>NC_088366.1:33210294-33235294 GCF_034508935.2 Berghia stephanieae
AACCTTGATAGATCTGTGAAAGTTTAAAATTTCCTAATTTCACCATTGATCTGATTCTCGGCCGCCATTTTAATTTGTGAAGTATTGAAGGTAGTGCAAAGCACTCCCAAATAAAGCGTGGTAAAGACTTGCGACTTATTGATATTGATATCTACTGACTGATAAACTAAAATCATGCCGAATAAAGTATGGCAGCGACGACAAGCACATCGATTAAAATGTGCATCTAATCGTAATCAAGTTAATCAAGAAAATGATTCAGGCAATATCGAATGAAAATAGTTCTTTCCCCGCGAAATTGCGGGCTTTTTACTATATATATATATATATATATATATTTATATATATTATATATATATATATATAATATAGGAGAGGTAGATAGATAGATAGATGAGAGAGAGAGAGAGAGAGAGAGAGAGAGAGAGAGAGAGAGAGAGAGAGAGAGAGAGAGAGAGAGAGAGAGAGAGTCCCTAATCCAGGAAATGATGATGACAATATTTCAGTAAATCTCTCCACATCCAAATCCAATAATTGTTCAAGGCTGTGTGGCATGTTGATTAATATCTACTAACCATTCATTCCCCCAAATGGCAGTCTGACACACACACACGCACAAACACACACACACAGTGTCATTTGGTATGTTGTAGTAGTAAAACAGCCATTATCTACCATCACGTGCCACGGTTACTGGTACGAATAGTTCTAGCTTAAGTCGTAGCTATAAGAACGTCCAATTTGACCAATTGTCTCCAATTGGTATTATACCGGGATGCGCTTTAATTGGATTTCAAGTTAAATAATTTCCTTCATTGAGAGATTAAATTTTTTAAAGTCTACTTAAAACTAATAACACCCCCCCCCCCCCCCCCCGCCCCCGATTAAAAAAAAAAAAGAAAAAAAAAACCAATAAGAGAAGAACCCCCCCCCCCCCTTCCCCTAAAAAAAAAGAATCCCAAAATACAAAATAAAAACAAAAAGAACAAACCAAGAAAAAAAAAGGAAACAAAACAAAACAACGAACAAAAAACAAACAAATCCAAACAAAAAAAACGAAGCAAAACCCAAATAAAGAAAAACCAACAAAAAACACAACAAAAACCCAACTTAAAGTAAGCTTAAATCCTTTACAAATTTATATCTGATCATTTTGACTTCAAACTCTAAATTGTCTTATTCAATTCACTCCTACAATATAAGATTGACGTGGCAGGGCACAAATTACTAGATACGCTAAATTCTTTATTTAAAAAAAATCTTAATGAACAATATCAATATAGACCGGAATACTGGTACTTATATTGATAGATTACACCCATATTATGTAAAAATGCATTCACAGAACTCTCAGATTTAAGGAGAAAACAGGTCTCGGGAGGCATACTTTTTTTGCATCGATATTTCGCGAAAAATATTCTTGCCATTAAAAAAAAAAAAATTAAAAACAAAAATAAAAAAACCCCCAAAACATTCCGTCAGTAAGTGGCAGCACATAGCGTTCCAGAATATATTATTATTCACGAAGGTCACACGTTGACTGAAATATCTACGAATTAAGAAAAAAAAAAAGATTTATAATATACCGACGAACCGCCCCCCCCCCCCCCCCGACTCCCGTCTCATTCAAGGAATCTCCCTTGTCCATCACTGGCTGGAGATGACACACGGATAGCAGAATTCGTCGGGGCAGAAAAGTAATTGGTTGGGGGTAAGGTAAGCACAGACCAAAGGGTAACCCGAGTCAAAACTCCACCTCTGTCGTATAAAATACTTTTAAAACAATTTTGGTCAGAAAGCTTTTAGTACCCCACAAATCGATAGATTGAATGAACGATCCCCGACTTGTCATAAAGACTTCTCTGGAGTCTCAGGTATGACTTTTTGACAAGTTGGACAACTTGATCTATCGATATATTGTTATAATTATTATTAAGTAAATGTTTTCTGGCCACAAATTTTTTAAAGAAAAAGTGTTCTGTCATGTTATGGTAATATTGCCATACGTGGCCTGTAGGTAGGTATACATTTAAAATACATAATACAGTGGCAGTGGGGTTTATTGAGGGGATTGGCAGATACTGAAATAGTAGTCGGGAGAAGTTATAAATGGAATACAGGGTTAAGAAATCTTTGTTTGTTTGGTTTAAATAACAAGCTGAATGATAAAACTTTCACGAGTCATCAACATAAAAATGCTCTAAGATAATGACGAAGGATATACTAAATTAACTCAATAAAACCCTGAACTTTTGAAACGTGACTTTTTATATTGCGCAATAATCACATGTGCTTAAAGTGCTTTAAAGGTTCCAAAACAACAGCAACAATTAACATGTAGGACGAGACATCACGCCTGTAAGGCACGATGACAATTTTTTTTCAAGACAACGCTGTTACCGGCCAGGTACTCATTTTACATCTGAGAACGGTGAATGAATGTGAGTTGAGAACCTTTTACATGGACTAAACTTTGAGCCGCCCCGAGCGGAACTCTGACCACAGACCTACGGGTTTGAAGGCGGACGTCATGATATCAGTAGACCACACACCCTTCCAAAGTCGACAGACACTCTAATAGGATTCAATAGTCTGATGTCACGTCCGCCTAGCAACGAGTAGCTTGGTTCTAAACAAAGAAAATCGGTACTTTTTTTATTCTTCATGCTGGCTAGAACTTTATCACATGTCATGTGATCAGAATGTATAAAAGTCACAACATACCAGATTTATAATGATTTCTCCTCTGGATACACTTTTATGCTTGTCGGAGAAGTAATTCATAAGGGCGTCCGCCATTGTTCCGATAGTTTAGAACCAGTTACTAAGTTACTATGCGACATTTCGCCATTTCGAGGGAAGTGACGTCACGACTGTTGAAGCCTATTTCACATATATGTACTAAATCAACGATATGCAGGATTATCGAAAGGTTAGATGGAATTGAATACTAGATGTCTGACGTAGGTGACACCCTTCAGGGTCAGGTTAAATCCATTCTAATTTGAGGCACCGGAATTTAAGTGTCCCTCCCGATAGCTCAGTTGATAGAGCTCTTGCATCACACACAAAGGGACCGAGATCAAAGCTGGTGAAGCCGTTGTTCTTTTTTTTTTTCTGGCCCCTCTGTCCAGTCAGCAGTGATTAAATAGCTGGGTCTGTCAGATCTGGCAGCGGAAAGTATTTTGCGATAGACTAGCGTGCTTTCAAATAGGTAGCAAGCAATTTGCTTTTGTCCTTAATATGCTATAGAAACTTATATAAATTCCAGCTCCATGTGCCTTGTGGCTCTTAAAGACTACTTGTTTTGTTGAAGCGATGGGTAACTAATGTAAAATGACAACTCTTCAATCTTCATATCGGTTCCCTTTGATATAGATCAATACAAGAAAAATAAAGAAAATAAATCAATTAAAAAAAAAAACCAATACAAAATACCAAAAATACACAAAAAAACAACAAAAAAACCCAACAAAAAAACAAAACAACCCCCCCCCCCCCCAAAAAAAAAAAAAAAAACCCCAAAAACAAACGAAAACAAAGCATACCTTCATTTTGATTTACTTTTTATCTTAACTACTCGTATTAAATTTTATTAACACGATAAACAACCATAAAAAGGGGATACATAAAGAAAGAATTCCACCACCTGAGGTTTGGAATGCCATAAAAGAAAAAAAAAAGTTCATCACAAATCTCCGTGCTTCAACAATTTTTTTTTTGTCGCCACACTTATAACTTGAAAACGCAACCATTAAGTAATCAACCAAACATGCAAAACAAAGAGATGGGATATTGAAGGCTAACAACCCTGGGTATTGGCTGTGAAGCAAGGAGTGAGGGGGGTTTTATAGAGTATCATAAAGATGTTTGTTTTATTCTTTTCTTTCATATTTTTCTAGCGCTTTTGATACCTTGAGAGAGAGAGAGAGAGAGAGAGAGAGAGAGAGAGAGAGAGAGAGAGAGAGAGAGAGAGAGAGAGAGAGAGAGAGAGAGAGAGAGAGAAAGTTAAAAAAAAACCCAACAAAATTTCTAAAATAAAATATGATCATCCTCAAACGGTATTTGTTTCATGTTTAAAGGTCAAAGTATTATTTACATTCAACTTTGAGGAAAAATTGAAACAACCTTGCATCATTCACTATGTAGTGAGTGGTGCAAAGAAAGGAAAAGAGGTTAACCCCTCACTCATTGCCCCCCCCCCCCCCTTTTTTTTTTTTCAAGTCGGCATACGAGTACGAGTAGAAATAGGTCAAAGTTGGGGGTAACTTCGACCAGTTTACAAGAATTAGTAGTAGCAGCAGTGGTGGTGGTAGTAGTAGTAGTAGTAGTAGTAGTAGTAGTAGTAGTAGTAGTAGTAGTAGTAGTAGTAGTAGTAGCAGCAGCAGCAGTAGTAGTAGTAGTAGTAGTAGTAGTAGTAGTAGTAGTAGTAGTAGTACTAGTAGTAGTAGTAGTAGTAGTAGTAGTAGTAGTAGTAGTAGTAGTAGTAGTAGTAGTAGTAGTAGTAATAGTAGTAGTAGTAGTAGTAGTAGTAGTAGTAGTAGTAGTAGTAGTAGTAGTAGTAGTAGTAGTAGTAGCGGTCGTTGTGGTAGTGGTGGCAGTGGCTGTAGTCGTATCATTATAAGAAACGAGATATTGTAGACAGCGCTACACGGGATACAATGATAAACTTAAGTGAGGTATTTGACATCTAAATATAGAAGTAGAAGTTAACGTGTAAATGATATACGAGGGGAACAAAACACCACGACGGATGCTTGTTTATATTTACATAGATCTAGTCAAAGTTAAATAAGTTATACAGAGACGCAGTTACTGTTGTTATTGGTGTTGTTGATAGTTTCTGTCGCAGTATGTCGCAGGGTAAACCAGTAGTAATAAATAATGGGATTTATCTAGTTTTTTCTTCTTCTTGTTTTGTTTTGTTTTTCTTTTGTCAGGAATGTTGGCGGTAAAGGGAGGTAATGGATAGAATGTGTGATGAGAGATAAATGTGAGAGGAGATAAAAAGGCAGAGAGTTGTTTTGCTTTTATTTGTTTTAAAGCGGTTTACGGCGTTTGCCACACATTTTGGTCATTTCAGCACCTGTAAAGATGAAGCTAATGGGATGAAAAAAAAATCTAGATGTACAATTAAAAGCTCACGAGAAAAAAGTGAGACAAAGGGGAATGGTTAAAATAAAGAATAATGTAGATTTCAAGAGCACACTATCAGTGTACTTGTTTGAGATCACCTAAACATCTAACCCAGACATAACCACACGAGACACAGAAATGCTGATAAGTAATTATATTTTCAAATCATAAATTACCACAATGCAAGACAGCCTGGGTCACGTCAAAACCAAGTAGCCTAATATCATTCCAAGAAAAAGACATAGCACGCTGGAAAACATTGGGGATAGAAGATACAGTAAGTGACTTCCCTGTCCACTATGGGGGGTCAAAAGACCTTGCCTGAGGCAGACTTAAAAAAAAAAAACCCCGCACGAAGTATATGTTTAACTTTTAGTGATTAGTCTAATTTATGATGCATTCCCGTGTTCTGAATCTTTTAAAATGCGATAGTTTGAAGACAACCTATAGGCTAAATCATTAGCGTGGACTGGGAATATATATCCCCCATTGATTGTTTTTGGAACTTGAGCTTGAACTTTATATAGAGCAATATCCACTAAACATGCTTCAAAGCGCTTGACAAGGAGTCTCTGGCCAACAGCAACACGTAACATGACGCTTGTTAAACGATATTACAATCTTTGTGGAAAGAGACAACGATGTTCAGGGATGTAAATGCAAACTTGAAAAAAATTCTGAAATTCTGCGAGCTCATTTCAATAGTCTCTACATCAACCGTCTCAGTAGGTATCTACTTAGATAAACTCCAAGTGACACTCCAGGAATGAGGTGATAAATGGCCTTGTGATTGTGACATGATTTTTAGGACTTTTGAGTGATAGGTCTCAGACTAAAATCCAGATTATTTTGTTTATGGATGGATTTTAATGATTTATGTCTCCTTTTTGTCAGAAAGAAATACCATTATTTGGTGTTGTTCATGCTTAAATCGGCGCCCATTTAGTAAATCTTATCCTTATCTCTATGGATTAAGCAGGGTTAAATTAGTTTGGGATAATGAAAAAATCAGAATTTTGCAATTCGTAACTTATTTTCACTGCACGTAATCCAACACCTAATTTTTTAAATTAAAATTAAATTCAGGTCAAAATATTACCCCCAATGACTAAATCTGACAATAATAAAAACTCTTACTCAAATTTCAACAGCCATATTATTACTAAGGCCAATTTTGAAATTGAAAAAAATGGTCACTTCCCGATATTTATCACTTTCTCAGGTCCCAAACTCAAACCCTTCTGCTAATAACAAAGACAATTAGAGTACAAGTACATTACAATAACAATACTGCTTTACTAGTTTAGAATCGTGTTTAAAAGCCCTTTACTTTATTGGTGTAGCTTTCAATGAGAACAAACAAATTTGAATTTTTTTCCCCATCACAGTAATCACAGTCAAAAGTTCGTGGCAGTCTCACAATCAGAGAAATGAGACCCTATAGACATTTCTCACAAAGACCAAGGCTAAGGGAAATGTACCTTCAGACTCATTATGACTGAAATGGATTGCACCACACAGGAATTACTTACAGAAACAGAAATAAATTCCAATTGAACCTTAGGAAGAAAGTGCAACAACAACTTCAGAGCTCAGTCACCAATACTCGATATGTATCCACCATCTTTTACTTTCGATTCTACAGCCCATGTTTTGCTTCCGGTAAACTAAAAATAACCCTCCTTGTTTACACAACAGACGTGAATCTAGTTCCGAATTAAAATTAGGAAAATTCGGAAATTCGAACGCTATCAATCCTTAGTACTTCCGAATTAAAATTCGGAAGCTGTCATGGAAATAAGTTGAATGATTAAATACACGTATAATCACAACTGACACAACAGTCGTGTTAATTAAGTGTTTCAGTACATTGAAAATTGATACACACTACAAATTCTCTATACTATATGTACAGCAGTATCTCTTATCACAAAAGTTGTTGGTATTGAGGTATTAAGAAAATGTGTGAAAAATAGGAAATCCTAATAATTCTGAAAGATTTACATCCCTGGATGTTAACGGCCAGGTACTCATTTTACATCTGAATACGGTGAGAAAATGAGAGAATTTGAGTAAAGAGATTTTTCCAAGGACTCAACTATGCGCCGAAGGAGGCTCGAACTCAGGATCTTCCGATCCGAAAGCGAGTGCCATACCACAAGACTACAACACCTATTATACTTGCTATTTGACATTGAAGCCACATTACAATTAACCCTCAATGAATATCATTCTCTATTTGCAGCCAACTTGTATCCTGAGTTCGATGAGAAATTTACAGATTTCTTACGGGAGAACGGATATCGTGGTGGAGCAGTGGCGGCAATGAAGGATGGACATCTCATCCTGGCCAGGGGGTACGGACATGATAGAGCAGGTCACGAGGTCTCGGCCTATTCAAAATTTCCCGTTTCCAGTATAGCCAAATCGTTGACTGGAGTAGCTATTTTACACTTGGTAGAAGAAGGGTCTCTCTCTTTGGAAGACAAGGTAGGACATCTCAAGCCGAAATGGTTTCTACTACCAGTCTATAGTATTATCCATAATATCATGTTCCGGGGGCTAACTTTGGTAAAATGCAGAATTTTTATGTGGGAGATTTGAGTGCGAGCTCACATTATGCCGGCAACGGTTGGCATGTTCAATGAAAATCATGAATGGAGAAGACAAAATAACGTCGTCCTTAGTGCAAGAAACCCTGGACACTCGGTCAATCAGAGAAGTAGACAGATTCCAAGAGCATTCTAGTTTCTGACCAACCCAAAGTATACTGTATGCTACTGTCGTTAGGAATGTCCATTTCCTAGTTGGGATAAAATTTCATAAAAATCACACGTACACACAGACAGAATGAGAGAATAAGAGAGAGAGAGAGAGAGAGAGAGAGAGAGAGAGAGAGAGAGAGAGAGAGAGAGAGAGAGAGAGAGAGAGAGAGAGAGAGAGAGAGAGAGAGATACCAGATCTTTAGAAGTATATCAAGGGAAATTCAAATATAAAATCGCTGCAAGAAATAACTAACAAAGTACTGACTTTATAATTTATAGCCTTATTTGTTATTATCTAAAACAATTACACTGTATTTTATAGGTAATAGGCTGGTATTCCCTCCGTTATACCGTAAGGGATAAAAGTGCTTTGCCATTTAAAATTTAAAAAAAGTAGTTAAAAAATAGACAAAATAGACGGAAACATACAAACAAATAATAATAATAATAATTAAAAAACAAAACAAAACAATCTGCACCAAAAAGATAGTTCTGGCTGCTTAAAAAAACAACAAAAACAAAACAAAACAAAAACAAACAAAAACAACAACATAAAAAACAATACAGACAACAAAAATAAAACAAAACAAAACAACAAAAAAAAAACGACAAATAAACAAAAGAAGAAGAAGCAGAAGAAGAAGAAGAAGAAGAAGAAGAAGAAGAAGAAGAAGAAGAAGAAGAAGAAGAAGAAGAAGAAGAAGAAAAAGAACAACAACAACAACAAAAAGAAGAAGAAGAAGAAGAAGAAGAAGAAGAAGAAGAAGAAGAAGAAGAAGAAGAAGAAGAAGAAGAAGAAGAAGAAGAAGAAGAAGAAGAAGAAGAAGAAGGAATGGGGATGACATGACTCTACGTCTATGTGTATCTTATATCTAGGTGTTCGGCAATGGTGGCATTTTGAGTCACATCCGTCCTTGGAAATCCGATGAAGTAGATCCCAGACTAAGCGACATCACGGTAGACCACCTACTACGTCACAGTGCAGGCTGGGACAACACTCAAGGTCCGCTGTACGACCCCATGTTCAACGTTGTCTACCAAGACAGGGGTGTAAGTATCTCTAATTGTATAACGTTAAACTTGATTTTCTTTCAAATCAGGATTTCTCCTCTCGTTAAAACTGATTATATAAGCAGCTTCAGATAAGGTCTCACTACGACTGAAAATTAGCAAGTTAATGATTACGTTCCCGACCCACGACGTCAACGAACGACGAGGAAGAAAACTGAGACGGTGTTGGGAACGTAATCCTTACCATTAACATTCTATTCTTGAACTCCTACATGTGGAATTTCGAACGAGTTCCAATTGCCGATGCCCGACCTTGGGGGTGAACAGTGGGGAAGATTTCGAAATTTCAAAACACAGGAGTTCAAGAACACCCCCCTCCAATGACCTCACACATGCCATTTCTTATTGAAATCGATATCTTATCTAAACATCCTTTTCTCTACGATTGGTTCTCGAATTCAGGGCTTTGACCTTAAGCAAAAATTATTATTCTGGTCAAAATATCATTGCGCGTCTATCTATTTTTAGTGAGATCAGATGCGTGTTGGAGAAAAATATTTCCTGAACTTCTACGTTTCATTTTTTTTTCAAACAAAGGATAGCAGGGATGTCTCGCAAGACTGTCGCTATAACGTTATAGTAAAATCAGTTTTTCCCAAAAATGAATGGGCTCGAAAAAAAGTCTTACCAATTGGTATAAAATACAAGGTGAAAACTGAGAATTGTTTTCTCGGCATAATAATCTTGCAAGTCACAGCGCGGTCTTTATAAGAAAGGAAAGAAGCAATGTGTTGCATTGTCACAACTTTGGGACTACAACTACCTTGTGTGCTCGTTATAAGAAAGACGCTCATTGAACAACTTATTGTATAAATCTAATAATCTAATGCCATACTGCTGTTTTCGCTCCATCAGTCAACATGGTAACACATGATATGAGGTGGGACCTCATTTGCAAAGAGGCAATACTTAAAATTTTAAAAAAAAAATAAAAATAAATTAAAGGTATGTAACAAACATGCGCCACTACTAAGATCACACTGTAGGTATTTGCTCAGCCGTAGAGTCATTTAACCTGGTAAAAAACAAACAAACAAATAAACAGATCTGCCGCAGGCAGCATACAAAAAATCGGGTATGTTTTGGGAAAAAAAAACAACCTAACTTGAAGAGAAATAGCTGTACCAACTGAGTTATGGATTTATATCCTTATTTAAAGCAGTTGTCACTTTAAAATGATTTAGAATGGAAGCGCATAATTCACGGGGGTCACTTGTATAAGTGTAATCAAGATTCAACAACTAGTATCTTGTTTTCAAGTTCATTCTATCAATTTCTGAGTAAAATAACAATATTCTACTTATTTTCCCTTTAAATTTTGCTGAAATGAAAACAAAATAGGAGGGAATCTAATCTATATATACACACACACACACATATATATATATATATATATATATATATATATATATATATATATATATATATATATATATATATATATATATATATATATAAACCGATTAAATATGTGCAACTCAACATAAAACTATATCTAAATCGATAAAGCAAAGTGAATCCTCTGAATGAATAGATGTCGAGGAGAGCCCCATTAGCGTGTCCCTGACTTCACGAACAGGCTGGTCAGTTTACAATTAATTTCGCCAGATCTAAAGAGACTAAGCTATCCATTTACCGGATCCTTGATATTAAAAAAGGAGTGTGCTAACCATAAAGCAACCTACGCCGATACAATTAACTTGAAAACAAGATACTAGTTCTTGAATCTTGATTACACTTATACAAAGTAAAATTTGAAAATCAAAAAATGGCATGGCAACTTGAATGTTTAAATCAAATCTTTTTGATAGAATTCTAGTTTCTGAGGAAACCCTTGTTTGGTTGACAATTCAAATGGATTAAAACCTTCTCTTTTTATTTTCCCCATCGAACCAGCACAAAGTCCCAAACATCGCAAAGGAGATGGGCAAGGAGTCTGCCTTCGAATCTCTGGAGCCAAAGGAACTCATCAGCTATGTCATCTCGTTCCCCCTCCATTACACACCAGGCAAGATGGAGGTGTATTCTAACGTGGGATATCTTGTTCTCGGCAGGATCGTGGAGGCGACCACGGGGATTGAGTACAGAGACTATATTAAAAGGTTAGAGTTCACCATCATAACAATGATAATACGTTGCCCATCACAATCAAGGCATACTTAAACTATAAAAAGGCAGACAACTAGTGCGGGGCGGTCCTTGGCAAGCTTAAGGACCACGGTCCTACGGTCCTTGGGAAATGAAGACCGCAAGAACCGGTCCTAGGACCGGTCCGTTCATTCTTGAACCGTTAAAGACCGCTACACGATGAAAACCGTGGCCTACAGGAGTAAAACACACGGAGTAGTCACACTCATTTCAAATTGTAACCTAATTAGAGAAGAGGGGTGATGCCTTCTTTATTTGCTCACCGTACTTCATTGTTACTTCGATAATTTAATAAAATTTGAAATTTATCCCCATTAACGGAGATAATGGCATCGCCCAAGGAGTTGATCGAGTTGTTCGTGGCGTTGATACACACACGCAACTCCTACCCCCCCCCCCCCCCCCCACACACACACACATTAGAGGGCAGCGAGCATTGAAGAGTAAGAGAGAGACGTGAAGTTATAATAAGAGGGGTGGATGAGGTGATAAGAGGGGTCGATGGTGACTTTTCGCCAGATCTAACAAACTCAGCTACCCATTCATTGCTGAGTAGACAGGGATTCAGAAAAAAATCGACTGCACCCGGGATCGATCTCTGGCCCTTTGCGTATAAAGAGAGTGCTCTATCAACTGAGCTATCGGGGTCCCCAAATATTCTATTGGACTTTTTTAAAATTCAGACGTTATAACTGGGTTTTTTGGAAGGAAGAAACTAATGAAACTCATATTATTTGATTAGTAAAAACACCAAACGAAATTTAAATATTATTGTATTATTTTAAATGACAACACTGCGATAGAAAGGAGTGGTGACAAGAGATGGACAAAAGAAAACAAAAAATCGGATTTGCTACTTGCTAGGTTCGACACACACACACACCACACACAACACACAAACACACACATCTTTTGTAGTCACATACATTTCAAACAATAACCCATTAGAGAAGAGGGGTCATGCCTTCACCATAGATCATTGTCATTGCGATCATTATGGTGTAGTAAATTTTGAAATTTACCCCGTATAATGGAATCGTCCAAGGCCTCCTGTTCCCCCCATCTCACACACGAAAGGGCGGTTTGGGAAGTGGAGGTTGGTGGTCGTCTGTATGGTCGTCTGTGTCGTTTAGTGTATGGCAAAGGGGGGTGGGTGCGATTAATTAAGTGGGATGGGTGGTGATTGGTGGAAGATAGGCAACCGAAGCAACGAATCGCTGGGGAAGTAGTAGGCTATGGCGCGAGACCGTAGGACCGTGGTCCTTGCAAGGACCGCCCCGCACTAGTTGAAAGGTGATAAGAAGTGAGGACCGCCGCCGATATTCCCCTCTGGGACCGATCTTCGGTTCACAGCTAAAAGACCGTCGGACCGCGGTCCGGACCGGTCTTCAGCGCGGCACTACAGACAACCACAGGCAACAAACACAAAATATGTTTTGCTAGTCAGTACTGGTGACTCATAAGCATTATCACTCCTATACAGTGGAATCTGCATAAAGTCAACTTCTGTTTAAAGCTAAATTCAACACCATTTGTTGATCTCAAATTTTCTCTTCGTTATCTAAGTTTGTGCCATTGATAAGTCAAACCGTCTTTCTGGTACGGCAGTGTTGGCTTTATCAGGATTTCATTATACAACGATTACATGAACTGCAGTTACGCTAGATTGAAACCTACAAATTCACAGTTGTCTCCTGGAAAACAATATTGGTCCATATACATGACTTTATGAATTGACAATTTTCCATCAGCAGGATTAAATAACCCTCCAAAGTTCTTAACATAAGTGCTATGGCACAAAACTAATTCGCATTTCACGAATATTTCAAACCTAATAGGCAGGATGGATGCTTCAAACTCTGAACACACACAAATGCTCCTTTTCTCCTTAATCCCCAGACTAATCCTTGACCGTTGTGGCATGTGGAACACACGCCTGGAGCTTAGCCACTATGTGGAGGACGATCTTTCGCCAGCTGCTGACCACGACCCTTCGGTCATGACCTTCTTGGACCCAGTCTCCATCGACTCCACCCTGGGCTGGCACTCCAATGTCTATGATGTCATGAGATTTTCTAGGTTAGTACAGTATGTCAAGACTCAAAAATGCATATATAAATATATTTAGCTGGGGTTTATCCTTTATTTTGCCGAGCGAGATAAGTAGAGAGTAAAACTAAAAAGACCACGGCTAACTCATTTCGGAGAGATCTATGGAAAGAGAGGTCAGAATAAAAAACAAAAACAACAAAAACTTGAAACTTTTTCATTTGCATGTGTGTTGTGTGATCTATTTTTATTAAAATGTTACAAGGTATAGATAGTATGCGCTTGGCTAAGAAGCTCATAACATTGCCACCCGGAAGTATAACGAACTAACACAGAAAAACTGTGTGTATCTATGAACGATTATAGTCAGGTTAATACAGTACAGTGAGCATTACTCATAAACGCGGATGGCAAATAACAAAGACCTGAGTGACGTCATCTTTGAACTATCTATAAACCCCCCCCCCCCCCAAAAAAAAAAAAAAAAAAAAGAACAAAAAACAACCTTTTAACAACATGCCACATTACCGAGAATATAATTTGTTGTTTATTTTTTTGGTCCCATCTCCCAGATGTCTGTTCCATAGCAAGACACTCCTAGGTGACAAACAGCTGGAGCTCCTCCTAGCTAGGTCGCCTGCCCAACACATGCACAATCCCAACACTTGGTATGGAGGGGGATTCAGTGTCAGTGACAAGAATGTCGTCTGGCAAGATGCAGACCTTCATACAGACGACCTCATCCTCTTCTACCACCAACCAACCATCAAACATCACAACAATAAAGTGGGGTTTCAGCTGGACACAGATTATGGAAACTTCTACCATTCAGCTCTTTTGGATTTCCCAGATTCTTGGGTCATCTTACTATGTGACAAAGGAATCAACCACCTTCGACACAAGAGCAGAGAGATAATGGCCAGCTTGAAGCCTTCCCTTTTAATGAATGACTATGAAAACATCTTCCTCTATGATCTGTCTGAACTCCATCGACACCCATCATGGGAGGCACAAAAATCCCTGCAGACCCCCGAAATTACAGTCCGTTACAAAGTAGATGAACATCATCTGACTGCCTACGTCAATGCTTTGAGAGCTGAAGGTTTCTTCCTGCAGTCCTTCACCTCCCATACCCTACAAAAACACACCTTCTTCTTGCTGGTGGGAAAAAAGATGGCCAGTCCTTCTAGATCCAATACAGATTTCATCTTTGAGCATGGTATGGACCACAGACAGCTAAAAAAGACCAAACTTCGCTTGGAAGAGTCTAACTACAACATGACATTACTGCACAGCTATAAAAGTCAGTCCCATTCACAGCACTATGTATTTGCTGCACTATTCAATCATGAGGCGTTTACCACCGATATGCAAATGAAATACGGTACAAGCCACCTGCCTGAACCGTATGAAAAGTTGGTACAGATGTATCATGAACAACAGTTTTATCCGCTGTCTGAAACTGTCATCTACCAAGGGAAGGATGAGCGATTTTCATTTATCTTTGTCAAAAAGATTGGAGGAACAAGGGTCGACTTTAGCCAGCACTATAACCTCTCCCCAACAGGTCTCAGTAAGTTGACGATGACCAATGCCAAAAAGAACCTACACCTCTCGTACCTAAATGCATACAGCGTGCCAGGGAGATCCAGATTTTCTGCTGTGTTTACAAATGCAACTCACTATAGAGGCCTTTTGGAAGTAGATCAACCGTTGCATCGGGCCACAGAAATAACAATTTTGAATCTTAAGGATGGACTCACGCCTAAACAGATGGTTCCCTACTTTGACGAGGAGAAAGGAAAGAAGAAGCTTAGGATCGCAGCATATTATGAGGAAGCTTAATTCAGACAATGCAACTTGAAGTTTGAAAGTTTTTTAAAAAACTCTCTCCTTACCGACCATTTTCAGTATTTTCCCAAAAATGGCAGGCTTACCAAGCAGAAAAATTGCCCTTTTAAACTCAAACAATCTCTCTACAAAACAACTTTGTTCTTATTAATCAAACAAATATCATTGTGATGTACAAATCAAACCTGAATAAGAAAATATGTATATTGTGTCGTAACAAATGTGACCAAAATAGGTGGTAAGGAGAGGGTTAATGTTAAAACTCATTGTAAACTTCAGCTTCATCAACAGATAAATGATGTAGACGTTTGGGGCTTCCCCTTCATCAATAGTGTTACATGACAGAGCAATGCACCTGAAACAATTTTTCTGTCAAATTCATCATCTATTGGTCCACAGCTACCTTCAGTACATGCCCAACAATTGAACCAGCTGGCCATCTAGATTTCAGATCATTTGTGTCAAAAAAACAGTGAATTATCTTTAACAGCTGGAAGGCCAATTATTCAGACTGGTTGGAATGTATTCAAGAGAGCTTTGGTACACATGGGTGGTAAATCAAATGGAAATCCTGAAAATCCACATCATTTGTCAAGTCTCTGTTGATTAAACTGGAGCTTATATTATTAGTTTCATAATTTTTTCCCTCTCCAATGAGGAAATATACGAAGCTGATTTCTAAAATTGTTATTGCTTTGAAGAATTATTTATGTTATTTATGCATCCCTATGGAAATGACACTAGTTCACGTTAAATAGTAATCTTTCTATTGACAAACCACATTGTCCTACCAGATATGTACAAATGAACGTTTGGAAACCACTACAGCAGTCTGCAAAATCATTATTAAATTCTGAAGAAGCAGTATCTTCATATAAAAGTGTTCACACTAACAAAACTTTTTTGAGACTATAGAAACTGTATAAAACGATTTAAAGAAAAAGAAGAAATCCATTTTGCATAAATTATACTTCATACTTTCTGAAATGAGATGAATGTCAAAGCTATCTTCCCTAAAAGAATGCAATTTTAACCCAAGGAGTGTTCTTATTTAAACAAATCATCAATAATCACATATCTAAACACTTCAATCAGTAAATGATTCCACGACTCAATCAGCTATTCAAATTTAACCAATTAAAATTGCAGAGAATTGATGGACAATATGTATAATCTACAGTCCATGACGCTTTCCTAATGGACAAAACCATTTAAAATAAGAACGGGTGATCGAGGAACGATGGAAACCTTAAGTAAGGCCAGGCTCTAGTACAACAAAATGGAGAATGGAGGAATGCCACTGAATAAATAAATAAATAAATAAATTTGACTCGGCGGATTTATGCAAAAAAGAATATTTAGACCATAACCAAAAATTATGCTATCACAGGTATGTCAAGCCACCCAACTACATAATAAAAGAAAACTAAAAGAAAAAAAAACACAAAAAAAAAAAAAAAAACCCCACCCCCACAACAAGAAAAACAAAACAAAACAGGATTACCAATAGATCCTTTTTAATGATAAAAAAAAACAAAAAAACTTTTTGGTTATTTTAAAATTCTTTTTACAGAGTTAATTTCCCTTTGACATAAACAATTATATTACCAAAGGTAAAGTCACACCATTAAAACAACCCCCCCCCCCCCCCCCATAAACCAAATTGAAAACATCACTCAAAAATACCACTTCCACCCAACAAAGCCACAGACAGGTTATGACTGAGAGAGGTCTGGTTTGGTTTCCAGTGTAGAATAGCTGACAACCTGGTACAACAGATGAGAGGGAGTTTAAAAGTCAAGAAAATGCAGCTAAAATTCGGGAGATCTTTAAACCGATTTTTTACTGCAATGTGTTCTAACAATGACTAGATTTATTTCCTTTGGTGTAATATGGTAGAGGTTGAAGAAGCAAACTCTAAATACATGACCATGGTAAGCACACTTAATAATCATGTCTAAATATATTCTTTTGAATTAATACTGCCCGAAATCTGTGTTTTAAAAAATCAGTATCCCATGGAAAAAAAGGAGGACTGAGTACATATTTCACTTACTTGTAAATGGAAATGATCACCTAAGTTGTTTATCTTTATAATAAGCATTTAATTTTTTTATTGAATGCCCCTTTATCAAAGACGTTAATTAATTCTTGTCTTCACTGAACACAATCTCTGTTACAAATAATGAAAGGAAGAACTCGACCCTGGAACATTAAAAGTATATTTCATGCATACTACAACTACATGCACAATTAAATGCAAATCCCCACAACAGTAAATATGAACGACATTTATGAAAAACAGGTGTCTTATAACCAGGTGAAATAGCTCGTTAAAAATCAACCAAAGCCAGCCAATCGCAAACTGTTTGTCTCTAATATGGATCTTCCCTGGTCTAAAGTCAGATAAACAAATAAATAAGAAAATAAAAAAATTCAATGCAGTGCGACTGAATAGAACTTGCTGCAGCCACTGCAAACATGAAACGACAACATGAAATTCCGTGGGACCAGATAGACACCAGCAGTGCCTTATAAAATATTATCTTTATATTGTTCCCTCCCCTTAATTCTAAGAAAAACAATCTTTGCAAAAAACAAAATGCATGATATTCCGTACACTCTAATTTCTAAGAACGGTCATTTTAAAACGCGTCAGATGTATAGTAGTGTATTTAAATTTGGTAACATGCCCATTTCTAACGAAAATAATGTTTTCAGCTATTTCCATAAAATATCTTGGTTAAAATATCTCAATCAGAAAACAAAAAAAAAAGAAGTCATGAATCTGGCCAGTTTGCCCCCACCCTCCTCATATCTTAGTGTATCGACTAAATCTTTATAAGAGGATGTATGCATTAGTCACAACACAGTTATCAGATGGGGCTTTTCATCGAAGAGCACCCTATAATAGACTCCTTTCTTCCCTGACACACTTCTGTGATTAACCAGAGGACATTTATTATAAACTTTTATGGTGGGGTAAAACCTCACTTGACAGACAGATCATAATAATATTGATTGTTTATTATCATTACTGTCATTGCTATTATCATCATCATCATCATCACCATAGACATAGTCATCTTATCTTATTACATTTTAATTATAGTATATTTATCTCATCATCTACATCATTTTTTGCATCCAAGCGCACTCTTGTTATGTCATTCACATTGTGAGCCATTTCATAATTATTAAATAAAAACAATATATGTTGCCTTTCATTTAAAACATTGTGTTTCTTCATTTATCTTACACAAGACATGCCTACTCTCAATTTTATGGACATTTTACGGATAAAACCTCAGATTTCAGGAATAATATGTTGCGCAAAAGAAATGACTTAATCTTAAAAGACAGTTAAACATTTGATATCAAAAGCATAATATATGGTGTCAGAGGTTATTATTATTAGTAGTTACTAATCTGCTTGCAACAGAAGGGGTATCCTCGCTCACTGGTTTAATAATAATAAATTATTCTTAGATACCTCCCCAAGATAACACCGTCACTGATGAGAATGGCTGATCACAAAAAAGAACATTTTTCTCCAACTATTGTGTGTGATTATATATATATATATATATATATATATATATATATATATATATTATAATATATATATATATAATATATATATAATATAAGATGAGAGAGAGAGAGAGAGAGAGAGAGAGGGTTGTTGCTAATTCTTGTTGTTGTTGTTGACAATCTTCTTCTTTATCAATCTGACACAGTGGTATCGGGATTAAGATAAATAGAAGATTTTTCTTCTTCTTGTTCTTCTCTTTCCTTACTTTTTATTATTGTTTTTTTCTTTTTGTGATAATTGTCCTCCTTATCTGCCAAAGTGGTATCAGGTTTAAGGTAATATTCTTTATAAAAAAAATTTGATCACAAACACGGCACATTAAAAATATTTTTTTTTAAAAAGGGGTTGGGGGTGGATGGGACATTTATCATTTGCAACGCTCTGTAGAAAGAATAGTAAAAAAAGATTTAAAAAGTGGCAGCACCAGGATTCGAACCCACAGCGTTGATTCCGACAAGCCTTCTAAGGCAGAGGACGTAACCATTCGGCCATGACACCCACATGAATGACGATGTATATTTTGCATATAGATAGTAACCTACTATCCATCGACTGAATTATTGTTGGTTAATATTATGTTTTTATTGGTATTTTATTACAAAGTGTCTACGTACACGGTAACCGGGCACCTAGCACCAGGATCTACGTACACAGTAACATTGTACTTGTACCATGCTTTGGGAGGGAGGGACGAAGGTGGCATCGAGCTTGGTGCCCAGTAACTTATGACCTTGATCTCTTTCATTCCTACCCTCCCCCCCCCCCCTTTGTGTTTGTTTATGTGTGTGTTATAGGCAGAACGTAAGCAGAAGCTGAGCTGCCAGATGGCCAAATGCCTGATTAAATTGGCCAAACAGAGAATCTATAGTTTGGTATTAGACACCCACTACCCGATGTCTTGGCTTTTAATCCATTAGCCTAGGTCTAGTGAGAGACAAATCCTACATGTATTTGCAAACCGAGCTGAAAGTAGGTATTTTGGTTAAAGTCCATTTGGCCCACAGCAGGAAGCCGATAAATGGGCTAGTGGCTGTGACCCGATTTTTTTTACTTTTGAGTGATGGGTCTCAGAAAAAGTTCCATTGATCTTTTGTTTATCGATGGATTTTAATTATTGATGTCTTATTTTCTTCAGGAGAAATTACTCTATCGTTTGGTGCAGTTTTAAAATCAATGACAATTTAGTATAACTTTTGATTATGGATAAAATAGGGTATAATTTAGCTGTGGATAATTAAAAGATTAGAACTTAGTAAATCAAAATTTCATGATGGCACGTTTATTTAACATCTTAACTTTTATATAAAATTAAATTCAGGGTAAAGTTGTATACCGCATCCATGAAATTCGTTCCAGCAAAATCCTTACTCAAATCTTAGCGGCCATTTTAGACCAGTTTTGAAATCCAAATGGTGGTTACTACTGGAAATGCAACAATTTTCAGGTCACAAATTCCGTCAGTAAATAACAAAGGCAAATAGAAGACCATTTTTCAGCCTTTAAACTAAGATAACTTTTCTTCTGCTTATCTAATTTCCACAATTTTGGTATCATTAGAATCGTGTTGAAAAGCACTTTAAAATGATATAGGTTTCATTGAGCTCAATCCAATTTGAATTTTTATGTTTTGATTTCACAGTGAGATGCAAAGGGGAAGGGATGACACTATGGCAAGAGAGAGAGAGAGAGAGAGAGAGAGAGAGAGAGAGAGAGAGAGAGAGAGAGAGAGAGAGAGAGAGAGAGAGAGAGAGAGAGAGCTTTAAACCATCTGGCTACTGTCTTTGTATAAATAGAGCAAGATGGCGACAGAGACCTCTCTCCTTTACCATTGCCCCCCGACTCTCTAATTCTCATTTTGCAATTCAATTTTAATAATTTAATGACTGATGATGATGATGATGATCGCTGTGATTATCCCCAGACACCTGTCTGGGGATAACGAATTTTCATTATCCCCAGACGCATATTTGAAACTCCGCTCTTTTAAACAATTATCCCCATGCCAGAATATGGAATGTTTCCAAATGCACATAGAAATAAGGAAAGTTAATAAAATATCTATAAAAACATAAAATTAGCGAACATTAAAATCAGTTGTTACTACATATACACAATTTGCGTCGACTTCGAAGTGGCTGTCATGGCCGAATGGTTTAGTCGTCTGCCCTGGACGTTTGACCAGAATCGACGTTGTGGGTTCGAATCCGGGTAACGTCACTTTAAAAAAATTAAAAAAAAAAAATTTCGTCTTCTTTTAACAGAACGTTGAAAGGGATAAATGTCTCATCCATCCTCCCCCCCACCTCTTTTTTTTATTTTTATTAAACTCTCTCTCTCTCTCTTGTTTTTTTTTTTCTAGTTTCTAGCAAATATATTAGTCCCCACTCCGATCTCAAATAGTGTCTAAAAAGAATAAATAATTAAAAAGCAAACAAACAGAAATATTCAGAGACCGAGCAAATGGTCAGATAGAGGAGAAAAAAAAAACAATAATTGTTTTAAAAATAAAAACAATTTAAGAAATTCATGCTCAGAAACGGCACATTTACATAAAGGTTAAGCAAACAAAAAAACTCTAAGGTTTAGGTCAAAATATAAAAAAAAAAGAAAAAGAGAGATTTCCCTCGGAGCAGGGAATAGTGTTAACAATAATAATAATAATTAATAATAAATAATAATAATAATAATAATAATAATAATAATAATAATAATAACAATAATAATAATAATAATAACAATAATAATAATAATAGTATGATAATAAGAGTATTGATAATAAAAATAGTATTATTATTGATAATAATATAATAATGATTATGATGGTAATAGTAATAATAATAACAATTATTACAGTTATTATTATTATTATTATTATTATTATTATTATTATTATTAATATTATCATTTGACCAAAACAAAAAAAAACAATAATAGATCTAGAGCAAATTAAATAATGAAATAATATTATCGGAGAAATAAAAAATTCAACTGATTAAAAAAACTCTTGCTCGGAATTTGGAACAAGAGTGAAAACAATGAACATCAATTGGGAAGAAAGAAAAAAAAAAAGTAAAAAAACAAAAAATCAAAAAAGTGTGTGTGTGTGTGTGTGCGGGGGGGGGGGGGGGGGGGGGGGGGGGGTCGCGACTGGTTCGAATCTGTGCAGCAAAAAGGAGTAAAATGAAAGGTGGCCTAACCCACTGAGATGTCTATCCATACCGCTATCGAATATCTTAAATTCATATATGAGCTAAACATATTTCCACCATTTTTGCTTCCTTGTTTTGGTAGTTATTTTCATCTTTGATTCGAATAAAAATATGTTGTTGGATCTAGTTTTGCGGACGTGTGATACTAAATTGTATTGTCTTGTGCGAAGAAGACAGGAAAATAATAGGTGTCGGTTTTGGGCTTTGGGGCGAACAACACCATGGCCTAGGAATTCGTCCGCGAAATAAAAAATAATTCCCGGTCATCCCCAAAATTGTGGCCAGAATGAGCAAATTATAGAAACAAGAGATGATCAATAAAGTTAACAGGTAGGTAGGTAGTGAAAATGTAAATGGTTGGTGGACTATGAACAGATTTGATGATAAACAACTTTCTTCCTGGTTGAAAATAAAAAGTCGTATTGCCAGTTTGACGTTTTCAGATCAAAGTAACAAAAGAAATTTCATTGATCCATTTGCTTTGAAATAATTTTTTAAAAAGAGCTGGATTTGACATTTGATCACTATTTACTTTCATCTTGTGTTAAATATCACTTGATATATTAACTGTTTTGGGACACAACCATTAGGGAGTTTAATAGAAATTCTAAATGTACCTCACACACTTGAAACCAATGTCATATGAAAGAGCTGGCAACACAGATTACAAAACAGTTTGAATTTTGTTTCTATCTTGATTAGAAATGTAGTTACGGCAGTTCAAAGTCTGAAATTTCAGACCGATTTTTACCCAAAAATTACCATTGCAAAGTTGTGACCGAAATCGCGTGATGTTAATAAAAAATGGTTTAAAACAGTCAATATGGAGTTCTTATCATACATTGTATACCAAAATGTTCGTCTTATCGAGGACAATGCATTTACATTAATAAAGAGGAAGATAAACATTTCAAATTAACACATTATTACATAATATGACGCAAATGTTACATAATCAAAAACTCGGCTAGAGGTAAGAAACAGTTTGCTTTATCACTTTAGGATTTATCCCCAATATCTCACTGAAACAATTGCAAATAATTCCCCTCTTCTAATTAATACATGGAGAATAAAAAAGGGTTTGAGAGTATATTTAAATGAAAAGATATAAACATGTTGTGTCATGACAATGACATAATGAGTTTATTTTTACATATGGCAATTTAATTGCATATAAATAAAATGGTAGAATGAAAAAGTTCAAATAAATTGAAACAGATTCCCTATTATACCTAATTAGAAGGAAAGTTCTGGCTTTTAATACTTTAAAAAATTCTGCTGAACCACTTTGGGTTTATTGCTATTACATCATTTGAACTGACAATTAATATAATTTTATCCCCCCACCCCCTCCCCCCTTCTCTCTCAATGTATGGGGGTGTCAAAACTAATAGAACTTCTTACCATAATAATTATTAAGGCTAAGGCCTTTAGAATATGGATACAAATGATAAACATATCTAAACATATGGGAAAGAAACTTGATGACTTGATGGCGAAGTAAAATAAAAATTAAATTAAAGCAATTGGTATTTTTTAAATATCGATAGGGATTTCACAAAGAGAAGAAATATACGAACTTTTAAAACAAAAACTATAAAATGCCTATAAATAAAGTTGGAAAGTATGTATTCAAAATAAAAACATAGCAAATAATAGTACTGAAAATATTATGGACTAAATTTAACATAATACATAACTAAATTTAAAATATCGATATCGTCCGGCAGCCATGATGAGAAGATAATGTAAACAAGGCATTTCGGCGCAGAGTTAAAAGGTGTCTGCGCATCGATATAGGGCTCTGAAATTTGGCATGAATAAAGTTTAGATGTTATTCTAAAAACAAGCGTTTAAATTTTTAAAACACACGCGGTAAATAAAAAAATAAATGCATTTGAAAATTGCCAAATTTTAACTTCATATAACTTCTGGAATTATTAATGGATTTTTCCTTAATTGGCACCATTTAAAAGTAAAAGGAAATTGAAAGACGAAAATAATGATACCAAAATATCTGCGATATTCCTCTTTATAACGAAGTTATGCATCTTTAATTGAACCCCCCAAAACGCGAACGGCAATTTCCAGTCACAACTTTCCTATGGGCGAGTTGGGTCAAAATTTGACTGCCACTGCTGCTGCTCACTAAACTGCCTACTAGTATTTTTTCCAGAATATTTGGTATTTTTCACGCCTAGTTTGGCATTTTGCATAAAATCTTTCTGCCCACTTGCTACATGCGTCTGGGGATAACGAATTTTCATTATCCCCAGACAGGCGTCTGGGAATAATGACAGCCGATGATGATGACTGATGGCGATGGTGAACCCCTTTTGACTCGACTAGAAAAATGAGGTCATTAGTTGCCGTACCAATGCCAAGAAATAGGGATTAAAGGAAATTATGGCAAATGATGAAATTTGCAATCCAAGGCAATACTCACATGCAATGTAAAGCTGAGGTCCGTACCTATTTGTCACGTTTCATTTGTTTGTAAACACAAAGAAGAAAGCGAAACTAGAGTTAGATTTCCATGCTCATGAAAACTGAAGAATTTCCGGTATTATTGATTATTGTACTTCAGTTTATCTCTAACTATTTTCTCCTCTATAATTATCTCCAATATTTTCACATATCGTACAATATTGCTAGGATATCTAATAAAATATACAAAGTAGTTAAATTTGAGCTTACAATATCAAAGAATAATAAATATTAGACTCGGTCTAGTGTACAATTAATCCTCTGTTATGTATATCCTTGACCTTTAGCAGTGATGGGAGGTTTCCGTAATTTCTACGACTACGTACTTGAAATCGGTCAAATATGAAGCAACGACGCATTCATGTTAAATCTGTAGTCGGAATTGGTTTGCATAATACCCTATGCCCATCATTAGCAGAGCACACAACACAACACTCGAAAGAATGGCGGCACCTTCGAGTGCTCTCCCCAATCATTATTTCAGTATTGACGATATACTTGCGACCCAAGAGAAAGTACCATGCATATTAGAGAACAAATTTGAGGGATTAGGTATTCATATTTAAATAGTACTCTGTTACCCCCCCTCTCTCTCTCTCTCTCTCTCTCTCTCTCTCTCTCTCTCTCTCTCTCTCTCTCTTTTTCCCCCTTGGCCTTGCTTTCTCGTCATCGGGTTTGACTTTTGACAT
>NC_088366.1:33237794-33292794 GCF_034508935.2 Berghia stephanieae
TATCTATCTATCTATCTATCTATCTATCTACCTACCTACCTATATATTTATCTATCTATCTATCTATCTATCTATCTATCTATCTATCTATCTATCTATCTACCTACCTATATATTTATCTATCTATCTATCGATCTATCTATCTATCTATCTATCTATCTATCTATCTATCTATCTATCTATCTATTTATCTCTCCATCTATCTATTTATCTATCTATCTATCTATATATCTATCTACCTATCTATTTATCCATTAATAGGTTTGTCTCTATGACTGTTTATCTATCTATTTCATTTTTTAGTTACTGTTCATTAATTGTTGAAGGCTCTATTTATTATTCTGCCTTTGTACTTAAAATTAAATGTTTTTATCCTACAACAATCTCTATAAGTGTAAGATTAGGCAACTGTTGTCCTATTAAGTCTTAGCATGTCCTATAATTTCATGAATCAAGAAAGAGGGACAAAGGAGGACCCTCACATCGATCATTAACCAATGCAGCTAGACAAAGAAATAATAGCACGTGGTGTGTATCAAAATGCACAAACACACACATATTTTGTAAAACGCATGCTGACGTCATGAAGCATCCCCCAAGCATTTTATGAGCCTTTGACCAATCAGAATCATTCATTTGTAAGGTTGTCAGGGAAAAACCTAGACTTGTTTACAGTTTTTAAAGTTCATTATTGGTTGAATCATGAAATTGAGGAAACGGTCATGCTTTCTCTGAGATAGATAAAGACACGCCCTTTGCTGTGATATCTTACATCTTATTGGTGGAGAAAAAGACTCGGTATTACTAAGCCTTGGAAAGGGTGGCTCTCTGAGAGAAAGTCAACTCTCGTTTTGAATGTGTCACTGATAGTTGCATTTTCAAACTTGAAATTTATATAACTTATCGTCAATATTTATGTTGAATTATTATGTTTTCATGTAGAAAAATGATTGTCGTTTCTGAAACAACCAAAAACTGAAATTTGATAATTTTGACCATTTCCACTTTAAAACCGGTTTTCTGCGTTTTCCAAATCCCGACTTAATACCGCTTCGAGGCGTATGGTCACATATTACTGAATCTTTTAGCCATTTCATTATGGACTTTCATTTAGTTGCACTGTTCAATAAGTGGTGTGACTGTTTACGACTCCAGCCGACACCATTATTACATTTGGTACTGTGTTTCTCATTAATCTCGATATTGCACGTGATGGCAAACAATAATATAAAAAATCCCCTCTTTTATGAACAATACAATGAGTGAAAGCTAAACCCTTTCTTTACAGGAAAAATACACACATTCTAACACAGTTGGGACGTTATAGGCACTGGTCTGTGTATCTACATGGTTATATGCTATCACAGAGGTTTTTCCATCATATTGAAATCCTGGAATAACGACACCCCTGGATAACGACATAATTTTCCAGTCCTGGGCGATGTTATCCAAGGGTTGCTGTTCAGAGAGTCCAGCGAGGTCAGATAACGTCGGAAATTTGGTCGGATAGGTTGGACACAGTCGGAAATTCGCTGTCAGAGGTCGAGTTTTTTTTCACCAACACTCTCAACTTGTTCATATTTTTTAAAAACTTGATTGCGAGGGGATATGATGAGCAACATATTCAGTATATTCTTCATTCTTGTGTAGCTCTTTAATTTGAATTATACCTCTATCGTAAATGATTTTCAACAACTTTCAAAATATCAGTGGATTATATGACGCTATTTTTCAATAAAACCTTTCATGATGTATTGGAGATTTGCATAAAAATATGCATGTTCGCCTATATACTTTTAATGTTCTCAGATATTATTCTTACTTTCAAGATTTTTTACAAATATTGTGTTAATTAAAAATAAAATTAAATAAACATCTTTGATAAGAAGGTATTCAGTCAGAAAATTAAATGCATATTGTGTGCAAATATTATTGATATAGTAAGGAATAAATAAATATTGATTGTGATGCATAGAATACAAACGAAAAAATCTGTACAAAATGCATTTATTCTCTTAAAACTAAAGCACTTGAAATAACATCAAAGTATTGTCACTAACATTTTTTAGATGTCATTTAACAAATTGTCATTAATGAATATTGTGCTTATTTTCCGATAGAAAAGATAGAGAGGTGGCCTTGGCTTTTTCATCCCCAGATGGGAGATTTGTATAAGGATTTCATGAAGAACAGGGAGGGGAATTAATTTATTCCATCATTGCTAAATAGAAAGGATATGGGGAGTACATTACGAGCTTGTATTTTACTGTGTACATTACATCTGCTTTTATAGTATGCATCCCCTACTTTAGATGGTTTTATTGAACCAATATTTCATTTTTTACCTTACTAGTCGACTGTTGCACTTCTCTTACTACAATATATTTTACTATTTATGTCAAGTAATCAAGTACAAACCTGAATTAAGTGGGGTAAAATGTTTGAAGTGATCACTGAAGGCCACATAATGAGGCCTGGATTTTGCATTCATTATCTTCCATTTGGTAACTGACTATTTTCAAAACAGCTTGAATTTCTTGCTACAAAGACACCTTACTGCTGAAACCCTGACACCATACAGCATTTGATTTTTTTCCTTTTTGTTTATGTCTCAGGCTATTTGGATCAAAGTACAACTGATCCTGATCTTGAAGCAGGTACCAAGATAGAGTTTCCCTTCTGGCTGGTGAAATCATTTCGTAGATACATTGCACCAGAAACCCCTAAACAGTACAGAGAGGGTTATCGTCACATCTTGTCTGCAGATCCAAATGTAGTGGATTTGCATCGTCTCAGTCCTTATTACTACACCTTTGGACAGAAACTTTTAAGTCTCCCTCTTCCAGATGTTGAAGACATTGGCAAAACCCTGGTCAAGGTAACTTTTTATTCTTTGACAATTTTGCTACGACAAGACTGATATATACTTACTTCTGCTTGTACGTCATCTTTGCTGACTCTTTCCATGTATAGCCCTCTTTCTTTAAATTATCTGTTACATTCCCCCTTCAGCTATTTCTTTTCTAGGTCATCTTCTTTTCCTTAATCCTTACAGTACAGGTTCCATAATGAAGCCTATGTAACTTTTATTGTTGCTCTCTCAAAGTATGACCTATCTTTCACCATTTCCCCTCACATTTTTTTCTTCTACATGAGTTATATTCAATCACAGATTATTCAAATGCAAGGCCTGATTTCCATATATTTTCCATTGGAGATATTGCCATAATGTTTTTTTGTTGGTTATCCGGATGACTTGACATTTTTTGGGATGGAATCCCTTTTTCCACTCGCTTTCCCATTCTTGCAGGTTTATGAAGTCCTGTTGTAGAATGAATCTGTCTTTTTCTGATTTTATTTGTCGATATAATAGACTGTCATCTGCAAACAACTGAATCTTTGTTCTGGCATATCGTTGTCTGCGTATGGTCCCTTGTGGTACTCCTGATAGCATTGGAATTGATGGCCATATTTTGTTTCCAACCATTACTTTCTGTGTGCGGCAGGTGAAAAGTTATTCTACCCATGAGTATTAATTGTCTGAAATGCCATAGTGATTGAGTTTTTTCAGGAGGCTTTTGTGATGAACTTTGTCGAATGCCTTGCTAAAACGGAGCAGGATTGCATCGATTTGGTCCTCTGAATTAAAGGTGTAGGTTGTAAAATCAGCGTTGTTTTCATCAGTAAATAATTTTGGCAGTGCCTTACTCTCATGTCTCATCTTACCCCTTGTGAAGTGCTTTGAACACATAAATGTGACTTTGTGGCCTTTTTAAAGATATTTTTACATCGTTTTGCCTTACTTTATTTTTTTTTTTTTTGCTACCATATAAGCTTACCATTAAAACTATGAATATTATATTATAGAAAAAGTTTTTTCCCAATACAATGGAACAACAAGTTTATACAGTAAAGAATGGGAGCTCTTGAATAATGAGTGATGCGGCTGTGACAAAATGGAATATCATCATTGTAATATTTTACATCAAACGGCACAGATCTAAGTGCATATATTTGCAGCTCTGATAATAATGTAATTATGGGCGTGATTTACGTAATGGACAGTATTTTGCATCGGTTTGATAGCATTTCCATTACAGTATGAGACCATAACAATTTGGGTTATCAGACATGCAGATATGTACAGTAGAACTCGGAAATAGCGAGTTCGACGGGTCCACTCCTGATTACTCGCTATTTCCGAGTTCTTGCTATTCCCGAGTTGCCAGGAAAGGTCACAAAAATATGGAAAGACAATGTGTGTGTTTGTGCGTGTGTGCCGTGCGTGCGTGCAAATGACTGTGTGTGGATAAAGTGGGGTGAGGGCGGGGTTGAACACGGCCTTCGTTAACTACGTAATGATGGCCACAGGTTGAAGTTGATCCACCCCTTCCATTTCCATGTGTGTGTGCGAGTGTTTGTATGCACTTGGCACAGTGACATCTATTATTATGAAGTCCTAGACTCGGCATGTTTGATGAGGTAAGCAAGCCTAGGACTTCATATCTCTATAGATGTCGCTGAAGCAAGCGCATCACTCAATCACTGACCCACTGAAATGATGGTTCCACGCTCCCCTCTCTCGCTGATCGTGTCGTTCGTTAACGAATGCGACTCGCTGACCATGAGGTGAGGCATGTTGACATGTTGGCTGCCAGTGCTTACCTCGCGCGTCGCGTGGCACCACATTGGGCTGGGTGAATAATTGACCCCCACCCCCAATACACACACACGCACACAAACACACACACCCAACCCCCACCCAAATTTGTTTCGCCTACTTATTACTCGTAACGAAAAATAAGAAAAGAAAAGAAGCTAGGCTAAAAATATTTAAATCGCCCTTGTCTGGTGTTTTGCTTTACTTCGTTCAAAGTCCTAGGCTGGGGCAGGAAATGCTCGTTATTTCCGAGTTGACCTCTTTTTCATACTCGCTATTTGCACGCTAATTTTATTGACTTAATTAAGAGAAAAAAACGGGGATTTAGATTTTACTCGCTATTTCCGAGTACGTTACTTTCATGTTCTACTGTACATGCCAGCAGAGATATCAGATAATTTGGAAGATTTATGGGAAGGATCCAATCATGGATTGGTGGTTAGGATACATACAGATTCAGGTTGTAAAATATTATACAGGTTTTGTTTTGGAGCCATATTTGGCTAAATTCATATATTTTTCTTCAATTTTCAGTTTTACGTACAAAAATTTTGAAAGAAAATTGAAATATTGTTATTGAAGTCAGAACTTTGATATGTGACCAAAATGCATCAATTTTAAAGGAACAATTCATAGAAGTAAGGGGAGAAATCATGCATTTTAGGTTTGCTAAAATTTGTTGCTTGAAATTTGGTTTGGAGTATGCATATTGATTTCAAATCTTATTAGAATTTTACCATGCCCCGTAAAATATCCTTTAAGCTTTCTTTGTTTTGTGGTCGTGTGACCTTGGCTTAAGTAGAATATAAATTCTTGTTGTCATTATTATTATTATTATTATTATTGGCAGACTTTCCAAGGTCGTCTGAGGTACATCATGGATTCTTCCCATAATGCTTTGAACACAGATGTGACAGAGAAAATCAATAAATTGGACGAAATGGAAAGGCAACTTTTTGCCACAGGCCAGAGGAGTTTGCACAATTTCCACAAGTGGGAGAATAGAGAGACAGAAAAATTGGTCACATCAACCATGGTTTCAAACATCAGGAAAAGGAAAAGAATCAGTGTTATACCTCAGGACTCATAATCCCAGCAAGGGACTAGTACTAGTACCGGACTCCTTTATATGATTAAAAAAAGAAAAATTCCTTTTGAAGTTTTCAGACCTACCTCTTGCATTAGAATTAGAATCTATGCTTACAGATAGAAGCGCTGACTTTTTTTAAGACTTAAAATATCCTGAGAGAGTTATCAAACAGAAAGATGTTACAGTAAGTAGTTATGAACTTTAGTGTAGACATGGACTTTTTGAATTGTGAATTTAATTTTCATTTTACAGTTTCACGGCTGTGACATTATAAATATAAGAATGTTCTGATAAGATATTTGAGAACTTTGTCTAAGCATCTGACTAGTAGCAGCAGCTGTAACTTGTCATTTTTTGGCCTATGAATTGGAGCTGCGAGTTTGATTTTTGCATTTTTCAACAACAAAAAAACAGTCACTGCTTGGGAAAAATATATTGTTTTTAAGTAACCTGCTTTACATATTATGTATATTGTTGTTTCTCTTTTTTTTTACCCTCATATTTATGTTAAAATTTGTTTGTGTGTAAAATGTTTATTTATTATTTTGATGTATTGTCTTTCTTTCCTTTTTTTTTCTTTTCTTTGACTATCCTTGCCATTTTTTAAGTTCGAGTGTGTCTCCACCAAAACTAAATACCGCCAGGCCCCTTGCATATTTGACATTTATGTATCATTCCATAATTTGCATGGCGGGTGGTTGGATGGGAGCATCACCCTTGAATCATATACCTATGATGTTCGCATGGGTGTACGATCCGATAGTGATGTCGTTTCTTCTTCTCTTTACTAGCCTATCCTGCTTCTTTGGTTTGTGATTGTATTTTTGACAGGGGATATTTTTTTTTCTGTAAATCTCTGCCTGTTTGTTCTTGGTTATTTATAATTTAGCTTATGATATCTTTAGGTTATAATTTTGATTTACATTTGTACTATTTTTGTTAGATTGCTTGTTTTTTATTTTTGTTAGATTGCTTGTTTTTTTTTGTTTCAGCGGTCTCTCATATAACCTCAATTGTGTTGGAAGAGAACTAAAGCAACAAACAAACAAAACAAAAAAATAATTTGCATGGGATATCATGTACTTTTTCCTGGGTGGAGTCTCTTGACCTCCCATGCTGGGTAGGAGGTCACTTGCTGTGTCTCCTATCCCCCCTATATCTGTTTTCTTGAGTATCTTTCTGTCTTGGAATGGGAGGATTACTTGGTTTTGTCATGGACCTTGCTGGAGTGCTGAGTCAAATGTATAGTGTTAATTTTGGGAGGTGATATTTTAAAAAATGGTAAATCATCTCTCTATTATTGTTATGTACTGATAGTTATATTTTTTAAAGTTTTGAACATATCTTGTAAACATTTGAGTATGTTCCAATTAGTGGAATTCTGCGCTGGTGTGCGGATGAAACCTTTAGGTGATCTCAAATTGATGGTCTGATTTTGGAATCTACATCTATTTCCTATTCAAACCAATTCCCATTTGTCTTGCTTTTTCTCAGGAGCTTTAATTGTAATTCTACAATTTCTTTTGACTATCCCATTTTCTTCCTTTTTACTGGCGCTGATATGACTGACATAATGTGTTGCAAGTGCCGTAAAAACCCATAAAAATATACATAGTGCTTTTTCTTGAATTACACACATATTTAGGGTTAAAATCTATTTGTTATACCAGGGTCCGCAATGGAGCAGTATCTTGAGGTTTTACAGTAAATTCTGTTTGTTTTATGTTTTTAAGGGTTTTACGGCGCTTGCAACACATTTAGGTCATATCAATGCCAGGAAAAAGGAAGAATATGGGATAGTAAAAAGTTATAGAATTACAATTAAAGCACCCAAGAAAAGATAAGACAAAGGGGAATTCCAAGAGCATAGCATCAATGAACTTAGTTTGAGATCACCTAAAAGTCTCATCCAGACACGAGCACAGGTCCCCACTAAGAGATATACACTCAAATGCTTACATTATAAATTCAAAACAATAAATATAATACTAAGACATAACAAAGAGATGATTTATAAGGAAAAAAATATCATCTCCCAAAACAATAACTATACATTTGACTGTTTCCCTCTCAGCCAGAGTATTCGGCCAGGGCGAGGACAAAACCAAGTAATTTCATTCCAAGACAAAGACATAAAGCAAGTTGGAAAACAGATATAGGGGGGTAGAAGACACAGGAAGTACCTCCCTGCCCACTATGGGAGGTCAGGAACCCCACTCAGACAGTAAATTCTATTTTGGAATTCTGAGTAATAATTGTAGCATTAACCATCTAGTTTGCCAATGTTTTATTACTAAGTGATTAGTCATTGATATGTGGTGAAGAATCTTCTTTTTATTTTGTACATAATATGACCTTAAAATAAGCAATCATCTTAAGATTGTTCAAATAAATAAATGACCATTTTAATGTTGTGTTTATTTCAATCATAATTTTCGTGATCAAGTGACTTGTGATTTGTTTTGAACAGTCAGTGGCTTGGTGAGTTGTAATGGGGCCTTGTGGATTTGGAAAGTCCTTTAATGGTTTTTTCATCCATCCACATTTATCTGTTGTCCATTTATGTGGCATCTGTCCGTGTCTAGTAATGAGAGTTATACAAGATTTTTATTTACTTCTAAAGAAAAAAGTGGGACTATGCGTGCTGCACTGACTGTACAGCTCTCGTATAATGGCCTCATTTGCAATGGGAGCTGGTGACAATGGGAAATTCAGTGATGCCAAAACTCCGGTCTGGAGCAAAAAATTCCGGGCTCCGGGCAACTTCCGTCAAATTCCGGTTAGGTCAATTTGTTCCAAGGATACCCCCCCCCCCTCCCCTTTTCAACTACCACATCATCACCATTGCCACTAGTATTACAACCATCATCACTACCACAACAACTGCAACCACCACCACATCATCATTACTACCACTACTACTACAACCACAACTACCACATCATCATCACGACCTCTACTACTACAACCATCACCACATCATCATCACTACCACTACTACTACAACCACCACCACCACTACTACTACAACCACCACCACCACCACATCATCATTACCACTACTACTACAACTACCACAACCACATCATTACTGCTACTACTACAACCACCACCACCACCACCACATCATCACTACCACTACTATTGCAACCACCACATCATCACTGCAACTACCACTACTACTACAACCACCACCACATATCATCATCACGACCTCTACTACTACAACCATCACCACATCATCATCACTACCGCTACTACTACAACCACCACCACCACTACATCGTCATTACCACTACCAACCACCACCACTACATCATCATTACCACTACTACAGCCACCACCATCACATCATTACTACCACTACTACTACAACCACCACTACCACATCACCATTACTGCTACTACTACAACCACCACCACCACATTTTCACTACCACTACTACTGCAACCACCACCACCACCACATCATCATTACTGCAACTACCACTACTACTACAACCACCACCACCACATCATCACTACCACTACTACTACAATACCACCACCACCACATCATCACTACCACTAATACTACTACAACCACCACCACCACATCATCATCACTACCACTACTACTACAACCACCATCATCACCACATCATCATCACTCCACCACTACTACAACCACCATCATCACTACCACTACTACTACAAGCACTACCACCACCTCATCTTCATCACTACCACCACCACTACTACTACAACCACCACCACGTCATCTTCATCACTACCACCACTACTACTACAACCACATCATCATCACTACCACTGCTACTACAACCACTACCACCACATCATCACTACCACTACTACTACAACCACCACAACCACATCGTCATCACTACTACTACTACTATTACAACCACACCACCACTACCACATCATCATCATCACTACTACTACTACTACTACTACTACAACAACAACCACTACAACATCATCATCATCACTACCACTAATACAACCACCAGCACCACATCATCATCACGACTAGTACTACTACAACCACCACCACATCATCACTACCACTACAACCACCACTCATGATTACCACTACTACTACTACAACCACCACCACATCATCACTACCACTACGACTACAACCACCACTACCACATCATCATCACTACCATTTGTACTACATCCACCATCACATCAACATCACTACAACCACCACCATATCATCATCATCACGACCACAACTACTACAACCACTATACCACCACCACATCATCATCACTACCACTACTACTTCAACCACCACCACCACCACCACATCATCATCACTACCACTAACAACAACCACTATCACATCATCATCACTACCAACGAGTTTTTCACCAATAACTTTTTTATTTTTTGAGCTAGAAAGTTGAAATTTTATGTAATCGCTAATTGTTATATGATAATTGTGACTACAAAGTATCATTTATATCAGTATAATATATTTTGGGTTATATAGGTATAAAATGTCAGATACCCTATTCATATCCGATGGGGTGTAAAACCACCCCATGACAATAAAGAGAAAAAAATGGAACATTCCTATTTCAATCCTATGGGGTGGTTTTACACCCCATCCTATGTATAGAGAAAACATCAGCAACTAAATCAAATACCTATAATAACAAGCAATAAACAGACAAGGATTTCATTAACCTATTTTGATAGTATTAATACATGTATATACAAAACACACATGAAATAGAAAAACAATAACACAATAAGTAAAACTGAGACCATAATGAGTTTTATTTTAAAAAACCAAGTGAATTTTATTGAAATTAAATTTTATCTTTGGAACAAGTGAAATATAACACTGTGGCAACTTTTATTTTATTTTAATTTTTGATATGTATGATATATTACACGCATATCAGTTAATTTTAAAAAAACATGAAACATGAATTAAATTTATTTCTTCTCGTAACCAACTGGAAGAAGTGAGTTTCAAAATCAAAATTTAATAGGGTAGCAACAAAAATATCAAGTCAAATGTAATAACATAATAACTTTAAAAAGGCGTTATAACAGAATTAACTTTCATAACTTTGATAACAAAGCAAACTTACCAGTCAGAAAAGACTTTGAATGACGAGAATATATAGTGAAGAATGTAACATTGAGCAGCATACCAATCCCCTCCCCCTCCCTTCCTTTGGTCTACCAGGGTCCAAAATATTTCTTTTTGTCTGTCTATCAGTTTGTCATCCTCTCTCAACTCTCTGCCTCCCATTATCTCTTGTTATCACTCTCAACAGGACTTGCATACGAGAAGTGAGTGCTCTTTACAAACAAATCTGCCACATGAACTGCATGAAGTTCTAAATTTCCGGTCCTTATTCCTTGGGCAGTCCCAGCATCTCCCCTGCTCTCCTTTTCGCGTGTTTGATGGTGTACCACTAGCAGTTTGTCTCATTTGTTCAGAATGGTTTGGTCTTGTGATTTTCCATACTTCACAAACATGCTGGATTGAGAGTTCTAACATAATGTTAGGCTTCCTTAGCTTTGCTAATCTGCGAGATAGATGATCCTGCAATAGGCATCTTGCCAAGTCCTCCTGAAACTCTGCCCTTCTCTTTTCCTTTGCGAGAGCGCTTTGTGGAAAAATTTCCCTATAAATTATTTGAGATGAAATTCCTACCGTGACCAACAGGTTGTAAAAAATCACCATTGGCCACCTTCGGCACTTTCTTTTGGTTGTCAGACTGTGACACATTTGGTCAAATGTATCAACTCCACCTTTTGTTTGATTATAGTGCTTCACCATTTCAGGTTTTCTTTTGGGCCCGTCATCAACATCCTTAGAATTGTGCATTGAACTCAAAACAATTACATTTTTCTTGTGGTTTGATTTATGGCTGACTAAAGACAATTCAAAGGTGAAAGCAAAGCTTGATTCTGATTTTTTTCAAATCCTTGCCATGTTTAAATTTCTCAGGAAGAAAACGTTTGTCTCTACGAACTGTCCCAACTCCTGTCAATCCTTGCTTTCTGAGCCATAACAAAAGCTCTTTGTCCTTGAAAAAATTATCAAAAGTAATATTTCTACCACTTTTTCAATATAATATGGCATAGCTAATTCCTTGACAGTTTCTCTTCCTAAATTTGTCCTCCTTTCTCCATATTTTCCAAGATAGGGAATTGCTTTCAGTGGATAAGCAGTCTTAGAATCACATATCCAGAATATTTTCAATCCATACTTATCCGGTTTGCTGGGTAAATATTGAAGAAACTTGACTCTCCCCCTCCATGGGATTAATTGCTCATCCACTGTAAGGTTCATGTCTGGAGTATATATCTTAGAAAGTTGATTGTTGATGGTATCAAAAAGGTCCTGATTGGCGCAAAACATCTGAAATAGAAACAGGAACAGCAATTCACTTGATAGGCATTTATTTTTCTATCCATTGTATTAAAATTCAATTTCAGCAAAAGCAATATACCGGTACTTGACACCTAAGATACACCATTCCTCTTCGTTTCATCTGATTGTTGTCGTTAATTTAGACATAGGTCATTTCAGCAACAGTGCTACTTGACAATTGCTGTGCTGCCACAAAGATGAATATGGAATAGCATCCAGGCTGCATCATACCAAGACATCAAAATCGGTATTGTAGTAGATGGAACTTGGCGTCATGAGAACAGTGTTCTGACTGGTCAGGCCTCATATCATTATAGGGTGACAGCATAAGATACAACTTAAGCTTGATAAAAGAAAATAAAAATTACCTGATAAACTCTGTAAGCTTGGTGCATTTGAATGACTTGAATATGGTACATTGGGATCATCAATGAGGGAAGATTCATAATTGAGATCAGCAAGGTCTTCGTGGCACACATCTGTAGAGAATGATGGAAATAAATGAAACATATGATACAGCAAAATGAAAGAACAGGGTGGTCTGTTTGCATACTTACTATACATGAATTTCTCAATATGTATTAGAATTGGATTTACCGACTGCATGTTCGTTGATTAAAATACATCTTTCCGGAAGTGAATCCAGAGTAGACCCTATACTATAAGTGCTTTACGTGACCCTATATGCTCAAAATTGTACAGTAGATAAGATTCTCAAACCAAAGACAAACACACAGTTATTTTATCAGCTCCCTGCCAGACGTGGCATATTATAGGAAAAGTGAAACGGCTGGCTGGCCTGGTGTCTGTCAACGCTTACTGGCTAAGATTTGTGCTACACTGCATGTCTGAGTCTGATTCGCACAAATAATTGTCAAAGTAGTGCAGTATCTTTATGTGACATATAGTTGTTGAAAGAGAGGTTAACCCTAACAAAAAAAAAGCAAGAATAGATTCAGAAGGGACTTACCTGATGTAGAGTTGAAACTTCTTTCTAAGAGTGACGGATCTGAAAGATGAACAGGCTGGAGATCAATAAAGTCTGAACTGTTTTCATGTTGTTGAGGGCCCTTGAAAGCTTGAAAAACATTCCTATTTGCATCCGCCGCCATTTTCACTTCGTTTTGATTTTATTGTAATGAATGAATCAAATTAATATTCAAAACAAAATAGAACAACCTTAGGAACAGGGAGATAAGAACATCTGCTCTGTGTTGTAATTATTGTAACAGGAACATGTGACAAACAGGAAGGGGAAGGAATGAAAAAGTTGGATCAGAGTCAGAGTCATGGTGTGGAAAATGTAAAAAATAAAAATAGAACAAGCTGTGAAACAAAACTCTATTTTGTTATCTCTATTCTTTGCACTAATTATGGTAACAACTGGCGGCATGAATAATAATAATAATAATAATTCTTCTTCTTCTAGGTTCCATGCCTGGTCCAGGCTTCGGATACTGCATGAATTATCTCTCTCCATTCCTCCCTGTCTCTTGCCTTTTCAAACAGCTCTTGGATTGTTAGGCTGGTGAAGCCCTTCAGTTGGTCTATGAGTGTTTTTCTTTGTCTCCCCGGGCGCGTTTACCAGGTATTTTTCCACAACTTGCCAGGTATTCATTCTTATCTTTCCTTACTATGTGTCCGAAAAAGGATAGTTGTCGATCCACTATTAAGGGCATTAGTTTCCTTTGTTGGTATGTTTGTTTTAGCACTTCTTCGTTCGTTTTGTGTGCAGTATACGATATTCTCTGCATCCTTCTCAAGCACCACATTTCAAAAGCTTCAATGTTCTTTTGTGTTTCTGCATTTGTAGTCCAGCTTTCGCATCCGTATAACAAGATTGGCCACACGTAGCACTTCAAGACTCGGAATCTAATCCCGAACGACATCTGTTTGTTTTTCAAAATGTTTCCCAGGTCCATGAAGGCCTGTTTGGCTTGAGTTATTCTTGCTCGTATGTCTCGGTTACATCTTCCATCTGTTGTCACTATTGAACCTAGGTATTTAAAACTTTCTACGTTGGTAAGTTGCTCGCCGTGAATCGTTATATTGCAGGTGTTGTTGTTTTCGGGGTTTTTCTGTATTACCATGCATTCCGTTTTGGTGATATTCACTTCCATTCCCTTGGCTTCACTATCTACTACCACTTTGTCAACAATCTTTTGAAGTTGGATTTCTGATGTTGCAATGAGTACCGTATCGTCTGCGTATCTTATATTATTTATGTTGTGACCTCCCACTTTTATTCCCTCCATATTATTTATGCCCCTCATGATTGTTTCTTGGTATAGATTAAACAGATCTGGTGAGGCAACACACCCTTGACGGACTCCTTTCTTAATAGGAATGGAATTTCCTGTAGAGTTTCCGATTTTGATAGATGCCTGCTGGGTGTAGTATAATGTTTGCATGAGTCTGAGGTCTTTCTCATCAGCGCCAATGGAGTGCAGTTGTTTTAGTATTTCTTCGTGGCGTACTCTATCAAAAGCTTTTTTGTAGTCGACAAAACAGAGGTATAGTGGGGTCTGAACCTGTATAGCTCTTTCACTTAAAACACGGAGGAGGTATATTGCGTTCCTTGTCCCTCTGTCAGGTTGGAATCCATATTGTTCTTCTGCGATTTCGGGGTTAATCTTATTCCTTAGCCTGTTGATAATTATACGCAACAGTATTTTGTTGATGTGGCTTATTAAACTTATAGTTCTAAAATTTTCGCATCTGACTGCACCTGCTTTCTTTGGTATTGCTATGAAAATAGAGTTACAGAGATCTTCTGGAATTTTCCCAGTATTGTATATATTGTTGAATAATATGTGAAGTTCATCAATTGCTAGATCTCCTAGGCTTTTTAATACCTCTACAGATATTTCATCAGGGCCTGTTGCTTTACCATCCCTCATTCGTTCCATGGCATGTTCAATTTCACTTTTGGTGATGTTTGGTCCGCTTAATGGTTCTTTGAATTTCAGTGGTGGTTCATTTCTATTTGGATCATTGTACAGTTCGCCTATGTATTCTACCCATCGGCTTTCTATATGTTGTTCTTCAAATAGCAGTTCCCCTTGTTTGTTTTGGATACAACTTCCTGCTGCTTTGCTTTTCCTTTTCCCTGATAATTATAATAATAATAATAATAATAATAATAATAATAATAATAAAAATAAAAGCAATAATAATAATAGTTCTTTTCATATTTTCCTATATTAACTTAGGGGTGCAAAACCACCCCATTGGATAAGAATAGGGTAAAAAGCTTTTTTCTTACCATTTGACTAGGGGTGTAAAACCACCCCAATGGAAAAGAATAGGGTAACACATTTTTTCTTATCATTGGAATAGTCGGAATAGGGGTGTAAATCCACCCCATGGGGTATGAATAGAACTATGAAAATTGGGAGTGGAATAGGGTTAATTGAATAGAAGAACAGTACAGGAGTCATAGACATTGAGAGAGAAACAGGAAATCGTTTATTGTTTATTTCTTAAGTTGCCATAAAGGTTTGTTGGCCAGATAATTTTAAGATGATTAACTAAACTAATACCGTAACCGTTATAGTTATAAGCTAAACACTTTGACTCTAACAAATGTTGAGAACAAAAGAGTGAAAGTTAATCCCATCTGAATAAGATGTTGACTTTCATCAAAGTTGCTTTTGCTGGCCAAAATTTTTACAGGGCTGCCATATGGTTTTTATTTCAATCATATTGCTCAGTCTGTGGTGGACTAAGAACAATGTTTGCAACAACTGGTTTGAGTTTACCATATATGTGTAACATAACATGTTGCAATAGTGAACAGGAAACTCAACTTCGGTTAATCACAACATTTTTGCTGATCCCAAGGTGTTGTGATTATCCGGAGTCGATTGTATTATTATTATTATTAAATAAAAGCAAAAACCTGACAATGTGAAAGTCTGTCAGTCTTCAAAAGGCATCTAAAACCAATCTTTTTCATTCTGTTTATCGTGATTCTATGTGAAATTTGAACAAGATATGTGTGTGACCTGTGATGATTCTGTAGACAAATGAATGAACTTGTGTAATACCAAAAAACTATTGTAAAGCGCTTTATCAAATAATAATAATTATTATTGTTGTTAGCCACATTGTCGTTTTGCAGATCCTCCCACCGATTGCGCAGCAATTTTTGTGGATCCATGGACTGCCAACAATCCAGTAGTAGCAGTGGTAGAGGTGGTGGTAGTAGTAGTAGTGGTGGTAGTACCGATCTGCAGAGTAAGTAACACAATGGATTGTTGCACATTCTGTGGATTCACACAAGCGCTGCAGTCCATCTAGTGTTACTCATTCTGAAGATCAGTGCTAAGACTACTACTACTATACTGATGTCTACTGCATCCAGGATTTTTTGGATCATTGTACAGTTCGCCTATGTATTCTACCCATCGGCTTTCTATATGTTGTTCTTCAAATAGCAGTTCCCCTTGTTTGTTTTGGATACAAAATGGATACAACTATTTAGTACAGGTTTCTTTACACAAACTCTATCACTGAGCTATCTGAACCCACAACTAGTACTACAAAAGCAATAAAACTTAGAAATCAGCTCTCTTACTTTAAACAAAATGTGTTATTATTAATTACAATAAATATTTTAAAAAGAAGTCAAGAACAGGCTACACATGCAATGCAACGATTAATGAATAATTCGTGATTTAACAATTCTTGACTTGTTAAACATAAAATCTTGACGATTGTCATATTAAAAAAATATAATAACCATAAATGACACAATAATTGCATTTATCACATGCAAAATAGTTGTGTGGTATTGAATAAATGGAATTGCAAATAATTTAAAATAAAAACAAAAGCAAGAAGAAATTTAAATTGATGAAATAATTTCTTATGCCCTAAAAATAAAAAAACAAAAACATTAAAACTCATGAAAGTTTAAGCTCAATGGATACTAGTTTCCTTGAACTCATTCAAATGTCCCAAATGTTTTCCATTATTATTCTTTGTTATCATTCCATTCCTTCCTCAAACTAATTTTTACCTTGAACACGGTTTCCTCGAACTAATTTCACCCAGTCAATGTAAAAGCAAACAAAAACAAAAAAAAGAAAAATTAATTAAAGGCTGTTTTTAAAAAAATGCGCCTGATGATTTCATTTACTGTGACACTAACAGTTACGAATGTGTTTGTGTGTATCTATCTACACTGCAGGGGTGTCTATACACACGCAGACACACACAGCCACTCACACACTCCTTTCTACTTATTCTTATCACTTCGCCATTCATTCTAATTTCAATGTCACTCGCCATGATTTGCAAATAGTTGGCTATGACGGTAAATGAATGTTGGGATACAGCACCCCTCCTCCTTCCAACACGCACACTCCCATGTAACATATGATATAAGTATAAAGTTATCTTCTCAACATATGAATAAAGTAAATGAATAATAAAGTTCCTTTTTTATCATCCTCAAGGGGAAATTTGTCTTAGGGTCTATTCCAAGGGAAGACTGGAGTAACTCAGGTGTCAACTGCAGCGTAGCATCGCAAATTGAGCTAGGGAGAGGTGGCTTGTTAAAAGCTGATGGACATTCGAACTCACAGGCGTTTATTGCTTTCAGTTTAGTTCGCCAGGTAAATCTAGCCAGTCTAGTGATGATGAGTCATAGCTTTAAACAGAGAGGGAGACAATTTTTTAGCCGTTTTGATAGATTTTTTCTGAATTTCAAACTAATGTAGTATTGCCGTTATTAAGTGTAGCAAAAATATTTTTATACTACCAAACAGTTTATCAACAGAGTTTTCATTGATTATATAATCATAATTATGATGGTGTTAAAAAGCAAGAGGGATAACCCATGAAATTGATACATAAATTTAAGTGAATTAAAATTTTTTAAGAGAATATTTTAACATGTTCAAGAGTAAAGATTTTAAAACAAAAGTAATGGAAATGATGTTGAATATCTGTAGAATGTAGACATATAAATTTTATACCAGTAGATTGAGGCGTTTTTGAGATATCAGTTCACCTGTACGTAAAAGTAAGGATTTTGAGTAAGGTAAAATTGAAATCCAATCACAGCATTGTCTTAATAGTAATAGAAATTTTTTAATAAACCAGAAACATAGTCAAATGTGATTCACTTATATTTATCCCAGAATCAATCAACGAATTATAAGAATTCCATAAAAAATTGTTATATAAGGACATTCATTTAAAGACAATCAAAACCACTAAGAAAATCTTAAAGAGTTCTTAAAATTTTCATAACCTTATTTTTGAGATATCCATGCCCATTACTTTTTTTCATGTACTTGACTTGCGTCTCTTTTAATTTGTGTGCCATATAGACTGCATATAGCACATCACTGGTGAAAGATTAGGATCATATTCACCTCATTAAGTATTGTTTCTTGTTCAGAGTTTTCACATTGAACCAAAGGTATCAATACCTGCATCGCATTTCTTTAAATTATGTATCAGTGAGATACATTTCTCGCAAATTGAAATATGTCAGAAGTTCACATTTATATTTATAGTCAATTGTTGATAACGTCTAGAGTCTTTTAATCCTCTCAGCACGGCTCTGTACTCTTTCACAAAAATTCGCCATATTTCATTTGTACTGGTGTGATGACCGTCTTCAGTGTGTCTCTCCATAACCTGAACAGAACTTAAATAAGTAAATTTAAGAAATATCTAAAATTTCCGCTTAAATTCAATGAAATCAAATTAAATAAATGTCTCTTATCATCACTATCCAGTTTTATTATTGGGTTTCTAAAATATCATGAAATATTCTTCTCTTTGTTGGTAACAAAATTAATTATTGAGATTCCTTTCCACACCCTCTATTCTTAAATCCCTGAATCTACATAATAAAGTATATGTCATATGAAAGATAATTTTATCTACTTTTCTCTGATCCCTCACACTTGATGGTAAAAAGTGTTGGTTTGATATTTTGAATTTTTAAATATTTCTTAAACTTATAATTTTAATATTTATTTCATAAAAAACTCTGATTATTCAAAAGAGCAAAACACAAACTTATCATTTAATGATGTAAATAAAAATAATTGCGTCTTGTAGAGGAAAAATTGGCCTTTGTATCCATATATGTTTGAAAATTATGAAAAAGATGCTGCGTCCACAACGGGCTGAGAAAATTGAGTATTTTGATGAAATTTCTACTACTCTCTGCCTGAGAGAAATTCAAAGCGATGAGATTTACCTGCAGACATAATTTATTGCCAATGCACGCCGTCTTGACAGCTGTTATCACTGTGGCTGACGGTGGATTGTTTACATTACTTGACTGTAGCCAGTGAGGGAAGAAGTAACTAAAGTGAAAGTTTGGGCCCTATTTAAACGGCTGTGAACTACAGTAGAATTACTTTAAACCGAAATTTTGGGGACCTTCTAAACTATTTCGGTTTAAAGACATTTTGGTTTAAAGCAAGTTCCCATTTTGCGATGTTTTTCAAGGGTAGTAACTATTTAAGGAATTTGCTAATTAAATCGTATCATGGGTTTCCCTTTAAATGGAGTTGTTGAATAAATGCCATCTTCGTAACCATTTTTAAAATGATTTTTTAAAATTGTTTTTGTTTTTTTTTGGCGTACTTAAAAAATATTTTTGGGTTTTCGTTTTTCATTCAAAATTGTTGAAAGAGTTGAGTTTGTTTTTTTACATATCTCCGCCTTGATCAACTTTTTTTTCATTGACTTCACATAGTATTTTCATTTTAAACTCAAACGTGTAAGCACAGTGCTTTCTTTTAGACATCTTTTAGTAAAATGTAAAGCTAAAATAAGATCGTAAGTTCTTGTGCGATAATTGATAATGAATGATGCGCAGCTACTCAGAGGTGAAGTGAAATGGAAATGAAAAGGAGTGTCAATGCTAAGCTGTCTACTACACACCCTCTTTTGTTGAAAAGCATTAGGTTCAAAGGCCCAATTACATAGAACCTCCCCCTCCCCTTTAGCCCATCACACACACACACACACACACACACACATTTAAACTAAGTGGAAATGAAATGGCATGTCAATGGTAAGTTCGCTACCACCCCCCCCCCCCATATTGTCATGTTGAAAATTTGTCAGTTCCAAAGCATCAACACATGAGCGAGAACATCTCGTTTACGTGATTCTACACCCCAACTCTCTCTCTTTCCTAATTTTTTGCCTGCCAGGCACCCGTTGTCTTCCTTTTCCAGTCTGCTAGATTATTGTGGTGTTGGCCAAGCCCAAGTGCAACGATTGAAATGTTTGCCTACCCCCCCCCCATTCCACCCCTCACCCTCATCTTATACTTACGCTCTTTGTTTAACATTGCCGGGCATTATTACGGGTGGCCACCTTCCCGAATTTTTGAAGAAATTTAGAGAAAGAGAAAAAGGGAAGGTGCTCTCAAGTTGTTTCGGTTTAAAGAAAGTCCTGCTTAGAAGTATTTAGGTTCATCGTAAGAATTAGTACAAAGATAATGAAGAAACTAGCACAATTTATTAAATTCTTTGCGGTTTAAGGTATTTTTCGGTTTAGCTTCTTTCGGTTTAAAGTAATTTTACTGTAGGTATCTTTTGGGTGCATTGCAAGGTCCATACTGCCGAGTCATACTGTCCCACCTCCTACCCATCAAGTCTTTATGGCAAGGCACGGTTTTCTCGAACGTTTTTGCATGTCCCGAGGAGTTCGAGGAAACCGTGCTGGAGTGTAATCAATAGCAGTAAATATTTATTGAGGTAGTTCATAATAAATTTCTATTTCTATCTATGAGGTACTCTTTTCCACATTTCTTTGGTTTGTCTTTAATTTTACAGCTCTTACAATCATTTAAAAATAATTACCTGGAAAAGAAGACAAATGAAAGACTACCATATTTAACAGAGGTATGCATAATTTCAACAACAACAACAAAAATTAATGGTATTTGAAAGACTTACGGCTCATGCAAAATGACCGAATTTCATGATTATCATAAATTTGAAATGTACACCAAAATTATCAAAAAATTAAAGCAGAATTCAATACATTTTAAAACTAAAAGTAGTTAAATGCACATTTAAATGCTGGTTTCTTATAATGCCCCAACTATCTGGTAACCTCTGTGGTGTAATGCTGGCATATCTGACCAGTAATCGGGAGGTTTGAAGTTCAAAACCAAGTTGTGACAGGTTGATTTTTGGGATGAATTTCATTCTGCTTTACAGTTTCATAAATACCTTTTCAAGATTTATATCCTATACCAATGTCTGCTCCCAAATTTTTAATCTGTGGTTTCAAGCTTTTGAGCATCATAGTAGGCACACAACAAGATGTCAGATCAAAGACGGATTCAAAAATCCAGGTCTCTGGCCCATATTTTCTTAGTAAATAAAAATGGATTCAATGAGTATCTTGTCTCGTAAAGTTGCATTCAACAATTCCCCATTCTATTGTTTGTTATGCTTACCATAATCACATATATCCACGTTTCTTGTGCCCCCCCCCCTCCCTCCCAATAAAAAAAAACAGGGCATAATCACAAAAGCAAGCTCCAACTCTTGCGTGTGTAGAATCCTCACTGGTGACAGGCAAGGAGAGAGAGATAGTACACGTGAGTGACATGCTAATTACAGCTGTATACAGTGTGTGGCAGGAACTGTTTGTATGTGTGTGTGCGCGCATGTGTATGAGAGAGATCAGAGATCCAGTCTTAAAGACCTTATTGAATCGACTTCCACTGTCTTGAGACATTTAATGGATGCACCACAATTTATTAGGAAGTTACAATAATTTTCTCTTTTTCCTTTGGATATGCAACATCGACAGTAATGTGCACATTTTGAGAGATCAGATGGCTTGTAAATTTTGATGCAGCACAAAAAGATTTTATATGTTGAAGAAGAAGGAAAAAGAGGTCATATTGACCAGACAAGAGCTTGTAAAGAATTGAGAGATTATTATTTTTGTTCATAATCAGAGAACACTTGTGTCACAAGTTCCTTCTTGTTGACTTTTCCCATGGCATTCCTTGGTATGGATGAGAGGCATTTAAGTACTGTTGGGATCTGATATGGAGCTAATATTTCCTTAGCCCATTGCCTCAAGTCTTCAAGGTTTAGAGGGTGGTCTCCTTTGGTTATCACTACTGCTGCCACCTGAAAATAGGCACACATATATGTCAGCATTACAGTCTAAGAGAACAAAATTCATATAATTATCATCCTTCATATAAGCTCAGAGATAATCTAACACTCTTGTCGCAAAACTTCGAACAGTTAGCTTGGAATGAGACAGGGATTTTCATCTTCCTTTATCTACATAAGATGGTAGTTGGGATATTTCTCAACTGTTTTGCTTTGGCAATGTCATCTTAAAGCCACACAAATGTGTGTTAAAGCCGTAACCACCAGGTTACGAAGTGCAGACCATATCAATATGCCAAGCTTTGCTGTTGCAACAGGTGTCTCCGTGTAGTTTGTATAAGACTATGAATGGAGCTATGTTTTTAAAAAAGCAGAATAAGGTAAGAGTATAGATAGTTAAAACTGTCAGAATTAAGAATAGAATATAATACAAAGTTGTGAAATTTTGAATTTTGTATGTAAGATTGTCTTATCCAAGGGTAGCAAGTAATTGCTATTGTTTGGCCCAATAGAAATCGGGATAAATTCCGGTTCCTGGGGTCATCTGACTCTGAAGGACTACTTTAATAAAGGCACTAAAATAATAATGGCTGAACTGTCCATCAGTAAGTTACCCTTGCTCTATTATAAATCAAACCTTTTAGAAGCAAACAAAAGTAAATTGTCCCTGGTCTTCAATTGATACAATCTATTATCCACAAATAACTTTTAATTTTCAGAACAAAAATCACTCCCTCGAGTAGAATAACAAGACACACATACCTTCTGCCCCCAAGTGACATCTGGCAGCCCAACGACTGCTACATCGATTATATCAGGGTGTGCCAGTAGGTGGCGTTCAACATCCAGGGCAGATATCTTGTATCCACCACTCTTGATAATATCCACAGATGTCCTCCCCACAATTCTATATACCCCATCTTGATACACTGATGTGTCCCCTGTAATGACAACAGTTGACCTTTACAAATAATCGTATCAAGATTGATTGAATGTCAATAGTTGTTATCATTTTTTCCAATGATTATTTTGAATTTGTTTAACTATCTTGTCATCTGTAATTGTTATGTTTTTGTGTTTACTAAATATTGCTCTGTGTCAAATATATCTTTGAACAACAAAATAGCTTATATTACTTAATCTAATCTGTTGTAGTCAACTAAAAAACATAAACGGAAGCATGCAAATATGAAGAGTAATTGCACACTTGTTTTTTTCCTTTTTTAATACAAATAGTGATATGTTTTCTCCATAAGTAAGACGTTTAATAAAAGTACCATAAATAACCCTGTTTCTGCTTTCTATGTAAAAATAAATATGATGATTATAGTGCTTATTATATCACTTCTTACCAGTTTTGAACCATCCATCTTTAGTGAAAGATTGGGCTGTCGCATCAGGTTTGTTCCAATACTGGCGAAAAACATTGGGACCTTTCACAAGTAACTCCCCAAGCTCGTTTTCACGACCTGAAAAAAAGATATGCCATTATTATAAAAGTGATACTAAGCTGCTAGACACTATAGACTGTAAAAAGGAATAAACAAAAAATAAATTTAACAACTTCAAAAACAGAACAAAATACCAAACATGGACTGTTCGGGTACTTCAGCAAATAACAAAAGCAATAAAAACATAAATACATCACTTAAAAACCAGATGGACGGTAGAGAAATATTTCCATCAGGTTTTAACAAAATAAGAGGAAGCCATCCAAGTTTATAGTTCCCCATTGAAGAGTGGATGTTCACTTGTACTTGTTCATATCATCAACATTGAAATAGTGGAATAGTATCGAGTGAAAGAAAAATACTGTGGTCGGTGGAATCTTCACAATTGAAGTCGTGGACTAGAAGAAGAAGAAAAATGAAAAAAAGAAGAAGTAGTGAGTAAAGAACCCAACTTTACACCACTGACAGTAGGACTCGGACAAGGGACCAATACGTCAGAAGCTGAGTATCATACCTGAAAGCACAAAGTCATATAGAATCAGCAATCTACCCATTTAGGCAGCCTAAGGTCATTAAGAATCTTTTATCCACAAGACAGCACACATTAAGAGGAAGCCTCTCAAATGATTTCTAATATTAAGACACAATCAGTCAGGAATATAATTTATTAGGAGAAAAATATGGCATTTAAAAATGCTTGATAAGAAATGCATATTTGAGAAACTTTTCAACTCATATCTTCACACGACTTTATACATTGTATTAATGTGTTGTTTTTTTTTATTGACAAAAGAAGGGGTTGTGTCCGAAATGTTCTTTGTTAAGTATATAGACCCTTTATTAAAAATAGCTGTTATATTTGATCATGTTTTTGCTCTTGTCTAGAAATGAGACTACTTGCTTTTAGCCTGGCCGTAGCTGGGATCCTCTGTAGAGATGGAAACATTCAAACCTTTGTTTATTTTTTAAAGAGATAATATTCTTATCAATGAAAATAATCTGCTGATTATATTTAATTTAATTTTTTTTTGTCTGAACGAGGCCTGTTGTCCTACCTTTTCTTGGACGCTAACAAGCATGGGTTAACTCTTAATCTGTGCTCTTTTAACAATCATATCATCTTCCTTTCGACTGACCATAAATGACCTTCAAGTATCTCAAGTGCCCTGAGGCTTTTGGAGAAAAACAAACAAACAAAACAAAACAAAAAAACCAAAGAAACTCAACCAACCTGGTGTAACAGTTGTTTCCTTATGATTTCCCTCAGCCAGGATGTCAAAACCGAGAGGTGAGGAGTCATTTGACTTGACGATTCTCACATTTACACCAGGAAACGGATTGCCAACTGCACCTGTTAGATGATGGAAACATGAAAAAAATTAATGCTAAGAAGTACTTGGTGCTTGTCGTGACATAACAGGGTTTCATTGTAATTCTTTGGACTTGATATTGATATAAGTGGATTACTCTGTAACTCCATTAAAAACAGCATTAAAGCAAACATGTGTGATGACTGAATTCAACTTTAAACACTGTTAAGACATTCTTTTAGAGAGAGAGAGAGAGGGGAGTAAAAATAAAGGAATGGTGAAACTTACATTGATATTTAATCTTCCCAAAAACGTGAATAAAACATTATTTTCGTGGTTTAACATATATCCTTGATCTGGGATATAAAAATGTCATAATTTTACTTACACTAAAATAATATAATTTGAATCCACCTCATTAAAATAGTGTACCTCTCATGGTAAAGTGTTATGATTTGTAAGTTATCTAATACGCATTTCATAGTGATACCAATATTAAGGCTCTACAACAAAAATTGGCCGAGTTATCGACCTTCAAAGTTTGTTAGTCCTTGTCTATTTTTCCTGCACCACGTGACCTTTCAGGGGCGATAACTCTGTAAAGGCTACACTTGCAAAGTGACTAACAGTCTAAAATAGTGTGGACACACATTTGTGATCTATCATCTCCCAATGGAGTTATGTTGGGGTGAACCAGTTTCTTAAAACTGACTTTAAAGTTAAAGTGACTATAAATGTGAGATTATGAATGGTTCTCACTGAATTCTTGCGGTCGGACTTTGGGCGTTCGGGACTGCATGTGGTTTTGTGTATTGGTGCGTTGTGTCCTGCTGGCGGGTGTTTTGAGCATTTTGGACAAACTCACAGCATCGATAGTTATTCCTCACATACAGAGAAGATAGATAAGAATGAAGGGCGATAGGGAGAGAGAGAGAGAGAAGGACCACATGCTTTCCCTCTCATAGCTTGTTACAGGAATAATATAATATGGAGTATGATGAAGATGGTGAATGGTGTCATAGGGGAATGGTGAAAGTGAAGGATTGTAACGAAAATATTAGGAAGGTTGTTGTGATGATGATGATGATGATGATGATGATGATGATGAAGATGGTGATGATGATGATGATGATGATGATGACGATGATGGTAATGATGATGGTGTTGTTGATGCCGGATTTTTTGTTGTGTTTTTTTTTTTTTTTTTTTTTTTTTTTTACGATAACTACTATGTTACTAGTGTGCATCTTGTGTGAGTGTGTCTATGTCAATATTGTATTGTTATAAATGTGTAACCAAATGACAAATTGCCACTTTTTGGGGGACAATAAAGATATATTATTATTATTATTATATATTATTATTATTATTATTATTATTATTATTATTATTATTATTATTATTATTATTATTATTACTATCACTTTAAGAAACTATACAACTGTCCTCAATAAAATATTAACTCTTCTCAAATTCAATAATTTTAAAATTATAAAATCATTATTTAACTTCAAAATCACCCTGACAATAACCTTTGTAAGCCAAATGACATTAATATCAAGTGCAAGGAGTTTGGACTGGTTTGTGTAAACTGACAGATATTACATGATCGACACATGTTGATTATCGCACACACACTGTATCACCACGCTGGTTTCAGATGCGGGGTTGTCTGCCAATGACTGCACTGGATGGACAAAATAAGTTACTTACCTGATCTTTAATAGATGTGACAAATCCTTTTAAATCGGATTATACTTTAATTGTTTGTTGTTTGCATTGAAATAGAATAGGCGGACAGACAGTGTTGGTCAGTGAGATGTTTGGATTATAGAATCATAATTCCTCTATAATGAAATGGCTTGTTTCCAGAATAAGAATTTATGGATTGCAGGGTACAAATAAAGAGGAAAAATTCCGTCCCTAGGTGACCTGTCTGGATAATGGAGACATCCTGATTGTGGAGCTCTGGATTAGAAAGACCTGACTGTATGTTACTCTTGTTTTTTTTTTAAATCAAATTCATTGCACTCGTCTTCATCAAATGTTTCCATTGATCCTGTCATAAGATTCAAGTCCATTAAATTCAAAATGTGGGATTGGTATAAAAATATCCATTCAAAATATATCCATTAAGTAATTCAGAAAATTAAGTAATGTTATAATAATATGTAAGCTATTGCTGACCTAATGGCTTGCTTGTCTACAATCTTACCAACAATTCTCTCTCCCTCCAAGGGGTTGGTTAAGGCCATCCCAATCTCTGTCATCCCATATCGTTCCAGTAACCTATGACCCGTTATCTCAAACCATCTGTCACTAACAGGCTGGGGAAGGGCAGCTGAGCCACTCACCATCAATCTGGGGTCACAGTATTTGCATAAAGTTTTATTTTTACACTGACTTTATAAATTTCAAATCTCTCTGATGTTTATGGATGTTTATGTTGAGTGATAAGCATTATTCTGATTCTATATAAAAACAGCAACCATGAGCTATTGGTGAAAGCATGTCAAGGCCACACAACACTCAGTAGTTATAATGCAAATCTGGTATCTTTTAGTTATGTGGCGAGGATCACACCATTGAACCATATTCACCCTTGCAAACTACATTGCCTACAAGAGTTCCTATAGGATCAGTTGAGAGACTGGCAGAATAATTAGTGATCTACACATTGAGCCATTGGATGTCCACATATTGGAATAACAATCTACAAGAATATTTGGAATGGCACTAAAAGAATAAAATAGTGGCTTACAACATATAATGGAGAGCAACATGAATACAAAAAAAAAGAAAATGTGGGAGGTTTGAAATCCCAATCGATCCCAACAATCAATCAATCAATGAGCCACAGCAGGAAATTTACAAAACCAAAGACAAACACTGATGCATATAGGTACAAGTTTAGCTTCTTTCCTCGGACCATTGATGACTGGAACAAATTGCTGAACACAGTCATCAACAGCTTATCTCTAGAATCTTTTAGAGAGACACTCTATTTTATTAATAATTTACGTGGTTTTAGTATTACATAATATGGAACTGTTAATAACATTTGTATAATGGACAGGAATGTCTTGTGCATCTTAAAATATTGGATATTGGATTGGATTGGATTCCACCTCAAAGAGAGAACAGAAAGTAGACATCTAAGAACTGTGCTCAATTTAGTTGTCTTGATAACCTTGATAGGTTCAAGGTGTAGATGGAATACGACTTTAGGTTTTTAAAACTCAACGACAATGAACGAGTAAAATCACTTAATTCAATTTAATTCACAAGGACAAGTGATTTGAACGTTTCTGGTGTCCCTTTAGTTTACAAAATAGGTGATGAATAATACCAATACCATCATGACTTCATCTCACATTCGTCGTTAGTGTCAATTTTATCGTCTATTTTTTTTGACAGAAGAAAACTGAAAACTCCTCATTATTTGTCTTTGGGTTATTAGAGTACAGATAAAATGAAAACCTCCTGGCAGAAAGATATTTCTTTATATCAGTATTTTTTTTTATTTTGTAGGAATAATAAGGGCAGGGCGGGGGGGGGGGGGGGGGGGGAGGGAGGAGATGTGGCAAAGAGGTGCGCTTAATATTTTTATCATTTTGTTTTCAGCATGCTTGTTTCTTTATAAAGACCCTTCGGTGGTTTGTTTTGTAGAAATAGCTTACAAATACATTTTGTGACAGTATTGGGATTTTTAATTGCAGATTTATTATGTCAAGCTAAATTTTAATGGAAAAACAAAATAGTTTTTCAAAGCATTAATTTCTATGGATCTGGAGAAAATAATGGGTTATGCAGCATTAAAAAGACACTAGCAATCACTTGCTAGCCTTTGAATAGGATATTTGTCAACTGCAGAGTACTTTCCAATGGTTATAATAGACCAGCTACTTAATCTGGGTCAGAAAAATAAAACTGAACTGAAATTGGGACCAATGTTATACCGATCGCTTTGCTTGTGGGTTAAATGCTCTACAAACTATAATTCTCAGGACCCTCTTTTGATATCAACATAATATCAAATTACATTGACAGTAAGTTGGAAACTCAATCGATTTATCAGATAACTGACCAGTGTAAGTGACAACCCATAATGCCAAATATATAATAAGAACAAAGGAAGAAGATTGTTTCACCAATAAACCTGCAAACATGTCCATACCAATATATATATATATATATATATATATATATTATTATATTATAATATTTTATATATATAATATATATATATATATATATATATATTTTAAAAAAGGAATAAGCAAAAAACAAAAAGGCAATACAAATATTTTGTTGTTAGAGTTTATGACCCATAGCTTTACTTTGGTATTGAGTCAGTGTGGAAAAGGGGCTGAAAATTGAATTGACAGTTAAAATGATAGGGAAACATCAAATGTCGTGTTTATTATTTGTTTTCTAATTTCTTTTTTTTTTTCTGTTTTGTTGTTTAAAATGCTATGTTAATTCTCAACATTGACTACAGCACTGGAACAAAATAAAACTTCAAATCGTAATAAAAATCAATCATCATAACTTGAAAATGAGTTATTGCCATATATGGGGACATGATTACCGTATTTTTCTCTCCAATGTTGCCCGTACGGAATTATCTTCTTGACCTTCAATCTCCTCTTCATAATGTTGGATCATCTTGGCATACACAGTGGGAACTGCCATGAAGAGATTGATGCTTTTGTTAGAGTTGCCAACACTCTGAGAAGTCAAGAGTTTCCATGTCTGGAAAGAGAAAGATTCAAATATGTTCATATATCAAATTGATAGTAATATGCAGATAAAAATTAACAAATTAATAAATATATGAATAAATAATAAATGTGAATAGTTATTTAAAAGAGACGTATTAAACAGACTGGTCATTCTTAGTGCAATCCACAACACTTCTTTTATTTCCCCAAGTCGGTTATAGGAAACCAAGTTTCATAAAGTACAAGTTGCCAGACTTCATTTTTAGCCATCCTACAATATCTGTCACTGCCTATAACCAGGTATTCATTGATAAAACTTAAGATGAATGGAGAATTTTGTGTAAAGTATTTTACCTCAGGACAAAATGCCCAGCTATGGTCTTGCAAAATTGGTATATGATATCTGTAGAAGGCATTTTAAACTTATTTGTAGTCAGAACATTTTAAGATTCATTTGTTTTTAGATTCTGTCTTCCCATATATTTTATACTTGTAGTCATCTGTTTTATTTGATGTGTGTGTGTGTGTGTGTGTGTGTGTGTGTGTGTGAGGGGGAAGGGAAGGAGAAATACAGTGTCAACCAAAATGAGGATGGTCAGCTGATGTTTCACCAAATATTTCAGCATAAATTACCATGATCACTCATATATATTTTAATTCAGCAGATTAACTTAGCATATATTATCATAAATTACAGAGATCATTTATCTAATTAAGATTCACAAACCAAGTAAGAATTTATTATCCAAACCCAATTATTTCACCTACATGTTTATATCTTTCCTTTTTATTATCAGGGCTGAGAATGACTGGTCACAAAAAAGGAGGAAATTTTTCATCATGAAGATCATGACCCATCCATGCGACCATAACCTATAAATTTGAATTTCACTAAAATCAGGGGTGAGAATGACTGGTCACTAAAAAGGAGGACATTTTTCAGCGCTAAGATCAAGAAGCATCCATGCAAAAATAACCTATAAATTTAAATTTCATAAAAATATATTGTGATGCAATCCACAATGTATCTCGCAGCAATTTCTGACACCACTCGAAGGAATTTCAAAAACTGAAAGTGTAATTATAACATGGTGGTTGTAGTAATGGTAGTCGTAGGTATGATAATGTGGTGGTGGTTGTAGTAGTTGTGGTACGGATGATGTGGTGATGGTTGTAGTAGTAGTGGTAGTCGCCACATTTCCCTTATTCACATATATGCCCACCTCCCATTGTTTCAAGTTGACCAGAGACGCCAACTTAAAATTTGGCTCACATAAATTTCAGAAACAATTCCGAAGAATTTCAATGCTTAAACAGGAATTTCTGCAAACTAAATATAATCTAATGAGATCTATAATAATCCCAATACCCCTTGTTTCAAATCAAGTAAAGTTCCAAAACCAATTTCATTATGACGTATAAAATATAAAAATGAATGGTAGGGTTGGTGGTAATATTGATATGATGGTGGATGTTGTACTGGTGGCAGTAATGATAATGATGATGTATGTGGTTGTGGTGGTTGCAGAAGTGGTGGTGGTGATATTGTTGTGTTGGAGGAGGCTGTAGTAGTGGTGGTAAGGATGTGGTAGTGGTTGTTGTTTTAATGGTGATAGTGTTTTGATGTCGTCGTCGTGGTGGTGGTATTGATGGTGGTGATGATGATGTGGTGGAGGTGGTTGTAGTAGTAGTAGTGGTGGTCCTTCATGAAATGATGGTGTGGCGATGGTGGTGGTTGTAGTAGTAGTAGTAGTAGTAGTAGTAGTAGTAGTAGTAGTAAGTAGTAGTAGTAGTAGTAGTAGTAGTAGTAGTAGTAGTAGTAGTAGTTGTTGTTGTTTTAGTAGTAGTGGCAGTGATGATGATGATGATGACGATGATGATGATGATGATGATGATGATGATGATGGTGGTGGTGATAAGGTGTGTACTTGGAGATGAAAAGAGAGATTGATGGCTGATGTGAAAAGGATATGATCCACTTTATAGATTTAAGTTTGTCTGACAGAAGGACAGATAGAGTGTGTTTGTGTGTGTGTGTGTGTTTGTGTGTGTGTGTGTGTGTGAGATAGAGAGAGACAAACAGGGGGAGAGAAAGAGAAAAATATGAGAAAGAAGAGAGAGAGAGAGAGAGAGAGAGAGAGAGAGAGAGAGAGAGAGGAGAGAGAGAGAGAGAGAGAGAGAGAGAGAGAGAGAGAGAGAGAGAGAGAGAGAGAGAGAGAGAGAGAGAGAGAGAGAAAGAGAGGACTGCTCCAATTGAATATAGGATAGGTACAGAAAGATTAGGTTAAAGTATTGAGTGAACGTTATTGTTATGTGTGTTGTGTTTTATTTGTTAATCGTAAATATTAAGTTAACGTATGTTTCATGTTGGAAATTGCCAGAAATTTAACATTTAATAGAATCATATGTGTGTATGTGTGTGTGTGTGTGTGTGTGTGTGTGTGTGTATGTGTGTGTGTGTGTATCACTGTTAAGAATAGGAAGATGAAAAATGAAAACATATTTAGGCTAAAGAACTGGGTGCTCTTCACTGATTTGTGTGTGTATGTGTGAGGGAGGCAGAGAGAGAGAGAGAGAGAGAGAGAGAGAGAGAGAGAGAGAGAGAGAGAGAGAGAGAGAGAGAGGAGAGCACAAAGTAAATCTAGTGATGAGTACAGAACGATGAAAGTGAAAAATTAATTAGGCTAAAGAACTATGTGAACGCGCATATGTGTCATGTGTGTGTATGATCGTGAGAGAGAGAGAGAGAGAGAGAGAGAGAGAGAGAGAGAGAGAGAGAGAGAGAGAGAGATTGAAGTCAAGGTGTTTGTGATGACCTGTTATTGGTAAGTAGTGGAGGATGACCATGGAAGCTAATCGGGACTAAACAAATAAGTGTGCTTTATTGATTTGTGTGTCTATGAGTGTTTGTGTAAAGAGAGATAGATGGATAGAGAGAGAGAGAGAGAGAGAGAGAGAGAGAGAGAGAGAGAGAGAGAGAGAGAGAGAGAGAGAGAGAGAGAGAGAAAGGGAGAGAGAGTTTTGAGCTATTTGTTCGAAGGGTTTTTACGGCGCTTGCTTCACTTTTACTTGTAGGTCATTTCAGCACCACTTAAAAGGTAAAAATGGGACTGTAAAAAATATAGATTTAAGTAATATCAAAAGTACCGGAGAAAAGGTAAGACTGGTTCAAATAGGTGACTTCAAACTAACTACATGTGAGAAACGGACTCCAAGACCAAACTATCAATGTAGTTAGTTTAATTTACATTTAATTGCTTCCCTCCCTACCAATGAATCTGGCCGGCCAGGAAAAGGATCAAGCCAAGACAAAGACAGAAAGCAATTCTGACCTATGCAAGTAAAGACCCCACCAGGAAGATGATGTGATAGTGGTGCTTGCACTAGAGGTGGTACTGATTATAATGATGACAGTGATGATGTGGTTGTGGAGATGGTGTTACTGATGATAATGTGATAGTTGCTTTTGTAGTGGGGATGGTCATGATGTCATGATGGTTCAGGAGTGAGAATGATGGGTCACGAAAATGGAGGAAATTTTTCAGTGAATAGTTCAAGACCCATCTATGCGACGATAACGTATAAATTTGAATTTCATTAAAATCTACTGAGATGCAATCCAAAATGCGTCTCGCAATAATTTCTGTCACCACTTGGAGGAATTTCAAAAGTTGAAAGTGTAATTACAACATATTGTACTTGCAGTTAAAAAAGGTAGCGGTAGGGATGATGATGCAGTGGTGGTTGTAGTAGGGTCGTGATAAGGGTGATGATATGGTGGTTGTAGTTGTAGAGGTGTTGGGAATGATCGTGTGGTGGTGGTTGTAATAGTTGTGGAAGGGATCATGTGGTGGTAGTATTAGTAGTGATAGTTGGGATGATGTGGTGGCGAAGGATGTAGTTGTATTGGTAATAGGAATGATGATGTGGTGGTGGTTGTTGTAGTAGTGGTTGTAGGGATCAGTGATGATAATGATAATTTGTAAAAAAAGGATCAAAATCTCTCGGCCCATCTGACAAGCCCAAATCTAATGCAAAAAATAACACAGCTATTCATTGTTACTTAATATTACATAATATATTACTAACTTCTAAAACACGTCTATTCTGATCACAGGATATTACTGACTTTTTGTAAATATAATTTTTAAAATTTTCATGTCCAATTAAAAATTTTAGAGCTCTATAATGCTTCCCACTATATCAAGAGATTATAAAAAACTTTTGGCCAAAAGGAGGTACTTTTTTATACTACAAACACGGCTAGTGTGTGTGTATTACTGCAACCTTGTGGTTATGCAGCTTATGATAAGAATCTTTAATCAATTGCAAAACATATTCCATCAAATGAGCGAATCTAAATCAAGCCTTTAAAAAAATTATTACTTAAATCCATAAGCCAAATTTACTGTTGTATTTGCTCTCTATTACAAAGTGATATCTATAAACATAATAATGTGAAGTTAGAAGGTTGGCTGAGAAATAAAATGTGGAAAAGAAAGAATGAAAAAGAGTGATAGATAGATAGATAGATAGATAGATAGACAAAGAGAGAGAGAGAGAGAGAGAGAGAGAGAGAGAGAGAGAGAGAGAGAGAGAGAGAGAGAGAGAGAGAGAGAGAGAGAGAGAGACCACTCTGATTTTTGTTTTAATTGGTAATTAGAGATAAGTTATAATGAATTCAATTGAATTCAGAACAAACAAACAAACAAACAAACATACAAAAAAGGAGTACAAAGCTAAATGGTACAAAAATATTGACACCCATTTGCTCCATCCCCTTCCCTTTTGATCATCTTTTCATCCAAGGCCGGCATGGGTTAGTACCACTATTCACATTTGGCACCAGTGTGTCTAGACTAATGTCATGGGAATGTCATCAAAAATCATGCAGCTGAGCAGAGGTGTCAAAAAATGACAAAAGACATATTGGTGATTTTTCAGCTAAATTACCTCTTAGCCGAAAATGTTTGCCACGGCAAAAACAGTTGAAAATTTCAGAAAAATCCTTAAATCGCGGAATTCCGCGGAAGATTATCATCACTGAGGGATGATGGTGTGATGGTAGTTGTAGTAGTAGTGGTTGTAGCTGTAGTGGTGGTGATGGTCGGGATGATGATGTGGTGGTAGTTGTCGTAGGGATGGTGGTGGTGGTAGGGATGATGATGGGGGTGGTTGTAGTATTAATGGTGATAGGTAGGAATGATGATGTGGTGGTAGTTGTAGTAGTAATGGTGATAGGGATGTTGATGTAGTGGTTGTGGTGAGTCTTTTTAAAAGGCGGAATTGTGATGGTGATGGGCGGAGATAAAACACCGTTTAGGCGGAAATCCGCCTTTAGGCGGAAGATTCTCAGCCTTGTATTATGAATATTTTGTGCTTTTCTCCAGTGTTCGATGATCATAGACATTAAACTTATCATCAACCTTTGACTTAGTCTCTTAGGAGGCATTGCATTTAAATCTCGGGGTCTAGGTTTTAGTCCACTGTCAGAATCTGGTTGTTTTTTTTTTCTCCCTTATTGCTTACCTTGTGGTGCTTTACTGTGGCTGACATGTGGGTTATCTCAATTTTATTTGCTTCCTGGTATACCATAGAGACATATTTCCCCTTTAAAATAAGACTAAAAAAAAACCTGGTGAACTTTTATATAGCGCAATATCCACTAAACGTGCTCAAGGCACTTTACAAAGAGTCTCTGACCAACAGCAACATGTAACATATAGAACGAGGCAGGATGCCTGTTAGGCGATATTACAATTTTTTCCGACAGAGGCAACACTGTTGATGGCCAGGTACTAATTTTACACCTGACTACGGTGAGAGAATGTGAGTAAAGAGCCTTTTTCAAGGACTCAACTATAGGTGAGGCTCGAACCCAGGACCATCCAATCCCAAAGCAAGTGTCATACCACAAGACCACATAGCTGCCCTTGAGATGAATAACAAGAATTTTAGTCATTCTTAAAAAACTTTGATATACATAATTTCCTAACTGAAGGGTAGCAATCAATTGTTACTGTTCGTGTAACACTACAACACCAGGATTTTCTTGGGCTCCATGGTTGAAATGGCTCTGAAGAACTACTTACTCGTCTAACATCAAATTTTTTCTCCATGATGCAGGTGGCTCCACATGTCAGTGGAGTGAGTAACACATTGACAATACCATGTACGTGGTGCAAGGGCAAAACGTGTAGGATTACATCTTGAGGAGACCAGGCCCAACTTTCTATCATGCCTGATATCATGGCAGACAAATTGCCGTGGGATATGACCACACCCTGATAGAATTAAAAGTAGACTCAAGTATACACAACACAACAATTCAATCAAAATAAATCTCATCGATGATTATAGTGCTGGTTTAGAACAACATGAGAGCAAAAAAAAAAAAAAAAAAAAAGTACCAAAAAAAAACCTAAAAAAAAAATAAACCAAAAAAATTTTTAAAATAAAAACACAAACAATTACAACCCCCCAAAACCAATTGTTTTTTTTTTTGGTGACTGTTCTATCAATTTTGAAAAGAACATTAAGTGATTCATGGCCTCAGTCTGCTAGTATTAGGTCGGGATGAACCAGTTGCCCAAAAGTGATTTTTAAATTAAAATGATCAAATAATATGTGCAATTTCAGATCTTTTCATTGTATATGACAATATTTATTCACGTCAAATACGTATACTTAACCCAAGCCTCACAACTTATAATACAATTCAAATTTTTTTTACATCTAAATCACCCTGGATCAATACCAAGTGGAGGTAGTGGGCCACGAATATAGTGAGACCGGATTTCTTTGGAACTAGAACAGAACAAAATAAAAATAAAACTTGAAGCAAGAAAAACAATATGATTTAAACGAATATCAACCTTTAAAATTTAATGGTGTCTTAAGATAATTAACCCCCCCCCCACCCACACAGACACACACACACACACACACAATGATAAAAAATAAGACCATACGGAACAAGAGAATGCCAAAAAAAAAAAAAAAAAAAAGAAGGGGAAGAAAGACAAAAAAAAAAGAAAAGAAAAAGAGCTAAAAATATAAACCATATTCAAAAGGAGTATCATTACCTTTGGTCGCCCTGTTGTTCCACTTGTGTAGACTATTAAGGCTGGCTTCTTTTTATAATCATCCTCAACCTCAAGTTCAAACCACCTCTTCCTTCTTTTATGTGCTCTGTAGATTGTAATATATATAATTATTTACTGTCACATGTGATTATGATTTTGTAATCAAATTTTCTCCTCTCTGTATTTTCAGGTTAGTATCATCATTTTATTATCGTCACGGCTAATGGGATGGGGTGTTCAAATCTGGACACTCAAAATGGCTCTCTCAGCTCAATGACGTCTAATGGTCACATACCGAGTGTAATTGTGAAAACAACAGTTGCTTATGTTGCAAATACCATTAAGTCTTGGCCTTGTTTTATGGGACCTAGTAACTTGTCCCAATTCGGACACTGTTGTTAAAAAATCTGAGACCCCGTTGTGCCAATTCATACATCCCTTTGATAATTGAGACAAATGTAACTAACTTTTCCTAGTTTGAGCTAAGACAGATGTCAATCGAGCTTACCTTCACAATTAGGGTGGATTTATTTGATAATAACCAAATATAAAGTTGGTTCCTTTGGAATTTAAGCGTTAAAAAGTACGGAAAAGAATTCATGATTATGCAAAAATATTACTTAGACGATCTCAATAATCTGTGACATAATTATATATATATATATATATTTAATTTTTTAAATTTTTTTTTTTTGGGGGGGGGGGGGGGGGGGGGTCAAAGTGTACAATATGGGGTACTGTACGACAAGAGGAGACTTCACTTTAATAATAATTCAAATTGATCAGAAAACCAATATTTTATTCTGGAGAAACTTAAAATCTATTAATAAAAACTTTTAGAATTAAAACTGAAAACATAAATGACAATACAGAGCAAATCGAAAAAAGTCCTGTTTGAATTGCACTAGCTATGTGTCTGAATTGGAACAACTAGGTGATTTAGTGGCAACCTTTTCAAGATCTATTATAATAAATAAATAGAGAAAAGAGACATAGATATATGTATGTACTTAGTTTTTGGGTCCGGATACTATTTGACAAATTTAAAAACACAAAGGGAAAAATATTTTTAATTGTGCAAATTTATAGTGCAAATGTTGCTGTTTTATATTGCTAACTTGACTGTAAGATTCCTTGAATTTGTGAAAAAGTGATGCGAGAACTTGTACCCAATTGCCCGGGTGAGACACGGATTTTAAGAAATGATTTATTTAATTAGAGATGAAAATAGAAAAAGACTAAAATTGGATGGAATTTATCATGCATTTATTTCTGGCTGTGTTAAATCATAATCCAGCTCTATGTCATAATTCTTAATAAATTTAGGGGTTAAAATAGATGGTGAATATGGAATACCCCACCCTATACCTAATTAAAATATTTTTTTCATTTTTATTGTTTTTGGTCGCTATTCTTTTCTTTCTTTCTTTTTTTTTTTTTTTTGGTTTTGTTCCTCTAAATTTAAATATGTATTACTAATCTTCTTGGTGCTTGACAGGACATAAGGCCTGTGTAATTATTTTGCATTTATTTTTGTCTAGCGAGTACTTCATTGAGTTTATTAGTGGGATGGGATTCAAACTGGCTACTTTGCTTGTAAGGCAAGTGCACTACCAACTGAGCTATCGGGACCCTCTCAGTATCATACTGATTTTCAATAATATAAACTTATTCTTACCCTGAAGTTGACTCTGAGAGTAACCATTGATTCGTTGCATAGCTCATGAAACTCTGATCTACCTTGGGCAAAACTTTTATAATTATATCTAATTCTTTGGCAATGGGAGTGATTCTGTCAGCAAACTTTTCTCCAACTAAAAGAAGTGAGCACTGAGAATCCTCAAGAAAATATTTCCATTCAGACACGGGGTGACTGATGCAAAGAGGAACCGAAATTCCATTAGACATCCATGTCGCAAATTGACCAATAACATATGACACATCCTGGTCAGCCAGAAGAGCAACCCTCTGTCCATTTACTCCATTTTCCTCCGCAGAATTCAGAATTTTGAGAATATCAATGTTGAGGACCATGCTATGGTGTAATATGTCAGCATATGAAAAAGTTCCATTACAATCCACTATGGCAGTTTTATTTAGATGTTTATCAGCGTGAAGAAAAACTGGTTTGAAAATATTTTTATCCCCGTTGACAATTTCTGAATAGCGATGACTTTGAATGCTATACTGTCCTCGAATTTTGGATGACAGTGACAGCAGATTTTCGAAACGGTTATTATAGTGTCGTTTCGAATCCTTTCTCATCATATAATTGTAATACAGTGGTGAATATAATAAGCGTGAATAATAGCTCTTTGAGTGAGAAGACGAAAACAAGCCATTTTTACGAATGAGGAAAGTGAGAGCTCTCAAGTTCAAATGCCCCATTGATGCCTGAGAAAAATTCATTTTCAAATATATATACTTATTGTATATCAAATTTCAATAATTATAGGGTCTTTAGTATAGTATTTGCAGTCTGTCAACCTACGATCAAGAACAGTTCACCTTTTGATACGATGCGCCCGTTTTTACACGGATGTCCAGTATATCCAATTTTTTTTAAATGGAGTCGGCCAATATCACATATCATGTCCGAGTAGGAGTAAGAAGTGTAAAAAAGAGCATGTCATCAAAATTAAATGTAATTTTATATCTCTATCACTATCAGTTTATGATTTTTCATAAAATTCAAAAGCTAGAGACGTCGACCAACTTTCGTTTTTCAATTCTTGGTAACAGCCAAAGGTCAATGTTAAAAAAACAAAAAAGAAGAAGCTCGTTCTAGATTCTGATCGCTTTTTTAACTCTCTCTCTCTCTGGGATTAATTTTGAAGCATGTATTGACAGTTCATTTTGTTGTATAATATTAATTAATGCAGGCCATTGACCTTTCGACTTTGTTCAAATTCCCCAGTAAACCTACCAAAAGATCACACACACACAAACACACACACACACACACACACACACACACACACATATTGATAAATATAAATAAATTAATGGATGAATAAATAAATAAATAATAATAGTAATGATAAAAATAATAATAATAATAGTGATAAATCAATAATAATAATATAATAATAATAATAATATAATAATAATAATAATAATAATAATAATAATTAAAAATATAATAATAATAATAATAATAATAATAATAATAATATATAATAATAATATAATATAATAATAATAATAAATTAATAATAATAATAATAACAACAATAATAATAAAAACAATTATTATTATTATTATATTATTATGATGACGATGATGATGATGATGATGATGATGATGATGATGATGATGATGATGATGATGATGATCGAATATTTTAAAATTATGAGTACAAAAAAAAACAAACAAACCCCCCCCCCAAAAAAAAAAAAACAACATTAAATAAAATAATTAAATGAAATGGCAATAAGATATAGGGCTTCTTTGGACAGCTGGGTGAGTAAACGAAGCTTTTTGAAGCGTATTGAGTGTGATGGAATCATTATTTGATATCGATGTTTTCCTCTTTCCAGTAATAATTGAAAGTGTGTCTGCTTGTGTATGTGTGAGTTGTTTTTTTGTTTGTTTTTTTTTTTGTCTTTATGGGTTTTATGGCGCTTACCCACACATCTAGGCCATATCAGCGCCAATAAAGAGGAAGACAATAGGATAATGTAGTTAATGTTCTAGAATCACAATTAAAGCACCCAAGAAAAAGTAAGACAAAGGGGAATTGGTTCACATAAGGAACGGATATAGATTCCAAGAATACACTAAATGTCTCATCCTGACATTTATTAAAAAAAGAAGAAAAAACACAAACTTGAGCTTTCATATGGCGCAGCATCCACTAAACATGCTTATAATGCTTTACAAGGGGTCCCTGACCAACAGCAACACATAACATGTAGAACGAGGCATGACGCCTGTAAGGCAATATTACATTTTATTCCGGCAGAGTCAACACTGTTAACGGCCAGGTGCTAATTTTAAACATGAGTACGGTGAGAAAACGTGAGTAAAGAGCATTTTCCAAGGACTTAACTATGCGCAGAGCAAGGCTCAAACCCAAGACTTTCAATCGGAAAGTGAGTGTCATCCCACAAGACCACATAGCCTCAAAGGTCCCCACTAAAAGGAAACAACTCAAATGGTTACAGATCTTGACTTGTATATCATCTTTCTGTTATGCACTGTATTATTTTTTTGTTTTACATATATAATATATATGTAAAACAAAAAAAATAATATACAGTGCATAACAGAAAGATGATATACAAGTCACAAAATATCATCTCCCAAAACTCTATTATATTTGATTGTTTCCCTCACAGCCAGAGTATTCCAGCCAGGGCCAGGACAAAACCAAGTAATCAGTTTGTTTATGTTTTTTATGTTTTAAGGGTTTTACGGCGCTTGCAACACATTAATGTCATATCAGCACCAGTGAAAAGGAAGAAAATGGGATAGTATTAAGTTCTAGAATTACAATAAAGCATCCAAGAAAAGGTAAGAGAAAGGGGAATTGGTTAAAATAGGAAACATATGTAGATTCCAAGAGCACACTATCAAAGAATTTAGTTTGAGATCACCTAAAAGTCTCATCCAGACACAAGCACAGGTCCCCACTAAGAGAAATACACTCAAATGTTTACAAATCATAAATAATATGTAAACAAAACATAATACACTGCATAACAGAGAGATGATTTACAAGGAAAAAATATATCATCTCCCAAAACTAACTATACATTTGAATGTTTCCCTCTCAGTCAGGGTATCCGGCTAGGCCAGGAAACACCAAGTACGTAATCTCATTCCAAGGCAAAGACAGAAAGCAAGTTGGAAAACAAATATAGGGGGATAGAAGACACAGTAAGTATCTCCCTGTCCACTGTGGGAGTCAAGTAATCTCATTCCAAGACAAAGACAGAAAGCATGTTGAAGTTTGTAACTTCAAATTTTGAATATTCCACAGACCACAATATTTTTCTTTTATTGGAGGTGTGAGTCTATTCCACTGTCTTAATGTCGATGGTATGAACGAGTACAGGTGAGCATCCACTCTTGAGTGGGGAAACCATAAACTTGGATAACTTCCTCATATTTGGTTTCCAACAGAGACAATGCTGCTAATGGCCAGGTACTCATTTTACACCTGAGTACGGAGAGAGAATGTGAGGAAAGAGTGTTTTCCAAGAACTCAACTATGCGCCGAGAGATGCTCGAACCCAGGACCTTTCATTCCTAAAGTGAGTGTCATGTCACAAGACCACATAGCTCCATGAAACACAGTCGGTGCCTCTCTGCCCACTTTGAAAGGCCAGAAAACAAGTGTGTGTAGGTGAGTGTATTTAGATTGTCACACTTGTAACTCTGTGAAGCACATAGAGCATGACTTAGTCATGGTTATGCGTTATGCAAATGGGCTGAATTAGCATATTATAGCATTGGGTGAAAATCCTTACTCTGGAATTGAATTACAAGGTGGCAACATGGCATGCAATGAGGTTAGCAAGTGGTGCCGTACGATTATTCAAGGCTTTCAATAAAAGACAATTGGACTAAAAACTGTGTTGTTTCGATAAAAAGTTTATTGAATACCAAAGTTTCTCTCTCTCTCTCTCTCTCTCTCTCTCTCTCTCTCTCTATCTCTCTCTATCTCTCTCTCTATCTCTCTCTCTCTCTATCTCTCTTTCTATCTCTCTCCAAATGCTTATCAATTGTCGCATAATGCTGCAGCGCTCACTGTAATAGTGGTAGTAATGTTAAAACGAAACAGTCACACTAAATCACATTTAGAGGCCTTGATAATCTCAGACTCAGACACATACATTGTATAAAATGTTTATAGAGAAACAACAGGCAAGATTAACATTGAGAGACTAGAGAAATGATATAAGTAGGCAAGCTTTGGCTGATAATTAAAAAAAAAAACTCAATTTGAAACTTATGCAACTGCTAAATTATTGCCAAAATATAACTGTTTAAAAAAAAAAAACGTGGCACTTTTAAGATTCATATAATTTTTTTTTTTTTTTCATTTAAAAAATGAGCATTTTTTTTTTTCTCAAGGAAATATGTAGTTTATCTTTATGTGAATACATGAACACATATGAAAATTTATTTACCAGTTGTAAGAATTAATCATTTTACATGAAAAAAACTCCTACACTTAAATGGCACTGGGTAAGTCTGCCCCTGGCCTCTTTAACAAGTTGTATTCTGTCTCTTATGGAACAGATGTAATGTTTGACTTGAGGAATCCTATTCCATTCTTTGACCAATATCACAGAGAGATCTTCAAAAGTCCACACATTCTGTCTTGAACATAGCAGCCAACCAATTCATAGGTTCTTGATTGGCAAAAGATCAGGAGAATCTTGAAATTCTGTTCCTCTATACAAATACTATTGATTGCTGCAATGCTGCTGTCTTGTTGGAAACATTCAGTTCTTCATGCTATTCCATTGTATGAATCATACTGGATTGTAACGTAATATCGTATTAAGCTACCTCTCAGTATTGACATTTCCCCACAAACACCACCCCAGACCATCACTCTGAAGGGGTGATTGTCAACGACCCATTCATTATGACAGCAAAAAGTAATAAGAAGTGTTACTGCATATGACAAAGGACCATTTGATGGTATTGGAGGAGCTGCCATGCGTGCTATTTAAAAGACAACTCTCCAGAAAAGGGTTGTCATCAATTTTGCACAGGAATTTGCAACTGTGACAAGGGATGCATGCCCAAATATCAACATCCTTTTTGCGTGCCGAACATGATGTAAATGTTGTGAAAAACGAAAAACAAAGTGAATTCTCTTTGATCAGCAAATCCCCCTAAAACAATCAAAGACACACACAACTTCTTTTTATTTTAGATCAAGAGGAACCCTGTTAGAAGTCTCGGATGTGAGCAATTTTCAGTCAGGTGATGTCAGTCCAAATTCTGGACAACTGAAGGCCATTAAAAACAACAACCATCAATAGCAATGCTCAGATAGATGATGATAGAGTTCAATGGTCATTTATCAACCTCGAACAGCCTTCAACCACCTCATCTGCAGTGATTCCTAAAGTTGACCTTGAAATTACTTTATAAAACTACTTTGCTGTTGATTATATTGAAAGGTTTTACAGTGGACGTGTTATTTCCAAAGATGAAAGAGGGTTCGATAAGATAAAATTCTCCCACCAACAGTCAAATTATGTTTCATGCATTTTCTGTTTCCAGAGTTTCAAAATTTTGATCTTGTGAACAAAACCAACATTTTCTATGGACCAGTGATTTTGAGTGCTTGTGTTGACAATATTAATGACACAATTATTGCGTTTAAATACAGAAACCATATTTAATAAGGATTAAGAACAATACAAGAAGTTGTTAACAGCTGGCAAACTATTCATGACTTTGTCAGTTATTGTGATGAATCTGATCGGAAAATTTAAATGCATTGACTTTGATATTACTTGGCTGTTGTCAACAATGAGAAATGAAATATGAAGGAAAAATGAAAAATAAATCTTTTTAGTTCAAAAGAATAATCCCCATTGAAATCTTTTCTTTTACATCATTTCCTTATGACATAGATGGCAATTAATAATTTGAGAATTATTGTGTTGTTACTTTTAGTGTTCGGACGTGTCATGTCAGTTACCTAGAGTAATGGGTCAAAACCAATAAAAAATTTTTAAAGAGCACTAAATCTTATTCATTGTTTAAATATATCCCCTAGACTTGTTTCTTTTCGGTTAACTTTGAATAAAAATGTAAATGTCCAAATCAGAAACGTTGCAGATTGAGAAAAGTTACTATTGCCTTCCTATTTTCTGTGACAGTTACCAAGTACATTACTCCAAATCAGTATGATTTGTGGGATTTAACATCACAACTCTTACTTTAAACTAGATTGGTATCTTTACTTGCCTAAAGTGACACATGCTTTCTATCAACAAAATGTTTTGGTTGAAATCTGTGACGTGCATTGTTTAAAACTGGCTTCAACTGGCTTACAAATGTCATGTCAGTTCCGTGAAATGACCCATATCCATATTAATGATAATCAAGAATAACTCCATACTACAATTATCACACATATCAAATAAAAAAATTACGGGTTATTGTCAATAATTACATGGGCAGCTTTCTGACATTCTAAAATAAATCTCTTACAATTTAATAATGTAATTATCTTTTAAACCTTATGAGGAATTCCAAAGCACAAAAAAAAATAATTCTGATCTAGTCTTCGATAGACGAAGTAAGATATTCAATACAATTACTCAACCACAAAATAGCTTCTTTCAGATGAGGTGAGTCTCCAAACTGCTGATCAAGGTTTGATAGAAACTTGTAAAGAAGGCGATACCGATCCAGGATGTCAAAGCCACATAGCCTTTGAAGTTTTCGAAGACATACAGGGCACAGGAAAAGAGGTTGGGATAATGCATCAGATATGGACGAGCTTTCATTCATGGCACATAGGAAGAAGGAGCAATGTGAGAATCCAAACACATGACAAACCTCGTGGGAAATTGTCTGAAAGTAGAACATTTTGAATGAAGAAAAAAACCAACCATTTAAAGATTTATTGATCAACATGATGCTTTTATACTGTATGAATACCTTATGATATTGACGTATATGCAGACATTAATCAACTTTTTTTGTGATATCATCACACTTATGGGTGGTATAACAAGTTGAAAAAAAATTAACAAAAGGAATTGTGAATCCTGCAGTCCTTAATAAACAAGCCAGGGTTGACAATAGAGTAGGGAGTGGGGTATAGTGAGACTTCACTGATCAATGGGATTTGTTTTGAAGTGTCAATCATATCTATTTGGTTGGGTACATAACTAATATAAATGTAATATGGTAATAATTTTACTTAAATAAGAGTGGTGTTGCAAGAGAAAATGTGCAACCTAAAAATATAGTAGAAGTCACTTGCGTTTGGATGGAAAGTCATGGGTTTGAATCTCAGTGCAAATTTAAAGACTCTTTCCTCATGAAGCTGGAGTGGGAAAAAAAGGCACTATACACAGTTAAAATGGGATTCGGTTGCAGGCACACTTTAAATATTCCGAAAAATCTTTTAATAACCTTATTGCCTTGAAAAAGAAAAACAAAAACAAACTCATAGCATTTTGAAGATAATTATGATAAAATTTAAATCAGTATTCCAAAAATATTTTTGAAAATCACTTTACAAATTAGTAAAAGTATCCAGTGCAAAATCGGTCAACAAAAAACAATAACAAACAAACAAACAAAAAAAACCACAAAACAAAAAAAAAACAAAAAAAACCCCAAACAAATACCCAAAAAAAAAAAAAAAAGAAAAAAGTGAGGACAGACTCAAGCGGAGACAAATTGAAAACTGAATGATAAAAAAACACCTAGTCCTCAACAGCTCAGGTCATGAACCAATAAGTTCTCCAGGCAATTGCACTGTGGCCCACATGGATATGAGGGGGCGGGGTGGGCGGTTCCTGTTTCAGGCACTTTCACATTTATACTTGAGCATTATTATTTACTCCCACCAACAGATTCCAACTGACAATAAACATTTAATCGATGGATTAACTGCCTTGGTAACAGTTTCCTACAATAAAAAAAGGAAGGAAATAAAAAAAAATTACCTTCAACAATTTCCAGACTAGTTCTCCATCTACCTGTGAGACATCACAATGACTTTCAGCGTTGTAATTCATGATTTCAAAACGACCAAAACTGATTACAGCTGCCTTTTGAATATTAGATGCCTCTCCAAGAACAAAGTTGAAGCCTTCTGGGTATAAGTCAGTCCAAGATATACCAACAATACACCTTCCATCCCTGGGTAAAACGCTTTGAAGGAAGGGGTAGAGATCTGTTACACAATATTGTTTTTGATTGGTTATTTCATTAATTCTGGACTTCACACTCCAACCTTCATCACTAACAAATATCGGTGGTTGAATGGTGACTTCCATTCCCGAAAAAAAGATCTGAACAAAGCCCTGGAGCATTTCAAAGAAAGTCAGTCTGATAGGATTTGTGGTGAAAATGAAAGACGTGATGAACTGAGGGAAATCGTCAATGGGTTGTATGTAGATATTATTTCGAATGGGCATGCACATGGAGTACATGTTGAATAAGTCATGTGCAGCTCTCCATTGCACATACGTCTGTGTACAATTTAATGGAGCTGAATTTTTCATGGGAACAAAAAGATTGGTCATTTTTTTTACATGATGAAGTATTGGGTTTTGTCCATTATTCTCTTCCTCTGTTGAGTGATCATTGCATCTCGAACTGGAAAAATTTGGTGTATTGTTCTCTTGACCATCTGTAAAAGAGAAAAAAAAAGTAAGAATATACATCTTCATACAAAGACAATGATGATGATGATGATGATGATGATTAATGCTCTCTCCTTCATTACAAATACTCACCCATACCAAAACATGAATAAGAATTAATTAAATAAGGCAACAGTCATGTGGTAAATGATTGATACATAATGCAAGTAGCAGATGCATTTTCACAATTACTTACAACACAAACACAGTGAGAATTCAATAAAGATAATTCTTTTTTTAACTTCAACCATGACGGGGCCCTATCCAAAGCCATTCCCTAGTTAAATGTTAAAATAATTGTAAAATTGTATTAGTCTCTTACATGATTAGAGTCAATGCCAATGGTATTTTCTTTCTTCTCTTAATTTGCAAACCACCTCTGGTCATCATCATCATCATTGCCTTTTTCACCCTGGGTCAGGGTATAGGCCACAGACAAACAGTTTCCATCCTTCTCTATCCTGAGCTAACTTTTTTATCTCATTCCAGGTCTTACCACTTCTCTGTATACCAGCGTCTATAATTCTTCTCCATGTTCCTCGTGGCCTTCCCCTTGATCTTCTGCCCTGAGGGTTCCAGTCCAATACTTTCTTTGTTATAGTTGAGTCATTCTTTCTAAGCATGCGTCCAATCCACCTCCATCGTCTTCTTCCTATTTCCTCTCCCACTGGTTTCTGCTGTGTTCTTTTCCATACTTTTTCATTTTTTTATTCTATCCATCCATTTTATTCTGAGTAGCTTACGCATGCACCTGTTTACGAAAATATGTACCCTCCTTATACATGCATGTGATGCGTTCCAAGTTTCACATCCATACAGTAGGACAGACTTCACGTTTGAGTTGAAAAGTCTTAGCTTTAGTCGAAGGGAGATATCTTTAGTTCTCCAAACTCTGTTCAAAGATGTGAATGCAGCATGTGCCTTTCCTATTCGTGCTTTCATCTCTGCTTCCGTGCCTCCATCCTTGTCAATTATACTTCCGAGATAGCAGAAAGTGTCTATATCTTCGAGTTCCTGATCTTTTACTTTGATCTGCTCCCTTTGACGCATACCTATCCTCAAGACCTTTGACTTTGCAGGGTGAATTCTTAGACCAATTGATTCCGAGAGGCTGTTTATAATTGTGGTTTTTGCTTGCATCTGGTCCTGGGTCTGGGACAAAAGAGCCAGATCATCTGCAAAATTCAGATCATCCAACTGTGTCCAGGGGGTCCACTGTATCCCATTTTTTCTCCCTTTGGAGGTTTCCTTCATTAGCCAATCAATGGCAAGGATGAACAGGAATGGTGAGAGCAAGCATCCCTGCTTGACACCAGTCTTAATTTCAAAGCTGTCAGTAAACTGATCTTCATGTACAACCCTGCAACTTGAACCTTCATACATTTCCTTAATGAGGTTTACTATCTTTTCAGAGAGTCCATGATGTGCCAGAATTTTCCACAATGTTGCTCTGTCAATACTGTCGAAAGCCTTCTCGTAATCCAGAAAGTTGACAATAAGAGGAGAGTTCCATTCTATAGACTGTTCCACTATGACTCGCAGAGAGGCAATCTGGTCGGTGGTTGAACGGTTTTTCCGAAAACCTGCCTGTTCGTCCCGCAGTTTAGCATCTGTTGCATTCTTAATTCTCTCTAAAATAATACGGTTGAAAACCTTTCCTGGGATAGAAAGAAGAGTGATGCCTCGATAATTATTACAATTACTGAGGTCCCCTTTCTTTGGAAGCTTGATAAGATGTCCTTCCTTCCAATCCTTTGGGAATATCCCGTCATTCCAGATTCTCTCAAATAGTGGGTGCAGGGCCTCAGCATTTCTTTCCGCATCAACTTTTAGAGCCTCCGGTGGAGTCTGGTCTGGTCCAGCAGCTTTCCCCCTTTTCATCTTGTTAATGGCACCCACAATCTCTGCTATCGATGGTGGATCACAGCTAATTGGTAGCTCATTCCTTGCAGGCAAAATTTCTGGCTGGTTGTCTGGTGGTGGTCTGTTCAGAAGGCAGTTGAAATGTTCCCTCCATCGTTCAGATTGAGCCTCTTTTCCAAAAATAGTTTTCCCATCTTTGTCTTTGACTGGTATCTCTGGTTTCCCATATTTTCCAGCAAGTGTCTTGGTAGTTTGATAAAGGATCCTCATGTGTCCTCCTGTCGCTGCTGCTTATGCTTTCTCTGCAAGTCTGTTCATGAATGCTTCCTTGTCTTTCTTCACAGATCTTTTGACTTCCTTAGCTATGGCTCGATACTGCTCTTGTGCATCCAGTCTTGAAGCCCTTGTTCAGCTTGCATTCACTTGTTCCTTCCTTGTTCTCCTCTTTTCAATAAGGTCCAAGGTGGTTGGACTTATCCATTCTTTATGTTCCGATTTCTTTACCCCCAATACCTCGTGGCAAGTTGTTATGTAGACTTCCTTGATCTTTGCCCATGTGACTCTGTCCTCCTCGAGCTCAGTAAGCGGTTGGAATCTATTACTCAATTGTAGTTTGAATTCCTCATTCTTTTCCCCATCAAGTGCATTCACCTCGAATTTTCTTATTGTATGTGATCTGGTCCCATGTTTTCTGAGTCGGAGCTTAAGCTTTGCCAATAGCAGGTGGTGGTCTGATCCAACATCTGCCCCTCTCCGTACTGTCACATCTTCCAATGAATGCCTGGATCTTCGAGAGATACAAAAATGATCAATCTGATTTTCTGTCACACCATCTGGTGAGACCCAAGTTGCTTTGCGGATCCTCTTATGGGGGAACACTGATCCTCCAATCACCAAACTGTTGTATGCACAGAAATTTGCAAATCTCTCACCATTATCGTTCATTTCTCCCATGCCGTGACATCCCATGATACCTTATTAACCTACGTTATCCTGTCCCACTTTTGCATTAGCATCTCCCATCAATATGTTGATGTCTTTCCTTGGCAACTTGTCAATGACTTGTTGTAGCAGACTATAAAATGTATCTTTGTCCTCATCTGTTGCATCATTTGTTGGGGCATAGATCTGTACAATGTTCATGCTGATCTTCTTACTCCGTGTTGTAAAGGACGCCATGATGATCCTTTCTCCTTGTTGTTCCCATCCTCTCAGTGACTTCTGGGCAAACTTGTTAGAATTATTCCTACTCCCTGTGTATGAATCCCGTCCCCTCTCCCTGAATATAAAATCTTCTCCCCAGACTTGAGGTGTTTCTGTCCGGATTGTGGTGTTTTGTCACAAATGTAGGCGTCTTGATGTTTTACATTTCAGGATGTATTTAAGTGCTATAGTAGTGAATTAGCATTTCTCTAAACTGTTCTGTGATGATTGAATTTACAATGATAGGTGGTAGGTTGTTCCACATGTGTAAAGAAGAGTGGAAGAATGACTGTTCATAGATTTGTATTTGGGAGCGCAGCACTGTGAATCTTAGATCATGTCCCCTTGTTCTTGATCTCATTGTTGCTGGAGGAAGGTTGTTTGGTGGTTTTGCTACAAGGTTGTGGAATACGCAATAGAGCATTGTCAATTTGGATTGCTTCCTTCGTTGTTTCAAATTTGTCCACTGTAATGTTCGAACCATCTGTGTCATGTTGTCAGTGGTTTTGAAATTGCCTAATGCAAAACGTGCTGCTCTCCTTTGTAACATCTCAAGTTTATCTTTATTTCTTTTTGTGTTAGGGTCCCAAACAGTGCTTGCATATTCAATGACTGGTCTTAATAGCGTTGTCTAACATTTGACCTTGATGGAACTGGAGCAGCTGCTTATGTTTGTGTTCAGAACAGCAGTTATGGAATTTGCTTTCTTTGTGATTGTGTCTATATGGCCATTCCAATATAGGTTAGTGTTGATGTTTAGACCAAGGTATTTTGCAGTTTTTACAGAAGAAAGTTCGGTATCATGCATCATATACTTGGAGTGAAGTGGCTTCTTTTTGTTTGTCACTTGCAGCACTTCAAATTTGTCTGGGTTGAAGCTCATTTGCATGTGTCAGCCCATATTTGAAGAATGTCATTTGAATCCAATTACTCATTGATTCATTTTTTTTTTTTTTGAATCAATAACTTCAACTACAGTGCTTGCTCATTCTTTAATGTTGCACTATTGTTGCCTACCCCACTATTGCAGAAAATAGTAAGACCATTTGCCAAGTTAGAGTATAATAAAAGTCAACCTTTATGGGCTAAAATAACTCACCTTCACTATTAAGAGGTAATGTTTGAAACAAGCTTTGGTATCCTGCTTCTCTCTCACTTTTACGATCAGTGGTCAAGTACAGCTTGCCTATGGAAAATAATTTACGAGCTGATGCAGGAAGGTTTTCCAGATTACCTAGAATAAAATGAAAAAAAAAAAAGAAGATAATTACTTAAAACTATTAAAAAACTTCTTGCCTTTTATTCTTAAAAAAAATATTAAAAACAAAACCTTTATTGATATAGCATCGAATCAGCTGATGCAATGATTCATTTATTGTAGACTAAGGTTTATACTGGTCATGCAGGATAGCATCTTACAGCTCAGCAGTAGTTGATTGTTTCATGAGAGAATTCCATAAAATATAACTGCATTTTTGGTTATGGTTGTTGATTTTCAAATTTTTAAAACAACAACACAAAAGCAAAGAAAAGACAATATCTCAAGCTCTTATTAATTTAAAAAATCTTTTTGGTTACAGGCATTTTCAGTTTAATATGTTTTTACTGTATTAATAATAAGATAATTGAGTTAACACCAGACTATCAACAGCCTGCATAAGCCCAATCATTGAAAGCCAAATGAAAAACTAGTTTTCAACTTTAAGAAGTGGTTTAGTTTATGAAAAAAATTATATTCCATCGAATATCATGTGAAATGTCATTCAAGTCATCCATTTGTCTCTCTACAATCTAATTCTCTATAAAAAATAAAGGAAACTTTAAATTTAAATAGAAATAAAATTGTTGGTGAGGGCTGTGTACCTAATAAAAATCTGGTGTTCCAATCCTCTGAATTTGTGAATGGCTTTGGTAATGTTGTACATTCTCTTGAAGAGGACGAAGCTTGATCAAACTTTTCATCACTTAGTTTATCATTGGATTTTGATTTCGTCACTCTCACTCTGGAATCTTCCCCATCCTCCCCTGCTAACTCGTCAGTTGAGGAACATTCTTCATCATTCTTACTAGATTGCTGACCCATCTTCTATGGATATAAGAATAAGCAATTTCAAAACAAGCATTTAACTTTCTATTCCGTACATCAGTCAAACTCAAACAAAATCATAACATAAAATATAATGGTTTTGTATATTATATTACTACTTCTGTTGTACATCTATTCTTAATAGTATTAATAGTAGAAATATAATTTACATTATGTAAATTTTTAATGAATTTTCCTTTCCTTAAAACGATTTTTAAAAAAATACCTTCTATTCAAGAGATTTAAAATTAACTTTAGGTCAAAAGGCCTGATAGTGATCGTAATTGTGTTTACTTGTTGTATCTTTGTTAGTGTAAACCAGTGGTTAGGGATCTTACAAACAAGACTCAAGTGTCTTGAATAAACTAAAATTGTTAAACATTGTAAAAACAAAGATAAAATGAGTAAACTAAGTTGAGTATCCCTTATAATTGTAACAGATCGATATCATCTCTCTATAACCAGATGATGTTTATAAAGTAAATATGAAGATTGATATAAGAACGGTTGTGGGAGATATATGGATCAGGGAAAGATAGAAAGAGAGAAACAGAAAGAGAGAGAGAGAGGGGGGACAAAGAAAGAGTGAAAGAGAGAGAGAGTGAAAAAGAAAGAGGAAAGAGAGAGGGGGGGGGGGGGCAAAGAAAGAGTGAAAGGGAGGGAGAGTGAAAAGGAAAGAGAGAGAGAGAGAGAGAGAGAGAGAGAGAGAGAGAGAGAGAGAGAGAGAGAGAGAGAGAGAGAGAGAGAGAGAGTAGTTTAATTGATGGGGCTTTTTTTCTAATTAGGGGGAAGTTATTATAATTCTCCGTTTAAACTGACCTATAACTGTACTACCACTCTTGACCTACTTACAAATAAAATCTAGACTCATTTACCGTCTTCCCTACCCTCTTCCTTTTCAACCATCAATTACCTTGTCTCAATTTTGACATCTGGCACCAGTTTGTCTAGACTGACGCCATAAAAATGGGAGTGTTAACAAAATTCATGCAACTGAGCACATGTGTCAAAATATGACACAAGATATGATGGTGATTATTTCAGGGATCCACCACTTGATCTGAGCATTTATCAGAGGAAAATGTTTGACACAGGAAAATCCCCGAATTCTGCAGAAGATTATCATCACTGATTTACCCCTCGCCCACCACATTCCTTTTCGACCATCAATTTCCTTGTCTCACTGATTCTCACTTTTGACATCTGGCGTCAGTTTGTCTAGACTGACGCCATAAAAATGGTAATGTCATCAAAATTCATGCAACTGAGCACATGTGTCAAAATATGACACAAGACATGATGGTGATTTTTTTTACCGATCAATCACTTGACCTGAGCTTTTATCAGAGGAAACTGTTTGACACGGCAAAATCAACGAAAAATTTCTGAGAAAATCCCAAAATCCCGGAATTAAGTGGAAAATTATCATCACTGGATAAAACTATCACCAGAAATAAAATTCAAATGGACGGTCAAAATCTCTAACAGTAACAGTGAACTTTGTAGGAAAACTAGTGTTCAAAGAGGAAATGCACTGGAATGGATATACTATAGCGTTAGTTAAGAACCTAGCCTATGTGGCGAATTCTGGAGAATCATTATAAAGAAACTTTCTAGCTAATGGTGTGTATTTCATTCTTAATTGGTTTTGGCTAGAGGGAGACTATGACTAAGATTTGGCTTTCTGGCGTACTTATTTGTTTATGGACGGGAACTGTTTCTTTATGTTGAGGAGGCGAGGGTTATTTTTTTTCGTTTTTATTTTTACTCATTACTTGTACTTGTTTGTTTTTGTTACTGTTCTTGTTTTTATTTGGTGGGGGGAGGGGTTGTTTGTCTTTTTTTAGGCCTTAATATTATTTTAATGCTTTCATACCCCCCAGAAAAAAGTTGTTGGCCGTCCATTAAAAAGATTATAATTTTACTTTTATTTTTTTTAAAATTTTATTCTCTTCACTTTATATATGCTAAAGAGACCACGATTTTGGCCTCCTGCCCATGCAATAAGAATATCATAAAAGGAAAGAGAGAAGACAAAGATTGCATCAGCCATGCACCACAAAAATTATTTCAAAATTATCAAAAATAGAGGAAAAAGAAAATTAACTTCATTTTTGAGTTGTTCGGCCAACAACTTACAACTCTCTTCTGGCCTTTTTTTTTGGTTGGGGGGGGGGGGGCATGATAGTAATATAATTACATACAGGCCTATAAAAATAAAACAGGAACAGCAGCAAATACAAAAAAACAAGTCATAAATAAATAGAAAAAAATTTGACGACTCCTTTCAGAAGGTCATTGTGACCAAAACAGTAAAAGTAAGGGCCAAAAATAATCTCTAAAAGTAAAAGTAAGGGCGAATGGAATGATGAGTAAAATGAGATGAAGAAAGTCTCTCATAGATAGAAGCTCATATTCATTTAATAGACGCTAAAACAGTGGTTACTTTTTAGGGGACACCGCATATACATACGGATAAGTATCTCCTTTACTTCCTAACTTCACTAACTAGATACCTACTAGAGCAACGCTGTTGTGTAAACAAAGTCATCGACTAAATTTGTGTAAACAAAGATTTTGTTTGGCTTATCTACCTTTACTTCCGTACGTAGTATAAACTCGACAGTAAA
>NC_088366.1:33295294-33355294 GCF_034508935.2 Berghia stephanieae
TCCGCGTTTGTGAGTTGTTCTCACTAAACTGTATTAACCAGACTATAAAAGTTCATGGTTACACAGAGTTTGTGTGTTGGTCCGTTATACTTCCGGATGGCAATGTTATGAGCTTCTTAGCCAAGTGCATACTATCTATAGATAGTTCGAAGATGACCTCACTCCGGTGTTTGTTGTTTTTTTGCCATCCGCGTTTATGAGTAATGCTCACTGAACTGTATTAACCTGACTATAAACGTTCATGGATACATACAGTTTTGTGTGTTGGTCCGTTATACTTCCGGATGGCAATGTTGTGAGCTTCTTAGCCAAACGCATACTATCTATAGCCTGTGTAGTTCGCTATGTTACCCAATCACTGCCATTGTTTACATTATGACGGCTGTCCGAGAGGCGTGGTTATCTATGTGTCTATTGTATGAACCGCTGTCGGTCGAGGGATGGTAAATTTAATTGGACACATGTCATAAATAATCGGCGTGGGAGGGGCTTCGATAGATAGATAGATAGATAGATAGATAGATAGATAGATAGATAGGTAGATAGATAGATCCAAGTAAACAAGTCCCTATCTCTTTTGTCTATTTGTCGATGTATGTTTGATTTCTATTGCTACCATTGTTATTAATATAATCAAAAAAAAAATAATTTTTTTAAAAATAAAATTGAGCTCTAATAGCGCAATATCCACTAATGCGCACAAGGCGCTTTACAAGGGGTCCCTGGTAAACAGCAACATTTAACATGTAGGACATTTTTTTTTCCATTAACAAAAAAATAATATAAACCCGATCAATGGAGCCAAGCCTAAAATGTACAAGTAATAGTATAGTTTAATATGTCTAATTTAGTTTATCATCACAACCCTGACCTTTTTTTCTATTTTCCGTCCACAAATCAAGGTTAAACGAGCTCAATCAAAGTAATTAAAATAGAGATTTAATCGCACAGCGTCCCTGGTTGCATAAAAAATAAAATGGCGGCGCTCGACCTCTCACTAGCCACTTTTGATGACGTAATCCCCCTATTGTCATATCTAGTCCTGTGTTATCTATGGTCCCCCCCCCCCCACCCCTATTATTTTTTGTTATCATTCCATTCCTTCCTCGAATTAATTTCACCCAAAACGGTACCTACGCACATCCTTTATAGAGCATGTTTCAGGTATACAACAAACAAAACCGGACTGATCTCCTTGGGGTGTTCCAATTTAACAAGAACGGTATTTGGATTGTTGCTCCGTTCATTTTGGTGTTTACCCAGGTCTCACTGAGGAAACGCACTAGCCTAATTTCATCACCAGTTATTATTTTTAAAATATGTTTAGCAGGGCATGGCGATCTCTGTCCTAACTAACAAAAGGACAGTATCTCTCAAAATAAATAAATAAATAAATAAATCATTCTTTTTCACTAAAGCGACACTCTGGGACATAGGAAAGCTTACGATGTTGTCAGAATGATCATATCTCAAGTATTTTAAAAATTAGAGGCGATTAAAATTTTTGCTTTGAAACAGTATCCTATTTAAGCCCCATATTTAACCAACAAAAGCACAGTATCGCAGACGGTCGTGTCCGCCCCATCAAGTGGACGGCGTCCCTCGTGAGTATGACGGTGGCGACAACGAATCATGGCTTGACCATTCGAAACGGCTCGGGAAGATGACGTCGCTATTCACAAGAACGGCAAAGCGGCAGGGATAGATGGTGTATATCCCGATATGGTGACGCATCTGGGCCCCAGGGCGCGGGCCTGGCTAGCAGAGGCAATGTCCGACGTCCTTGCAAAAGGAAAGCTTCCACAAGTGTGGAAGCATGCGAAGATAGTTGCCATCCTGAAGCCAGGGAAACCGGCGAAGGAGGCAGACAGTTACAGACCCATATCGCTGCTGAGCTGTCTTTACAAATTGTTGGAGCGTGTTCAATTAAACCGATGGGGGCCGGTCCTAGACGCTGCCCTGCCACCCGAGCAGGCAGGTTTCAGGGAAGGGAGGTGCACCACGGAGCAGGTCATTGCCCTTACAGAGCATATTGAGCACGGGTTCGAGAGAAAACAGCAAACAGGTGCTGTCTTTATAGACCTATCAGCGGCGTACGATACGGTCTGGTGCGATGGGTTGATGCTCAAACTTGCAAAAATCATAAGGTGCAAAAAGACCTTGAAGTTGTTCTCTTCGATCTTAGGGAAAGGCAATTCCACGTCGCGCTGGGAGACGTCACGAGCAAAGTAAGGAAATTGAAGAATGGGGTCCCTCAGGGGCCGGTACTTGCGCCAATGTTATTTAACGTTTACATTAGCGATATGCCGAACACTTCCTCCCTGAGTCTGGGATACGCAGACGACTGGGCACTCGTTACTCAGAGTAGAGTGTGGACCCGTCTCGAGAGCGTACTCAGGGAGGACGTCACCAGACTCAAATCCTACTTTGACAAGTGGTACCTGAAGATGAACACTTCAAAAACCGTGGCCACTGCATTTCACTTATGCAGTGGTTGGCACACCCGTAAACTGAATGTCCTAGTCGGGGACCAGCCACTTCCATATGAACCGCATCCAAAATATTTAGGGGTGACGTTGGATCGCAGCCTTACCTATCGGGTTCATCTCGAAGGGGTTGCCCGGAAGATAGAGAAGCGGAATAGTCTTCTGAGGAAGCTGGCGGGATCGACTTGGGGCGCTAGCCAAGCGCTCCTGAGAACGTCCGCCCTGGCACTATGCTATTCCACCGCGGAGTATTGCGCTCCGGTGTGGGGTAGAAGCAGAAACGTTGAGAAGGTGGATGTCGATGCACATAGTGTCGGGAACGCTAGCAACAACCCCTAGAGAATGGGGCTCGATAATGGCAGCGATCCAGCCCCTCGATGTCCGGAGGGAGACCATTACGGGAAACTGGCTGAGTAAGATCAAAGAGAGAGGGAATGGGGATACCCCTCTCATGCGCATAATGGACGGTGCCCCCGTTTCGAGCCGAAATAAGTCCCGGCAACCCTTGTACGCAGAATCCCTGACTACGGACAGGGCTGCACATACGAGATGGAAGTCGGTTTGGACGAATTCAATCCCTCGTGGGGGCGGGGACCTACACTCCTCTAAGCTTGGTGAGAAGTTGCCAGGCTTTGATACCAGTAAGAGGAGACACTGGGTAGCTGCGAATCGACTTCGGTCGAGGAGCTGCCTAACGGCAAGTGCGTTACATCGGTGGGGTCTAACTTCCTGTCCAATATGTCCACGCTGTGGGCAAGAACCCGAGACGGCAGAGCATCTAGTCGAAAGGTGTGTTGTGACGATGCTACCAGGCGGGTTCGCGACGGTGCACGAATGCGGACCGGACTTTGCTGATTGGGTCGATCGTCATAACATAATAGTGTGAACCATAAGAGGCTGCTGCTATTCACAGGGCTGCCAGATGGTCATAATCATGGCCAATTTGGCCAAGATTGGCCACCATTAGAATAGGGCTTTTAAAAAAATATTTGATTTACTTTTTTACAAGCTACTCTTTTCTTAGTGTAGTCGATCTTTTATATTTAAATTAAAAAAAAATTGAGTTAACAAGACAGTCAGAGCGTTGGTTTACATAAGGGTGTATTTCTGTATCTGTATGGTTGGCGCTGAAGAAACCAATGGTCTGGTTGTATTTCAGCGGCGTCCTCATTGGGCGCGGGCCTAGGTGAACAGACAGTAGGTCACATAGCCCGGAAGAGAATCGATTCTATTGGGGGCCTAAAAACTGGGCCTCAATGAATCTGTACGAATAACGAAACGTTTAAAACGCTTTTTAAAAGTGCCTCTCTACAACTATTTTTATTGAGAAATTATATTTTTCATGATTCTAGTTTAAATACATATTACTCTGATGATAGCTAACCTTGATTATAATTGCTTAAATCACAGATGGGTTAATTAAGGGCAATTCAAATTGATAGTTATTATTTTGTAAACAGTACGAAATATCAAGAAGAAACCCCATAAAATCTGAATATTTCTAGTTCTATGACACATTGCCATATTTATGGACAATAAAGATCTACTACTATTATTATTATTATTATTATTATTATTATTATTATTATTATTATTATTATTATTATTATTATTATTATTATAAGATAATAATAATAATAATAATAATAATAATAATAATAATAATAATAATAATAATAATAATAATAATAATAATAATAATAATAATAATAAGGATGATTATCATGACATGATTACTACTTATTTCTAAGAAGACTATATCTATTTCATATTTCATTGTTATTAGTTGTTAGTTCATATTCTCCATTAGCACTGACATGTACTTTTAATCTAAGTCTATTAACTTAAGAGTAATAGTAGTGAGGGATATACTTGCTATTATTCACATTGTTGGAATACAACTTGACAAGTAGTCTAGTAAGAAAAAGAAAGTGAAAAATATCCAAATCTAAGGGTGTCTAGTTACATGCCATGAATATCACAACCACAAATTAATCCTCAGAAATATTTATCCAAATAAGAAACACACCATAATCTTAATCCATTGGAAGAATAATCCAGATGATTCCATTTCATGATACAATTTGTACCTCACTCTGCGTTTAACGGGCTTGTGACCGTCACAATCAAAATGTGGCCGCATTAAGGTTTTTTTTTTTTTTTTTTTTATTTTTTTTATTTTTTAAATAAATAAATACATAGAAATACATACATGGCCCTGTAAGTAATATTGGCGATTCTGAGGATATAAGAAGAAAATTATTTGAGAGTGTCTCTGAAATTCGAGAATTAATATTCACATTCATGGACATAAAAATTTAACATTGGGGCATGGGGGGGGGGGGGGGGGGGGGGAGAAAGGATGCTTGATAATGATGTCTTATGTTGATGTCAGCTTTCTTATCTTCCTTGCACTGCGCTCAACATTTCTTTCCTCCACATTTTCCCTGCAATAATTCTTTAGCAAAATATTAACGAGTCTTGAAATTGCAGCGTCTGGTATGGAACAGTCCAATCTGAAAAAACGAGGAAATTCTTTGAATAAATTGAGATATCTACGCCTACATGATAGCTCCACTGTCTGTCTGAAAAATCCAAAACACAAGAGAACAAATTGAAAAAGTCCTTCTGAAGGACAGCTCAAACCACCACGAGAAAGCGTTGCTGTAAAGGAAGTAGTCTCAGTGGGAAACGATGACATGTTACCTTGGTGATCCGGGTGTTTCGATGCAATATAACCTGCAATATAAAAAAGAGGCATTGTCTCATCAGTTGACAGTTTACTAGGAAAGTCTGGAAGTGAATCTAAAAGCAAAATATCATTGTCAGAAAATGGAAGGTCACATAAATTACAAGCATGCGGTGCTCCACTGTAATCAACATCTGTTGTCATGCTCTCCAGCATGAGCTTGGCACGATCAATGGTATTGGTATGTGAGGCATTCTCTACTGAAATGTAATAGTTACACCCTGCTGATCTGCGTAAGTGACCAAAATGGCTTTCAATATCATCCTGTTGAAAAAAACCAAGAGCGACATAATCATGATGGAGACTGTTATCTGAGGACAAGAGAAAATTTGCCAAATCAATAAAGCACTTGCAGGTCCAGAAGAGAGCCTTGGCTGTATCTGCTGTAAGAGAATGCATACGAGGATTAGAAAGTGGAGTAAGACGTAATGCGATATCTGCCCATGAGTTCAGAATATCCAGCTGGTGATGCTCCTCATCCCTGATTACTGCCATATCAGATCTCGAAGTCGAGTCTGTCGGAGAGGATCTTTTGTATTGAAAACTTTCCATAAACATATCACATTATCAATGAATATAGCCGTATCTTTCCATGACTGTGTCGAAGCTGATGAAGACTTGAGGGCTGCACTTGTTTTTTCTGAAAAGACATCAAGAACAAGAGAAACTTTCTGCTTTTCGATGTTAGAAGGACTAAGACAAACATTATTTAATTTAGACATGCGCAATGAAAATTCAGATGTTTCATGATCATATAGTGCGATCAAATCAGACCATTTAGCCATCTTCTTGTCTGTGGGGTCAGGACTATCTAAAGGTGAAAAAGCAATGGTACCAGTTCTTTCTGAAATCCAATTATTACGTATGTTCTTTAACAGGTGAACTGGATCATAAATCAAAAAAAGAGGTTTGTGATTAGTTGAGATTGGGGATTTAGCAATCCAAGGCTTTTGCTCATCATCTCTGTCAAATTTCTGAAAAAAAGACTGATTTACTCTATTATTATCACATACAATGGCGACAACATTTCCTCCACATTCCTCCACAGTTGTAATGACTTCAGCAACCTGTTGAAATTGAAATTCAGAAGTTAATGAATGACACGGAACAAGTCTGGCAAGGAAAGATTTTGAACCAAAAAAACATTTCACCATAATACCAAGCATTGTTGTAGCTGCTCTGTCAGGATAATCATGAGCATAACCAAAGACTTCACCACCACGATACGACAAAGAGGCTTTGATGTAAATTTCATCCACAATCAATATACATCCCCGGTTGCGCTCACTGATGCTCCTGAAAATAGAGGTAAATAAAGTGCATCACTCATATTTTTGCTGACAGCAGTAATTTTCTGTAAAGTAGAAATGGATGGTAATTGTAAATAATTCCTAAGCTGTGAATATAGAGAACGAGACAATGAATACCAACTAAAAGCAGTAAAAAGGTCCTCTGTGGAGTAAATGCGTTTATTTTTAGAGGCATTAAGAATGTGAACATTACGTTGTAAAAATTTCACCTGTGGAACATCTTCATCATTGGAAATGACATACTTAATCAAGGCATCAAGCCCACTCCAACACTTCACTTGCTTGTCACTAGAAATAAAGTCTGGATAATTCTTTATTTTTCTGACGCCCTTGTAGCATTCAAATGATAAAGCCAGAGAACCTGAGGAAGATAATATATTAAAAAACATAGAAAAATCACAGATTGGACCATCTCTACGTATACTACAGAAAGTGTAGAGCCCTCTTGCCTTTTCAAATCCAACAACACCTCCTACAGGATGGCCAAGAAGCATGTCAATAAAGCGTTCATGAAAATCCTTTCCATCAAGCGATTCTCTTGCACGAAATTCAGCCATTTCATCAATAACAACAGCTCTTGACTTTGCTGTTGCTCTGTCTGTAGTACGACAAGTATGTCTGCCAGCCTGTAGAGGGATACAAGATTTTGGAACGTTAGGGAAAATAGAAGATGGATTAGCAGGTCGAAAGGCTCTTCCGACGGTTCGAATCATTTCAGTGTCTTTCGGCCAATGTAAAGAACACACGCCCATGTTATCAGTCACATCCTCAAATTTCAATACATTAGGCAGACGTGAAATCCAAAGCCTTTTTGTTTCATCGTCAGTTGGAAAACGATAAACAGAAATCTTTTCATCTGATGCGGATGGTGGATTATCGCGAGTGGGACGATATCCACTTCGACAATTTACGACTGAGCACTTCCTCCCCATTTTATATTAAATCCTGTTGGAAATCACAAACAAATTAATCCTGAAATGTTAGAATGCTGTGGAAATAAGAATCATTTCATAAAAATCATTCTAAAAAGGGAAAAAAATCAAATTTAACAGACTCTCATCAAAACACGCCATGTCTGATAACATTGGATGAGAAAGAGAAAGTAGAAATCTTGAGCCTTGACAAAACGAGGTTTCACTGCGGATTCTATGTCCGGTATGTAAGAGCTCCATGGCGCGGGCCCATGTCAGTCGGGCCTTGAAATCGTTTAGGTGTGGTGCCATGATGACCAGTTCATCCAGCCCATTTCACTCCGAGAAAGTTCTAATGAAGAAAGAATTTCTGTAGTTTTGTGTTCTTGTCTGTGGGATTTTGAAGCAGTTTGAATTGTTTGTGGCGTATCTCTCAATGGGGTTTTCTGTTATGTGGTTGGCAAAAGTGAGTGCTCGGATTTTTCTTTTGTTTGGTCGTGGCGTGAAAAAGGAGTCTGTCTTTATTGATGGTATTTGATCTGTTACAAGAATGAACATGAATGATGGACGGGTTTCTTTTCTTCTTTGTTGGAGGCTGATGAGGTTTCTTTCTTCTAACATTGTTGTCATGCATCCTGGGGTTCAGCTCTTATAGTTCCCAGTTATGAACCGGGCGCCTTGTCTCTGGACTCTCTCAAGTTTTTGAATATCCTCTTTCAGGTAGGGGGCCTAAGCAACTGCTCCGTATTCCAATTGTGATCTCACAAGTGCGAGGTATGCGTTTTATTTGCATGACGTTGGGGCGTGGCTAAGATTTCGGCGGAGAAAGGCGAGGGTGGAGCTTGCCTTTTGGGTTATTTTGTTAATGTGTTTCCCCCATTTCAAGTTCTTTGAAAGGGTGATGCCTAACAACCCGGCTGTTATGTTTGTTTTTAAGGGTTTTACGGCGCTTGCAACACATTTAGGTTATATCAGTACCACTAAAAAGGAAGAAAATGGGATAGTAAAAAGTTCTAGAATTACAATTAAAGCCCCCAAGAAAAAGTAAGACAAAGGGGAACTGGGAACAAATAGGGATCAGATGTAGATTCCAAGAGCATACCATCAATGTACTTAATTTGAGATCACCAGTAAGTCTCATTTGGACACAAGCACGGTCCCCACTAAGAGGAATACACTCAAATGCTTACAGTATAAATTCAAAATAACAAATATTATAATAATACATAACAGAGAGATGATTTACAGGAAAAAAAATATCACCTCTCAAAACAATAACTATGCAGTTGACTGTTTCCCACCCAGCCAGGGCCAGGACAAAACCAAGTAACCTCATTCCAAGGCAAAAACAGAATGCAACTTGGAAAACAGAGATACGGGGATAGAAGACACAGTATGTACCTCCCTGTCCACTATAGAAGGTCCCAGAACCGGGTTATATATAATATATATATATATATATATATATATATATATATATATATATATATATATATATTATATTATATATATATATATATATATATATATATATATATATATATATATATATATATATATATATATATATATATATATATAAGTGTTGGTGGGTACTTGTAGGTACGAGAGTGCTCGATAATTTAGGTTAGAGCATGTAAAAATAAATAAATTCACTCACGTATTTTTAAGCCGAAACGAACATTTCCATGTCCTTAATTTCATGAAATGAAGGACATGGAAACGTTCGTTTCGGCTTAAAAACTGCGTGAGTGAATTTATTTATTTATTTAGTTATATATTCTTCCCATTCACCTCTAAACGACCCACCTGATGTTCCAGGAATTCTGGATGAAACAACGTTGTTTGAGTATGTGTAAAAAAATACAACAAAAAAAAACAACAAAACAAAAACAAACAAAAAAAACGAGGTGAGAATAAACAAATAAATAATTTACTCCAAGAAATTGTTGAGCACTCAACATGGTTCCAGCATATAAATCTATTCCTCTCTCTCTCTCTCCCTCTCTCCTCAGGCATTAATATTGCCGTATTCAATAATAATAATAATAATAATAATAATAATAATAATAATAATAATAATAATGATGATGATGATGATGATGATGATGATGATAACAACAATAATAATAATAATATCGACGGTCCCAGGTTTGAGAGTTTTTTCTAACATGAGTATTGATCGATATGTCGAAGGACGATTTTTTCCCCATGGTACGCAGATCGCCGATTGACAATAATTCGTTTGAAAGCGCGTGCGGGGGGGGGGGGGGGGGGGGGGCTGACACATGTTGACAAGCGAGCAATCAAAAGAGCAATCGTTGATTGTTAAAAAATCGCAGGATCTCATTAAGGCTAGGACTTCATAATAATAGATATCGCTGCATTAAGGACATAAGTTCTGGAAAGCGATACCCACCCACCTGTCAGCGGACAGAACTTTTATTATGAAATTAGGGCTCCATAAAGTGTTATGGGCAGACTCCGCCCTCTCTTTTTATTCTGGCGTAGATGTAGACGAAAATAGCATTTCGGATGTCATAATGACAAGTGGGCAGAGTTAAAGCTTCCAAACAATCCCAATCGTCGTACCTATAGTCTCTAATCGGCCCCGTCCGCGCACCAACTTGAAAACGAAAGCGAGATTTCGGATAGCCTTAACCAACGCTCGCAGTATCTCAGTGGTAGCAGCTTCTTATGGTTCACACTATTATGTTATGACGATCGACCCAATCAGCAAAGTCCGGTCCGCATTCGTGCACCGTCGCGAACCCGCCTGGTAGCATCGTCACAACACACCTTTCGACTAGATGCTCTGCCGTTTCGGGTTCTTGCCCACAGCGTGGACATATTGGACAGGAAGTTAGACCCCACTGATGTAACGTACCGGCCGTTAGGCAGCTCCTCGACCGAAGCCGATTCGCAGCTACCCAGTGTCTCCTCTTACTGGTATCAAAGCCTGGCAACTTCTCACCAAGCTTAGAGGAGTGTAGGTCCCCGCCCCCACGGGGGATTGAATTCGTCCAAACCGACTTCCATCTCGTATGTGCAGCTCTGTCCGTAGTCAGGGATTCAAACCCGGTGCCCGAATAGCAGCCCTATCCCGGGCGCCACACTATTATCCTTATCTCAGTGGTAACGTAAAAGTTATTGCTTGTTTGTGAAAACAAGGCGAGTCATTTTATCGATACCCACCCACCTGTCAGTGGACAGAACTTTTATGATGAAATTAGGGCTCCATAAAGTGTTATATCATGGCAGGCTCCGCACTCTCATTTTATTCTGGCGTAGATGTAGACGAAAATAGCATTTCGGATGTCTTAATGACAAGTGGGCAGAGTTAAAGCTTCCAAACGATCCCAATCGTCGTATAGTCTCTAATCGGCCCCGTTCGCGGACCAACTTGAAAACGAAAGCGAGATTTCGGATAGCCTTAACCAACGCTCGCAGTATCTCAGTGGTAACGTAAAAGTTATTGCTTGTTTGTGAAAACAAGACGAGTCATTTTATCGCAGTTAACCAAAAACGTACAGTCGTAGTAGGCCTATGTAAGGCGACGTAACAGATACTGCGCCTTTAGTGAAAACGGACGAGGCATTTGCATTGCGCTTAATAGTGGGTGAACAGTATATCGTACGCAACATATTACATCAATGAAATCGCGCCGATTAACTGAAAAACGCAATTTATCATTAGCTATTATTTAATGTTATTTAATGTTAGATGACTTCCACTATGTAATAGAATTAAAGAGTTATGAATGAAAAAAACAAAATGTGTCGATTGCGGCAAAACTGGTTGGATCTGGGCCAGCCAGATATTGTCCTTTTGTTGGATAGGGCAGAAATCTTTTCTAGTGACGAAATCAATATCGCCTGCGAATGATATTTCTGATGGAAGGTGGGATTCAAATAGTTTGAGAGGTAGGCAAAACGGTGCGGACATACATTATAGAGCATGTTCCAGGTATACAACAAACAAAACCGGACGGGGTGTTCCAATATTACTTAAGAACGATATTTAGGTTGTTGCTCCGTTCATTTTGGTGTTTACCCAGGTCTCACTGAGAAGAAAACCCACTAGTCTAATTTCATCACCAGTTATTATTGTCTTCAATATGTTTAGCAGGGCATGGCGATCTATCGTGCCAAAGGCCGCTGACATGTCTATTCCAGTGATGGTGATATTAATTTTCTCGGATAGATTTCGTGGCCAGCCATTTATGCGTCCACATATCTGCGGTGCTTCTTTCATGACGAAGTCCACTTTGGCTGTGTGATAAGTACCTTTCTATGTGAGGTCGTATCCTGTTAACAGTTATTATGGAGAGTGTTTTTCGAATGGTGTTCAGTAGGGTTATTGGTCTTAGGTTCTCTGGGGGGTCCTTTGGTCTTTCCGGGTTTCTGTATAGAAATTAATGACCTTGTATTGTGTTTATGTTGGGGGGCTTGTGTTCTCCAAATGTAATATTAAATATGTCTGCTATGTGTTCTTCGAGTGACGGTGGTCCATATTTTAATCGTTCAGCGCATATATTGCCTTCTCCTGGGGCTTTGTGTTTGCTCAGGCTGTTGAATCCCTTTCTTACTTCCTTAGACAATCCGTAAAACAAAATAGTGAGAACAAAGACCTGCTCCTAAGTGCTAAAAAGACCAAAGTAATGGACACTGATAAAAGTCCAAAAGCTCAAATTGTGGTTAATGTAGAAAAACTGGAGAATGCCAACAATTTTGTATATCTTGGGGCAAGAATAGAGGTAAATGGAAAATCGACTCGTGATATCCAAAGGAGAATAGCAGTTGCCTACACAAAATTGACAAAGATGATGACATTATGGAAAAGTGAAAGTATCCAACTGAAAATGAAAATATTACGAACATGCATATTTCCAACAGCATTACATGGATGTGAATCGTGGACAATCACAAAAAAAAAAAAAAAACATTAAAAAAAAAAAAAAAACAACAAAAAAACAAAAAAACAATGAGAATAACATTAATGCATTTGAAATGAATCCTACCGGAAAATTCTCAGCAAAGGAAACTAAAAACAAAATGTGAAAAAGGCCTTGGGCATTAAGGAGCCAGATCTCATCAAGATAATACAGAAACTAAAAATTGCCTTTTTTTTTGGGAGATATGCCACCCTTTAAAGAATTTTTCTGGAGGGTCTTGTGGAGGATAAAAGAGGGAGAGGGAGACCAAAATGAAAATAGTCACAAGTAGTGCCGGGCAGTCCATAGCATGTTTAAGGACCGCGATTCTGCGGTTCCTGGGAAATGAGAACGCAAGGACCAGTTCCGGTTCCAAGAACCGGTTCTTAATCGACATTGGACATTCACAAGGAATCGTTGGGACCGTCACACAATGGAGCCGTGCCTGTATTAGATGGCAGTAGAACCGCATAGTGAAATTGACATCGTAGACGGCTTGTTGCCTCAAAACATGAAAATAGTGCTATAACACTATCCATTAAGCATGTGTGTGTGTGTGTGTGTGTGTGTGTGTGTGTGTGTATGTGTGCGTGCGTGTGTATGTGTGTGTCTGTGAAGATTGATGGAGCGGGTCAGGTCAATGTTAGGGAGTGAAAGGAAAAGGGATGATTAATATTTTGTGTATTAGGCATGCTGGACCAAAAGTATGGGAAGAGTTTGTTTTGATTTGTTTCTTTTTTCCTCTCCATTCCTTTTTCTCTTTTATATTTTTACCTTTGGATAGGACGCCAGCCTATCGCAAAGTACTTTTTGCCAGATTTAACAGACCCAGCTACCCATTCACTGCTGGGTAGACATGGAGATCAGAAAAAAAATTCTCGACTTCACCCGGGATCAATCTCTGTCCCTTTGCGTGTGAAGCGAGTGCTCTCTCAACTGAGCTATCGGGCCCCCCAAATATTCTATTGTTTTTTTTTCTTTTAAAACAGACGTTATAATTGTTATTCTTGAAGGAAGATATAGTATGTGAAACTCATGTTATTTGATTAGTTAAAACACCGCACAATTTTTGAGACTACTAAATATGTGAGTATAAGTTGAATAAAATGTGCCTTTTACAAGGCACATTGCTTGGAATTCATAATGAAGCCCTATAGTTTTCACCAAAAGATGAGTAACAGTGATGCTCATCACCATCATAGCTTGTCGCTCCAACACCGAACCCACTCCACAGCATCTGGGGAGCAGACTCTGTCAGTGCAACTGGGCCCGTCCTGACATTCTCTAAGGATGTGCTCATTTTTCTGCTCTGGGCATCCACATGTACACAAGCTAGTCTCAGCCAGCCCCCACTTTTTCATGTGTCCAGCTGTTCTCCCAAGTTTTGTCCGTGCTCTGTTCAGTGTTACCCATTCATTCCAGGGGAGCTCAGTTTCATTGGGAAATTCTTCTCTCGGATTTTCAACGGTTTCAATTGCAGTGATGCCACTGAATCTAAAGTCGTTTACAAACTACGGTTTGTCTTTTCCCCTTCCCCCCTCCTTTTTATTTTGTGACTGCAGCAGTGTACTAGGTTTGTTTCTTTTTATGAGTTTTAAGGCACTTGCAACACTTCTGATATCCAAGATAAAAGTAAAAGGTTGGAATGGACACTTAGCCACAAATAAACAATGACAAAAATATCACCTCCAACAAAAAAAACAAAAACAAAAACAAAAAAACCCAAACATTCATCTTCCTCTCGGCCAACGACCCCTTACAGGGCACAAGTATAACTAAGTGGATATACAATTAACAAAAATACAGAAAAACAACAAACAAACAAAAAACAACAACACGGAAATGATGAAAGATGTTAGAGATTTATTTAGTGATGAGAAATATAGGGTATGGAGAAGTGCCAGATGAAAACAGAGAATAAAAATTCATGTCAGGGCCAAACTTGAGATCCTACTGACATGGCACCCTTCACCTGGATGGTTGCTCGCTGATCTCTTTCAGTGCCCGTGCCGTGTCAGCTGGGGTTGGATCCCAAATTTGGCTCTGATACAGCAATATTTTTATTATCTGGTTTCATCTGGCATTTCTCTATAATCCTATATTTCTTATCATTATTGATACAAGTGCCCACTTCACACTTTTTCTGGGTTTATTCAGAAGACATAGCAAAGGAGTAAGCCGATGTATAAAAATTCGAAAACTCCGGGGTTTATATTTTGTTTCCCCGCCAAGGCAGGAGGGTGGGGGGGGGGGGGGGGGGGCGGTGACACGGAGAAAAAAAAAAGAAAAAAGGTAAAGTACAACTGTATAGAAATATGCTTTTCATAATATGTTTTATTCCATTAATTAAACCAATTGGGATGAGTCAATACGCTATACAGAGAGTAAGGCCATTGTAATGAGCGTATGATCCTATCATGTAATATGGTACTGAAAAAAAATATCTTTGCTACTCTCATCTCTTTGCTTGGAATGAACAAAAAACATATAAAATCTTATTGTTATATCGCTATCAATCTGATGAAACCATGGTGAGAATAGTATATATGAAAAAATATTTTTTTAAAAAACCCAACAAAACTATTCGTTAAACTGCTAACAACAATTAAACTATGATATCTGAGGTTCTGGTTTTAAGAAAATGAATGATAGTCAAATGTTCAACTAATGAACTAACCTAATCTCACCCATGGCAAGGCATTGGATCCTGATTCATCTTGCGATTCAAAGCTACGATGCTCGATGTACATTGAGTTCAATATTTTATGGTTGTAGCTCCTTTCATGGCCTGACAACATCCTATTTAAATGAATTCGTATCTCATTATAGACCCGGTAGATCACTAAGATCAAATAGTATCCTGACAGAGATACAGAGGTACCCTCTAAGTCTTTTGAATTCAGAAAAGTGAGTGGAGCAGGCACTTATGTTGATAACAATAAGAAATGAAGTGAGTAGGAAAGTGCCAGAAGACCATAGAGAATAAAAATTTCGCCACGGCAATGGCTCGAACCCACGACCTTACTGGTACGACAACTCCGCCTGGCTGGGGAGATCGTGACTCTACCGTATGAGCTATCCACGACCCCAAAAAAGATCGCTTCTAACCCTGGTCTTCTGGCACTTTCCTATTCACTTCATTTCTTGTTGTTATCAACATAAGTTAAGTGCCTGCTCCACTCACTTTTCTGAATTCAAAATTCACCCCAAATACCGGAGCATACTCAATGTCTCAATAGTTTCTATGTTCCATGTTTGTGTTGAGAATATTGGCTATTAAGCTTAAATGCTGGCCAACTAGCTTTGCGGCGTTTGTGTGTGTTGAACCTGTGACCTCCAGAAGTCGGGGAGAGAAGGCTCTAATAAGACTAGGGTTAGAAGCGATCTTTTTTGGGGTCGTGGATAGCTCATACGGTAGTCACAATCTCCCCGGTCAGGCGGAGTTGTCGTACCAGTAAGGTCGCGGGTTCAAGCCCCCATCGCAGCCGCAAAATTTTTATTCCCTATTGTCTTCTGGCACTTTCCTACTCACTTCATTTCTTGTTGTTACTCTAAGTCTTTGTTTCACAACAAATCCTTCAGAGTGACTGCGCCCCGGTTGGGAATTCCCTTTCTTATAATACCAAATACAGTGACAATTTAGATACCTTTAAATATAAATTGAAAACCGAATTATTTAGAAGAGCTTATTTTGACAATTAAAATGCTTTATGGTTTAATTTAGGATACTTGGTATGGTAATGTGTATATAAAGAGTTTGCGTATGTCAGGGTTGAGATTGACTGGTCACTAAAAAGGAGGACATTTTTCAGCGCTTAGATCAAGAACCATCCATGCAAAAATGACCTATAAATTCAAATTTCATTAAAATTTCAAAAACTGAAAGTGTAATTATAACATGGTGGTTGTAGTAATGGTAGTGGTAGGGATAATGATGTGGTGGTGGTTGTAGTAGTTGTGGTAAGGATGATGATGTGATGATGGTTGTAGTAGTAAAGGTAGTCGCCACATACATCTCCCGCATTCACAGATTCACTAATGCCCACATCCCATTGTTTCAAGTTGACCAGAGACGCCAACTTAAAATTTGGCTCACGTAAATTTCAGAAACAATTCCGAACAATTTCAATACTTAAACAGGAATTTCTGCAAACAAAATTAATATAATCTATTGAGATCTATAATCATCCTAATACCCCTTGTTTCAAATCAAGTAAATTTCCAAAACCAATTTATGAGGTATAAAATATTAAAATGAATGGTAGGTGTGGTGGTAATTATGATATGATGGTGGCTGTTTTCAGTTTGATGTTGATCAGAATAGTCTCGTTAAAATTATAAAAAATATGCTGAATGAACATGGCCTCACTCAGTTAGTGACCTCTCCAACTCAAAGATTGGGGCACATCTTGGACTGGTTCATCATTGACACACCCTCGCTTGTTGAATCAATTAAAAATATCAAAAAAGAAATTTCAGACCACAATCTGATTCTGGCAACTCTCAAATGCATCAAAGAGAAAGCAAAGAAAGTCAAGATAGTGTCTAGGGATACCAAAAAAATAGACATTAGTTCCTTCAAAAACAATCTGTCAGAGGAACTAGGAAGAATGGATATACCATCAGCACAGAAAACAGACGAGGTACTGCGCAACGTCATCGACAGGCATGCGCCAAACACAACTAGAATAATAAATTCCAGGAAACCGTCTCCGTGGTTTAACCAGAGTGAAAAAACTGCCAAAAGGGAAAAAAGGAATGCAGAGGCATCGTGGAGAAAATCGGGCCTTGAGATTGACCGGCTGATATATATAGCAAAAAAGCATAAGTATAAAACCACCTGCAAAAGAGCAAAAAGAAACTATTATAACACAAAACTGTCATCAGTGAGGGACACTAAGGAATTTTTCTCTGTTTCAAAGGAACTTTTAGGGGAAGAAAAGGGCATGTGTCTACCCACTAATATCCCGGTAGAAAAGCAGCCGGATGCATTTTCAGATTTCTTTTCGGGAAAAATATCGAAAATTCGGAACAATTTGGACCTCGTGCAAAATGAAGATATAAATTTCCACCCTTTTTCGGGTTCACAGGGATTCTCTTGTTTTAAAGAAACAACTGAAGAAGAAATTTCTAAAATAATTTTTTCATCTTCCTCGAAGTCATGTGATTTAGATCCTTTACCAACTAATATTTTGAAATTATGTCTTCCTGAATTGTTACCTTGCATAACTTATATTATAAATCAGTCACTTATCTCAGGACAAGTCCCAGATATCTATAAACATGCAATTGTAAAGCCTCTCATAAAAAAGCAAAATCTCAATGTAAATGACCTTAGTAACTACCGTCCCGTCTCAAATCTGCCATTTCTTTCTAAAATCCTTGAAAAAGTTGTACTCAGACGTCTTTCACAACATCTCCATGAAAACAATCTATGGGAAAAATTTCAGTCAGCTTATCGTTCTTACCACAGCACAGAAACTGCTCTGTGCTGTGTTGCGAGTGATTTGCTTGATGTTTTAGATAAAGGTTCTGTTTCTCTTCTGACATTGTTAGACCTTTCGGCGGCGTTTGATACTATTGATCACGGTATTCTCATTAAACGACTTAATATAACCTTTGGCTTGTCTGGGACTGTCTTGCAGTGGTTTGAATCTTATTTAGATGGCAGAAAGCAACAGGTTATGATTTTAGATAAACTTTCTCGTCAACATACATTGTCTTTTGGTGTTCCTCAAGGCTCTGTTTTGGGTCCAATTCTTTTTGTTTTGTATACTTCTCCATTATCTAATGTCATCACTGGTCATGGGCTGCGCTATCATCTCTATGCAGATGATACGCAACTTTATGCTACTGATAAAACTAAAAATCTCGAAAATATGGTGAAACGTGTGGAAGAATGTGTGACGGATGTGAAAGAGTGGATGGATGCAAACAAGTTGAAAATGAATGAGTCAAAAACAGAAGTGATGATTGTGGGAAATAGAGGGCAGTTGAAGGTGAATGATGGTCTTGAGGTGTTGATTGGGGGTGAAAAGATCAAAGTTTCAAAGACTGTGAAAAATTTGGGTGTCTATTTTGATTCAGAAATGAAAATGTCAGCTCACATTTCTGCTCTCTGTAAATCTTTATACTTTCAATTGAAGAAAATCAGTTCGATCCGTCAGTATATTGCAATTGGAACATGTAAAACATTGGTTGTTTCCCTCATTTTTTCGAAACTAGACTATTGTAACTCGCTGCTTGTCAACTTGCCTCAGGCTTCTATTAAACAATTGCAACTACTGCAAAACAGTGCAGCAAGATTAGTTTTTGGCAAAAAAAAATTTGATCATGCAACCCCTTTGTTGGCCTCTCTCCACTGGTTGCCCATTGAAAAGCGCACATATTACAAAGCAGCGTGTCTTGTTTATAAGTGTTTGGCTGGTATAGCACCGGCATATCTCACAGATCACGTGGTCATGTGTAAATTTGAAAATTACACTTTAAGATCATGTAATGACCAAACGAAAATTTCGGAAAAAAGATCAAGAACAAAATTTGGTGATAGATCGTTTGCTTGTTTCGGCCCCAAGATTTGGAATGAACTACCACGTGGTCTGAGGGAGTGCAAGTCTTTACCTACTTTTAAAAAGAATCTCAAGACACATTTTTACTGTATTTGTTTTTCTTGACTCTATATGAATCCTTGATTTGGCTATGAATTGTTATTGTTGTTATTATTTTATTTTTTTATTTTTTCACTTAAAATTGATATTTATATTGTAAAGTGCCCAGAGCTTGTGTTTTACACGAGAATGAGCGCTATATAAATGTGTATTATTATTATTATTATTATGTTGTAGTGGTGGCAGTAATGATAACGTATGTGGTTGTGGTGGTTGCAGAAGTGGTGGTGGTGATATTGTTGTGTTGGAAGAAGATGTAGTAGTGGTGGTAAGGATGTGGTAGTGATTGTTGTTTTAATGGTGATAGTGTTGTGATGATGTCGTAGTGGTGGTGGCAATGATGGTGATGATGATGATGATGTGGTGTAGGTGGTTGTAGTAATGGTGGTGCTTCATGAAATGATGGTGTGGCGATGGTGGTGGTTGTAGTAGTAGTGGCAGTGATGATGATTATGATAGTGGTGGTGGTGGTGGTGGTGATAAGGTGTGTACTTGAACGTGAAAAGAGAGAATGATGGCTGATGTGAAAAGGATATGATCCACTTTATAGATTTAGGTTTGTCTGACAGAAGGAATGATAGTGTGTGTTTGTGTGTGTGTGTTTTGCTTGTTTGTTTTCAAGGGTTTACGGCGCTTGCAACACATTTAGGTTATATCAGCGCCAGTAGAAAGGAAGAAAATGGGATAGTAAAAAGTTATAGAATTACAATTAAAGCACCCCAGAAAAAGTAAGACACAGGGGAACGGAACAAAAAGGGATCAGATGTAGATTCCAAGAGCATACCACCAATGTACTTAGTTTGAGATCACCTATAAGTCTCATCTGGGCACAAAGAGGAATACACTCAAATGCTTACATTATACATTCAAAATAACAAATAATAATACATAACAGAGAGATGATTTACAAGGAAAAAAATATCATCTCCCAAAACAATAACTGTGCATTTGACTGTTTCCCTTCCAGTTAGGACTCTGGCCAGGGCCAGGACAAAACCAAGTAATCATTCTCATCTCATTCCAAGACAAAGACAGAAAGCATGTTGGAAAACAGATATAATGGGATAGAAGACATAGTATGTACCCCCTTGCCCACTATGGGAGGTCAGGTGTGTGTGTGTGTGTGTGTGTGAGAGTGAGACAGAGAGAGAGTGAGAGAGAGAGGGAGGGAGGGAGGGAGAGAGAGAGAGAGAGAGAGAGAGAGAGAGAGAGAGAGAGAGAGAGAGAGAGAGAGAGAGAAAGTGAAAGAGAGAGAGAGAGAGACTGCTCAAAGTGAATATAGTGATAGGTACAGAGAGATTAAAGTGAAAAACTAACCGAGGTTAAAGTACTGAGTGAACTTTATTGTTAGGTGTGTATGTGCTTTATTTGTTAATCGGAAATATCAATTTAACGTATGTTTCATGTTGGCAATTGCCAGGAAATTAACAATTTAATTGAATCCTGTGTGTGTGTGTGTGTGTGTGTGTGTATGTGTAGCATTGTTAAGTACATGAAGATGAAAATTGAAAACTTATTGAGGCTAAAGAATTGGGTGCACTTTACTGATTTGTGTGTGTATGTGTGTGTGTGTAGCATTGTTAAGTACATGAAGATGAAAATTGAAAACTTATTGAGGCTAAAGAACTGGGTGCACTTTACTGATTTGTGTGTGTGTGTGTGGGGGGGGGGGGGGGGGGGGCTCTTGTAAAGGCGTCAAAATGAGGACATCCATAGGTTACACAAGCCACACAATGAGGACATTTTCAAATAGAGGTCCAACATTTTGGACCTCATTTTTTAAAGACCTCTATGGTCTATGTAATGTCTAGAATGAGGACCTGAAGTGGAAATACAACGAAGACCTCATTTTGTCCACTTCATTGGTAACGTGTGTATAGCCCATTATACACATATTTTGATCTTATTTTCACACACAACCCGCGGGCTCATGAGCAAGTCATTCTCGTGTCATCTTTTGAAATGCTTTATTTGATTGGCTGATTCCAGCCAATCAAATAAGAGTTTAGTAATAGCAGTTCCGATTGTTCTAGTTTCGATTTCCTGGAAAAAGTTTGTGAGGGTCTAAAATCAACATGTCTACTAAACGTTTGACTTTCAAGGACTTTTTTTTCGCATTTGCAGGAATTAAATGAAAGGTAAGATATTAAATTATAGTATTTTGTTTTTATTACTTAGTAGTCACACTAATTATTCTTCATAACTTTCTTTCAGACTTTCATGTAAACACAGTTTCGACTTCGACAAGTTGTGACTGTGCCTTGTACTTGTGCTCTTTTTTGACAATTGAAGAAAAATACCAACCCTGTCATTAGTTTTTCTTTCGGATTAAATATTCTATGGCAATATATCCTTATTGTGTCAGCATCTATTGTAAAATTTGAAACAAATGTGTAGTTTGTAAGAATATAAGTCAATGTTTAGATCTGGTCATGACGCGCTTACTTCGATCTACATTGTTGTGTCTCGGGTGGGGGTTATAACAGGCTGGAAATTAAGTTGGCAGTGAACACTGAAACAGTTCCAATTGATATATAATTAAATAATGCATTGATAGACATTTTCCCTGTGTGCCCGCTTTCTTGTATCATGTCATGTAAAAAAAAAACCCAACTTGATGTTGTGGCGACCAGATCTGTCGGTGCTTCGCACGAACATTTGTCTTACATTTTAAGCACTACAACGCACTTCTATTGTATTCAATGTTTACTTCCGGTTTTTTAGTCTTGTACGATTCGTCCTCTGATCCATACAATCAATCCAAGTTCTATCCACTATTAAACGTTAGCAATAATCTATACACGGATTTTGTCATTACTTTATTGTTTCATTACTATTTCTACATTGGTGACCCCGACGCGAATACGTAAATGGCTCAACCAGATCTCTCACGACAAGTCGCGAATTTGACAGGCCAACTACAGGCTCTTGCTGCTTCCACCAACTTCCGTGAACAACAAATCAACTCTGTCTCCATCAAGCTCCCGGAATTCTGGACTAAATCACCGGAGGTTTGGTTCGCAAGAGTGGAGGCACAGTTCAACACCAAGAAAATTACTCAGGATCAGACAAGGTACGACTATGTTGTCAGTTCTCTTGACATAAATACTGCAGAAGAAATTCAGTCACTGCTAGTAAACCCACCACATCTTGATAAATATGGCAGCTTAAAAAAAGCCTTGATCAAGACCTTCGGCAAATCCCAGACCCAGAAAGACGCAGAACTCCTTAATCTTAATGGTCTTGGTGACAAACGCCCAACTGCTCTACTGCGCAAGATAAATGCACTGAATGATGACCCTGTCACTCTGAAACGTGCATTATTTCTCATGAACCTTCCCCGGACATTCGAGGCATTTTAGCCGGGCACAATCTTACAGACACAGAAGAATTGGCTGAGGCAGCTGACAGGATCTGGGAGACACGCATGTCCGGTGTGCAACATATTTCCTCATCACCATTCCTGACTTACCCTCAGCAGAATGTAACAACCACACGACCACAGTCAGAGGAGACTGTTGCTGCAATTAAGACAGTCCGCCAACGTGGACAGCCTCTTCAACATAGCATGCCCAACTCTATTTGCTATTATCATCAACGATTTGGACCAGACGCCCGTCGCTGCCAAGATGGTTGTAAATTTTCCAGTTTACTCAAACTCAAAGGAAACAAACAAAACTTGCCTTCTTCGGGAAACGCTTCGGCTGGTCGATGAACGTGGAATCGGTCAGCAATCCAAATTCGAACACGTTTTCCATTTATGATAGACGTTTGGGACAATCTTTCTTGATCGATACTGGTGCTGATGTTTCTGTATACCCCGCCTCAACTCAAGACCGCAGAACATTAACACCTTCTATTACACTCTCTGCTGCAAACGGAACATCAATCAAAACCTGGGATAAACGCACCATCACTTTAGAAATAAAATCTAATCAAGTCCTCAATCACGAATTTTACCTGGCAGATGTGACACGTCCCATCCTGGGTGCGGATTTCTTTGTTTCTAACGCCCTGATAATTGATCTAAAAGGAAAACGACTCTTGTCTATGGACAACATTTCTGTTCCACTTAAATATACTAATTCACCCATAAGCCTTGCCGGCCTCTCAGTGCACCCAAGTACTGCATACTCTGACCTCCTTCAACAGTTTCCAGACCTTGTCATTCCCCAGTTTAACTCATCTCGCAACAAACACGGCGTGGAGCATCACATAATCACCAATAGGCCGCCCGTCCATGCTCGAGCACGCCGTCTCAATCCAGAAAAACTGACTGCAGCAAAGGCTGAATTCTTCAAGATGGAGCAGATGGGAATCATCCGTCGCTCTAAATCAGCATGGGCATCCCCTCTACATGTAGTTTCCAAATCGGATGGCCAACTGAGGCCTTGCGGTGACTACAGACGCCTCAATGTTGTGACCAAAAATGATCGGTATCCTCTACCTCATATTCACGACTTCAATAGCCGCCTTTCTGGATGCAACACCTTTTCCAAGATCGACCTGATTAGGGGCTATCATCAAATTCCCATGGCAGAGTCGTCAATTCCAAAAACAGCAATCATTACGCCATTTGGGTTGTGGGAATTCGTGCGGATGCTATTTGGCTTGAAGAACGCTGCCCAAGCATTTCAAAGACTCATGGGTGGCATTTTGAGAGACATACCTTTCGCTTTCGTCTATGTTGACGACATTTTGGTTGCCAGTCATTCACATAAAGAACATATTGAACACTTACGGGAACTTTTTCAACTCCTCTCTACAAACGGACTTGTGATCAACAAGGCGAAATGCGTTTTAGGTGTTAGCGAGTTGGATTTTCTTGGCCACCGTGTGACTGCTGAAGGGATTCTTCCACTACCGGACAGGGTGGCCTCTCTACGTGACAGTGCCCCTCCCACTGACCGTGCTGGCCTTCAGCTATTCCTTGGCTTGCTAAACTATTACCACAGATTTATCCCACACGTGGCAGACTTCCTTGCCCCACTACATTCTCAGGCAAGTGGCAAAGGGCAATCCATCATGTGGTCTGATGACTGCAATACGGCGTTTGAAAAGGCCAAGGAGGCTTTGAAACACGCTGTTCTCCTTCACCATCCCCTACCAAATGCCCCAACAAGTCTTACAGTTGACGCTTCCAACTCAGCTGTCGGTGCACAACTTGAACAAAAGCAAGGTCATAACTGGGTCCCGCTTGCCTTCTTTTCTAGGAAGCTCTCAGCCACAGAAAAAAAATACAGTGCGTTTGACCGCGAACTGCTCGCCGCTTACAGCGCTGTCAAACACTTCAGGCATTTCCTGGAAGGTAGGGCATTTACATTATTCACAGACCACAAACCACTTGTCTCCGCTCTCATCAGTCAAACTGACCGCTCGCCTCGACAAACAAGACACTTGTCTTACATCGCCGAATTCACCACTGATATTCAGCATATCACAGGTCAATTTAACGTGGTAGCTGATGCCTTCTCGCGTTTTAATATTATGACGCCCACAGACTCAGGCATCTGTTCCATTACTGATTTCACTAAACTTGCATATGACCAGGTTCACTCACAGTAAATGGAATCTTATCGCAAATCTACCACAGGTCTTACACTTGAGAACATTCCATTTGGTTCATCCACAGTCTTGTGTGACACTTCAACAGGTGCAACACGCCCCATTCTTCCAACGTCATGGACTCGACAAATTTTTGACCAGATTCACGGTCTCTCCCACGCCGGCGCACGGCCCACACAACGCGCCATCAGTCAACGTTTCGTTTGGCATGGGATGAAAAGAGACATACGTAAATGGTGTAAAGAGTGTCATCATTGTCAATCTTCCAAAGTGCATAGGCACACCCGAGCACCACTTGTCGACCGGCCACTACCAACGAATCGATTTAGTAGCCTCCATGTTGATCTCGTTGGACCACTACCCATCAGCCAAGGTATGACTTACTTGTTTACGGTCATCGATCGCTTCATGAAGTGGCCAGAGGCAATTCCTCTTCCAGATGCTCATGCTTCTACCTGTGCTCAAGCTTTGATACACCATTGGATTTCCCGATTTGGTGTTCCTGAAAACATTACTTCCGACCATGGCGCACAATTCACATCGGCACTTTGGACAGAGTGCAACAGGTGTTTGGGCGTCAACGTCAACCGAACAACCGCATATCACCCTCAAGCAAATGGGATGATTGAACGATTCCATTGCCAACTGAAGGCAGCACTGAAAGCCCGGACCACAGGCACTAACTGGTATTCGGAGATACCCATTGTGTTGCTGGGGATTCGTACATCCTGGCCAGAGGACTCTGGCTGTTCCCCCGCCGATTTAGTCTACGGTTCAACCCTTCGTCTTCCAGGAGAGTTTTTGTCGTCGACTGGTCCTGAAACATCTACACCAAAGTCAGAATTCGTTCAGCGGCTACAAAACACAATACGTTCCATGAAACCACCACCCCCCAAGTTTCACGGCCAACAGTCCACATATGTGCCATCCAACCTGGCATCTACTGGTTACGTTTATGTGAGAATTGATTCGCACAGACATCCGCTCCAGTGTCCATACGACGGCCCTTATCGGATTATTGACAAAAGGGACAAATATTTTATTTTGGACATGAAAGGTCGCTCTGAAAAGATTTCCATCGATCGACTAAAAACTGCACACCTCTCACACTCAGACACTAACATCAGCCACACAACAGCCAACCCAAAACCATTGACATTACCTCATTCAGATGACACGCAACTGAAACGCGTGAATTCGACCCCTGTCACGGGACGCCTGGCGACAACAACTCAATCAGGTCGAGAATCTCGGCTACCACCAAGATTCTGCTAAACAACTGTTGCGCCCCGCTGGGGGAGGGGTAGTGTGGCGACCAGTTCTGTCGGTGCTTCGCAAAAACATTTGTTTTACATTTTAAGCACTACGACGCACTTCTATTGTATTCAATGTTTACTTCCGGTTTTTTAGTCTTGTACAGTTCGTCCTCTGATCCATACAATCAATCCAAGTTCTATCCACTATTAAACGTTAGCAATAATCTATACACGGATTTTGTCATTACTTTATTGTATCATTACTGACTATTTCTACAATATCTTATTAATATAAATAAGTTAAGTAAGAATACCACTTGACCATAACGTTCTCCATCACTATCACTAACATTTTCTCTGTCACCACTACCTACAAGTCACTGAACTCACACTCTGATCATGACCATCATCACCATTGTCAACAAAAATGCTTTAACTTTTACCTTTAATATTATCATTGTTGCTGTTATCGTCACTTACTTTTAATGAGTCTTTGCTCATCTCGTCTTATCATTTGTAATGGTAGACCTAATCACTGGGTTTTGATATTTCATACACAGAAAATCACAAAGAGACAACAAAGTATCAGAATCTCCGAAAGAGGATGAAGATAATGAAGTAAACAGGAAGCGCGACATCTTAAAACCAGAAGCAGAACTTGACCCGAGTGACCCTGATTCTATCAGAAATCCTTTCACTGATAGTGATAGTTCCTCTAGTGAATGGTATGTTTTAAAAGTAAAATAATTGGGATTGCTAACCTCAATATTTCTTGAAAATTAATTATCTACTCTCCTGGAATTATTCAACATTTTTTAATTACTAAGAGAAATCACGTTAACTATAATATTGATATTGATAATAATTTTGATGGTTAGTGGTCAGACTAATGACCATGAGCAATATGTGATTTTTCGTCTGGTCGGTGTGACCTTTTGAGACACTTACATTTATTACGACATTCATCACAGATGTGAATATGGTGAGAGTACTTCACTACCATGTATATTGTGTAAGTTTCCAGGAAGCTGTTAGAATAAATTATATGTTCTGTGGTACCTGTTCTCTTTTTATGTAGAATTTTTTTTATTTTAATATTTTATTGTAATGTTCTGTAAGACAATACATTATTATTTTATATATTTATATATATTTTATTTATGTATAATATTAATTATATATTATATATATAATATATATATATTATATATTATTATATATATATATATATTATGAAACCATTTTCTTTCAGGGAGCTCAATTCCACCGATGAAGAAGACATTAAACTTTCAGACGAAGAGATATCAAATAAAAGTTCAAGGTAGGCAAATGGGGATTTGAAAATTCTTAGTCCAGTGTTAATCATATTGCTAAGTAAATAAAAATTAAATATAATACATAAGCCGGAAAGGCTAGTCCAAAACTGTGGGTTAATCCGTAATGCAAAAAAACCCAAACCCAACCTATTTCTCTATTGTATTGTCTATAGTGAATAATCTGGAAAGACGGTTAATCTGAGGTAATTTCTTGTTCCCAAACATTTCGTATTAAGCATTGTGACCTCCATTCCAAGCAAAATGTCTCATTATAATTGAGATCTCATTTTAACTGATCTCCTATGAAAACAAAGTATGGTAAAAAGAATAAAAAGGTTGCATTTATAAAGCGCTTATCTATGGTCTAAGCACTTTACAATGACAATTCACTTTCCCCAATAAACAGCAAACATGTAACACTAACACATAGGACAAGACAGGCGACCTGTGAGGTGCGTTACAATTTAATGGGACAAAGGCAGAGCTGTCTTACTGCCAGGTACTCATTTACACCTGAGTTGAGTGAGCTAATGCATTTAAAGGACACAACGCCCTGACAATAATTTCTGGGAGACAAGTTTTTTGTCACCCATCCGTTCACCCATCTGTTCAATATGGCTTGACTATTCCAATTGATGAGACGTGGTTCCACTTCGGCCATTTTATTACAACTACTACAATAGATGCCGCCGGATTCAAGCACGGTGTTTGTGAGGAGAGAAAAGTGTGCTTGAATGCGAAATTGACTTTATATTGTTATTTATCTCTAAAAAAAAAGGGTATTTTTTAACGCCCCTTTAAACACAGAATAAGTTATATAAAAGGCGACACCTCCGATTTAAAGTAAGTGTGCGATAGAACTATGGGATACAGCCGTGAAAACTCTGGTTTTGAGAAAAAAATTCCACTGTGGGATTCGAACCCCTGCCCTCGAGGACCAAAGGCGAGTGACATAACCATTTGGCTTACTTATTTCTGTCTTATTATGATACACGTCTTTTCTTCTTTATCTCTGGTCTTTTTAGACGTTTGCTTTGTGTGGTAATGTTTTTTATCTTTTCTTTTCTTTTTTCTTTTGCATGTGTGTGTTTGTGCTCTTGTAAAGGCGTCAAAATGAGGACATCCATAGGTTACACAAGCCACACAATGAGGACATTTTCAAATAGAGGTCCAACATGTGTGGAATCCATTGTGATGGTGGGTGGATGGGGTGAAAAAATGAAGATAAAAAATTGCCGACCTAACTGACTGCTTTTGGCTAGAGTGTAAATTATTATTCAATAAGTTTAACAAATGTAGGCTATAACTATAATGTGTATCACTTGTACACACTAACAGAATGTGCTGTGTTCAATTTTTCATAATCTTGCTTAAATTTAAATAGTAAGAACAAAAAAAAAAATTACGAATTTTGTGACTTTATTATATGTTTTTGACTGCCCGAGAGATAATAACTACTTGCCACTTTCTAATTAATAATTTTATAATTTAGATTTAGTTAAGACAAATTCATTGAAATGTTCATGTAAATTTTATCATTTCATGAGTGGACTGAGAAAAATAAGAAAATCGCACTCCATTTTTATCCAGCCACATTATAATTGTTCTATTTCTTCTTATTTCTCAGCTACCCGTGGATAACACATCAGCGATTCTTGCTCCTCTTCTGGAAGTGCAAGCCCTCAGTATCCCATGCTGTTCACAACAAACACGAACGCTCCACCAATTGATATACAGCCACAATTTAAGAAATGGAGTAAATATCATTCATGTTTTTATTGTGATAAACAGATTATCAAAATGGCTAGACATTTAGAAATGAAGCACAAAAATGAGTTATCTGTTGGCCAAATATTGTCATTGCCAAAAGGGTCCAATGAGAGAAGGAAAGCTTGGGTGAAGTATAATAAAAAAAGAGGAGATTACAAACATAACTTTGATGTATTGGAAAAAGGAGAAGGTATACTGATTCCAAAATATCGAGGAAAAAATGTACAAGTTGATGCATTGTTCCCTGTCCCACTTGTAAAGGCTTATATCGCAAAAAGAAAGTAGCAGCTCATTCCTTAACCTGCTGTACAAGAAAACCTAGACGGGCCTATAGGGAAGGGAGTCTTTTGTTACCTGTACCAAAGAATGTTTCAAAGTCCTTGTGGCAAAATGTCTTACTAAAGATGACAGATGACTCGATATCCCAGAAGGCAAAAAGCGATGCATTGATTATTGCATTTGGAGAGCGAACATACCACAAACGTGATGTTGAAGAGCACACTGCTGGCCATATATAGTGGTAAAATGAGAGAACTTGCGCGACTTGTAATAGATTTAGAAGATCGGTCAAATGGAAATATTAAATCCATCACAGATGCTCTCCTTGTGAAAAACTTTGACACCCTTGTCGAATCTGTCCGCAGTGTTGCAGAGTATTCGGATGAAACACATTCATTTGGGAAGGGTTCCCTTGCTCTCAAGCTCGGATTCTCTGTAAAGAAATGTGCATTCATACTGAAGTCACATGCCATCCAAAAGAGTGACCAAATGCAGAAAGATAATGCTGATAATTTTTTATCCCTTTTCACTGGAAACTGGTGTGATCACATTTCATCATCAGCAAGCCAATCACTAGAAAGAAGGAAGTTCAACAGCCCCCAACTACTCCTTGTTTCAGGATTAGAAAAACTGTACAGTTATGTTAAGAATCTAAAAGTGGGTGATTATCCCTCTGTAGCAAAAGCAGCTTTGTGTGAAATTTCTCTTTTCAACAGAAAAAGAGGTGGTGAGGTTCAGCGTTTGACTCTAGAGAATTTAGAAATGGGCAAAAAAAATCAGGAACCCGTTGATGATGAGATCATTCAATCTCTTACAGAAACAGAAAGAAGACTTGTTCAAACATTCACTCGCATAGAAATCAGAGGCAAATTCAATCGCCGGTAGCTGTACTACTGACACACTCAATGTTGACCAAGGATTGACACCATCATGAGGGAAAGAGATAGATTATCAATAAAGAGCAAATACCTCTTCGCTACTCCAAATGGAGAGAGGCCATATCGTGGAAGCGATGTCATTAGAGTTATGGCAATTGAAGCTGGTGTTTCCAATCCACATATTTTTACCTGGACGTCTTTAAGAAAACAAGTTGCAACTATATCCTAAGCTTTAGAAATTTCTGACACTGAACAAGACCAGTTAGCTCAATTTCTGGGACATGATATCCGCGTTCACCGCGATTTTTATCGCTTACCTCATGACATTCTCCAAAAGGCCAAAGTTGCAAAAATTTCGAAAATCAACGCTGGGAAAAGCACTTCTGTGGAGGACTACTCACTGGAAGGAAATTTTGAATTGGAACCAGATAACAACAGTAGCTCAGGAGAGTCAGATATGGATGAAGAAGTGGAGAAATGCCAAAAAGACACACAAGAATTAGGGCCAAGTGAGATCAAGGAGCCATACGCTATTGTAGACAGATATGAACGTGTGGGACTTAATAGAATTCCTCTGATACAAGAAAAATTGGGAAAAGGCATAAATGGACACAAGCAGAAAGACATTCAGTTCTTAAACCCTTTCGGTATTCATAAGAATGAAAAAAGTACCCGGTAAAGCAGATATTGAAAGAGCAATAAATCAAGAACTATGTCTAAATGCAAGGTCATGGCGAAATGTTAAGGATCTCTGTTACAACGAAATAAAAAAATCTGTAGGAAAGTATTAGTCCAAAAATAACAGTAACCTACATGATTGATTATATCAAATCCATATAAAAATTGTTGTCACTATCTTTTTTAACCTCCTCTTGATATAAGAAATATTGTGTACATGATATCTTTCAGATATCAATGACTCTTACGATGGCTGAACATGTCTGTCTATAAAATTGCCTGTTGCTAAAGAAGTTTTTTTAGCTAATGGATGATTGTTATGAAACTCAAACATAGTTTTTATTCAACAGTGTTTTTAATGGACGATTGTGTTTTATCTTTGTCTTGCTGAATGAAATGCACTATCACACATAACTTTTGTGGTGACATGAGTACTTTTAAAATTATTTCCTTTACATGATAATTTGTATTGCTATGTGGTCTAGAGGTTAGCAACACGACTTCTGATCCAGTGTTAAATGAAGTCATGGATTCAAACCCCATTGAGTAGTTGAGTCCTTGATCGGAAAAAGCGCTAAATCCCATTTTCTCATCATACTCTGGTGTAAAATGAGTATCTCGCTGTTAACAATGTTGTCAATGTTCCGAAAACTAATGTTCGAGTCTAATATGCTGCATGACTCGCCCTTTGTGTTGAGTGTTGTTGTGGCTGGGGACCCATTGTAAAGTGCTTTGAGCACGTTTAGTGGATATTGTGTTGTATAAATGCTCTCTTTTGTTAATAATTTTATATATGATGAATTGTTAAAAATGACTGTTTCTAATCCAAATGCAGTCACCTGGGCTAGTCTAGTAAAAACTTTATTGTACCATTGTGGTCTGGGGATTTATTGGGAATTACAAAGTGTAAAACATGTTGATTTGTTCTTGTCTCTTTACAAAGAATACAAGGCATGTATATACAAGAATGGAATGAAGAGGTGGCAAATACAGGTTCATCTAAACTTTTCAAGAACATCAGGTCATAATTTAAATATGAAGAATACTTGAATATGGTGAACATGTCTCACCGTATTTCTATCACAAAAATTAGACTTAGTAAGTTGGCATTAGGGAGAGGCTAAATAGGCTACATTAACTTGTTCATTGGCCTTGTATTAGGTACGGCAAACCCTCTTATCGAGTCATGGCTTTATTGGCAAACCGAGAATTTCAACTCAAATCGTCACTCTCTTTTTCTCATTTTCAGTCCGTCAAATAAAACGTGTTTGGTATCAGATTAAATCTCAAATCTTCATCTTTTAAAAAATGTTTATGCTTTTTTCATAGGATTTGCCGTTATTTTATGGCTTTGAGTTGAAGAAGAGGGTTAAACTCCGATTTTTGAACCGGCGCTCCGCTACTCGAACACCGTAACTGACGGTCATCTTTTCTCTCCGCTCGGCTGTTCGCGTCAGCGCTATTAATAGTAACGCCAATGGCTGCATCAGAAAGAAAATTGAACAAGCTTTCATTCGATACCAGATTCGCATTTTTATGATCTTTTTCAAAGTTTGAAGTTTCAAGTTAAAAACTTTAATTTGATAAAAAAATTAAGAAAAATTTGAAAATTTGGACGATTCTGGTATCAAAAGAAAGTTTAAAATCTCAGCTTTAAAATGATGTATACGAAAGCAAGATTTATAGCTTTGCAGTCACCAGCCAACTGAAAACGAAACTACAGCTACAAATTTGCCGTATTCACTTCACTCATACGCCGGCTCAGGCAAGGGGCACAATCGCTGATATTTCGAAACTTCGTGTTGAAATTGACAATTTTGGCTTTGTCAGCTACTTTGGGGCAAATTATTTCTTTTTTACTTAGAGTTGAGCTCAGGAAAAAAATACACATATTGTTTATAAAAAGATGTGTATTGTTAGAAAGATACAGAGGTCTGGCTTGAATATTTATGAAAATACGGCATTTTGAAAACGGACAAAAGGTTGCCTTCAAAGCAGCCCAAATTTGGGCGATTTTCTACAAATTTCGAAATAACATATCTTTTTAAATTTTTAACCAATTTTAATAATTTTTATACCATTTTAATCAGGAAAAAAAGTTCTACCTATCGAATGCAACTTAAAGACAACAATTATATAATCTAAATTTGGGTTTTCCGTACCTACTTGTATGATTAATACTGTTGAGTGTATTTACTTATGGAACCAGTGAAGGAAGGATACAGTGGGCTGAACACCTGCTTGTCTATTTTTCCTGTTCCATAGTAATCTCCAACTTGCACTTGACCTTGTCCTTTAAATGGTACTTAAGGTTTAGTGCACAGTTGACCACTACACTGCAATAGACAGTATTTTCAGGGGTTGGATAAACAAACAAGTTTGCATTTGTTTCTAATAGAACGAGGGAGATGGGGTAAAAATAAGTTAGAGAAAAAAGTATATATGTGAGCTTTGTGGGATTATTGAATATGGATATTGGCTCTTATATAACCTAATTTGTGTTGAAAGCGCCGTTAAACCCCACAAACAAACAAACAAGAATATGAATATCACTGTCTGTTAGTTTTTCCTCGAATGTGAATGAAAGAAATATACGTTGTCTAATTCAATGTTGATTAATCGGTAATCCTAATATTCACAATTTCTTACGACTTATGAAAAGTACTGAATTTAACACTGTGAAAAGGTTGGAAATGCTATGTTTTAGAATTCTCAATCAATATGGAAGGGAATTGATGGCAACAAGAAATAAAGTACCTACCGAAGATTTCTAATCAAGTTAAAATAGAAAATTAATCTGAGTACATGAATAGTAAATAAAAGTGATATACCATTTTCATCATCATCATCATCATATTTTTTTTTTTCACAAATGTTTTTGTTATGATTATATAGATTGTATTTGAAAAATTGGTTGAAAACCTAATAAAAATGTTATTTGTTAAAATATAATCATGATGCCTACATTTCTTCACTTTTTAAATGATTTGTATGATTTGACTTGACTTACTTGACTTAGATGCCTTTCGCGTCTCGACCGAAAGATCGGGTCGCCTTGGCTGTTTCCAGTATTTCCTGTGTGAGGTGTCTCCAATATTGCCGGTCCTCTGCTAGGGTTCTCAGATTTTCAAGGTCCCCTGCCGTTATGAGACTAATGCTTTGTCCAAGTGTTGTGAGGTTTTTGTTTAGGATCACAGGGAGTGTTGTGATCGGTCTTCCTCTGAAAAGGTTCCCGTGTTTTTGGAAGTATCCCGACATGGCTTGGTTTGCTGGTATGTTTTTGTCCCTGCGTAGTATGTGACCGAAAAGTTGCCATCGTTGTTGTAAAATGTCAAGGGAGATTGGTCTTTCTTTTGTGATCTTATAGAGTGATTCATTTGAGATCTTTTTGGGGTATTTGATGTCCAGTACCCTTCTTAGCTGTGTGCGATGGAAGGCATCCAGATGTTCTTCTTCGGATTTTGTCAACGCCCAAGTGCCGCAGTTATACAGAAGTACCGGTTTTACAAGAGCATGGTACAGTTTCAGTTTGGTTTTTCTCTTTATTTTGTCACCTCTAATCCATACATTGGTGAGTTTACTGAGTGCGGCGTTTGATAGCTGTTTTCTTCTTTGTACATCCTCGGTGTCTCCAATTAGTGAGCCGACTTTCTTTGTTCTTTTCCATTCCTCTTTGTTCCTCGATATTGTTGTAAATTCGGTTTTATTGGCATTGACTTGGAGGTTATATTTCATGAGGGTATTTTGTATGATGTCTATATTTGCTGGTGTTGATCCAATAAAATCGACATCATCTGCATAGGCGATTTCTCTAGGGATTGCATTCTCAATATGAGTCGTTGGTTTTGGAATGACTTTTCGAACTTCTTTCAGAGCGTGTTCTAAGTATATTGTGAACAGAATCGGGCTCAGACTATCTCCTTGGGGGGTCCCGATGTTACTTTCGAACTGCGTCTGTTTTGTGGCCCCGTATATCCTTGGTTGTATCTTTGTGTTGCTGAGGAGAAATCGGATTATTCGGAGCTCGTCTTCGTCTACTATTTCTGTTAATATCTCCAAAAGTTTTCCTCTGTCGATCGTATCAAAGGCTGCGGACATATCGATTCCGGTTATTGTTATGGATATGTTTTCTTTGAGTGCCTTTGCTGCCAACCATTTATGTGTCCATACAACGTCCGATGTGCTTCGGACATTTAGATAAATGTAATTCAATGCACTTTCTGTTTGATGGGATGAACTCAAAAAGGATCATTTTTTAATTTATTTTTCCCCGGGCCTCTAACCCTTACCGCCATGGTTAATGCTGTTACTTAATATTTAAATCCAATTCAGTGTTACTCATTTCAAACTTGAATTTATTTTTTACCTAAAGTAGTAGCTTTCATTCGTCCATCAGACTTTTATCATACCTTTTTCTGGTTAGTATTAGTTTTATTTTTACTCATTCTTTCATCAACCTTAAATGTTATTATTAAATTTATTCTATCCTGATCCTAAAGAGGAACACAGGTGAACACAGGATCCTATATTCCCCATAAACTTACTTGTTATGCTTACATGTAGCTTATAATTTTTGTTGTGTATTTTTCTTTTATATTTGATCTTTATACATCATGAATCGGCATTCAAAGCTACTAAAATTATCTATGATTTGAACCCTCGAAATATTATTTGGTTGGTTGTGTATCAGTAACAATCAAGTGAAATTTTCTTGGTTCATGATAAACATCATCATCATCATCATTGCCTTTTTCACCCTGGGTCAGGGTATAGGCCACAGACAAACAGTTTCCATCCTTCTCTATCCTGAGCCAACTTTTTTATCTCATTCCAGGTCTTACCACTTCTCTGTATATCAGCTTCTTTAATTCTTCTCCATGTTCCTCGTGGCCTTCCCCTTGATCTTCTGCCCTGAGGGTTCCAGTCCAATACTTTCTTTGTTATAATTGAGTCATTCTTTCTAAGCGTGTGTCCAATCCACCTCCATCGTCTTCTTCCTATATCCTCTCCCACTGGTTTCTGCTGTGTTCTTTTCCATACTTCTTCATTTTTTATTCTATCCATCCATTTTATTCTGAGTAGCTTACGCATGCACCTGTTTACGAAAATCTGTACCCTCCTTATACATGCCTGTGATGCGTTCCAAGTTTCACATCCATACAGGAGGACAGACTTCACGTTTGAGTTGAAAAGTCTTAGCTTTAGTTGAAGGGAGATATCTTTAGTTCTCCAAACTCTGTTCAAAGATGTGAATGCAGCCTGTGCCTTTCCTATTCGTGCTTTCACCTCTGCTTCCGTGCCTCCATCCTTGTCAATTATACTTCCGAGATAGCAGAAAGTGTCTATATCTTCGAGTTCCTGATCTTTTACTTTGATCTGCTCCCTTTGACGCGTACCTATCCTCAAGACCTTTGACTTTGCAGGGTGAATTCTTAGACCAATTGATTCCGAGAGGCTGTTTATAATTGTGGTTTTTGCTTGCATCTGGTCCTGGGTGTGGGACAAAAGAGCCAAATCATCTGCAAAATCCAGATCATCCAACTGTGTCCAGGGGTCCACTGTATCCCATTTCTTCTCCCTTTGGAGGTTTCCTTCATTAGCCAATCAATGGCAAGGATGAACAGGAATGGAGAGAGCAAGCATCCCTGCTTGACACCAGTCTTAATTTCAAAGCTGTCAGTAAGCTGATCTTCATGTACAACCCTGCAACTTGATCCTTCATACATTTCCTTAATGAGGTTTACTATCTTTTCAGGGAGTCCATAATGTGCCAGAATTTTCCACAATGTTGCTCTGTCAATACTGTCGAAAGCCTTCTCGTAATCCAGAAAGTTGACAATAAGAGGAGAGTTCCATTCTATAGACTGTTCCACTATGACTCGCAGAGAGGCAATCTGGTCGGTGGTTGAACGGTTTTTTCCGAAAACCTGCCTGTTCGTCCCGCAGTTTAGCATCTGTTGCATTCTTAATTCTCTCTAAAATAATACGGTTGAAAACCTTTCCTGGGATAGAAAGAAGAGTGATGCCTCGATAATTATTACAATTACTGAGGTCCCCTTTCTTTGGAAGCTTGATAAGATGTCCTTCCTTCCAATCCTTTGGGAATATCCCGTCATTCCAGATTCTCTCAAATAGTGGGTGCAGGGCCTCAGCATTTCTTTCCGCATCAACTTTTAGAGCCTCCGGTGGAATCTGGTCTGGTCCAGCAGCTTTCCCCCTTTTCATCTTGTTAATGGCACCCACAATCTCTGCTATCGATGGTGGATCACAGCTAATTGGTATCTCATTCCTTGCAGGCAAAATTTCTGGCTGGTTGTCTGGTGGTGGTCTGTTCAGAAGGCAGTTGAAATGTTCCCTCCATCGTTCAGATTGAGCCTCTTTTCCAAAAATAGTTTTCCCATCTTTGTCTTTGACTGGTACCTCTGGTTTCCCATATTTTCCAGCAAGTGTCTTGGTAGTTTGATAAAGGATCCTCATGTGTCCTCCAGTCGCTGTGCTTCTGCTTTCTCTGCAAGTCTGTTCATGAATGCTTCCTTGTCTTTCTTCACAGATCTTTTGACTTCCTTAGCTATGGCTCAATACTGCTCTTGTGCATCCAGTCTTGAAGCCCTTGTTCGGCTTGCATTCACTTGTTCCTTCCTTGTTCTCCTCTTTTCAATAAGGTCCAAGGTGGTTGGACTTATCCATTCTTTATGTTCCGATTTCTTTACCCCCAATACCTCGTGGCAAGTTGTTATGTAGACTTCCTTGATCTTTGCCCAATGTGACTCTACATCTATGTCCTCCTCGAGCTCAGTAAGAGGTTGGAATCTATTACTCAATTGTAGTTTGAATTCCTCATTCTTTTCCCCATCAAGTGCATTCACCTCGAATTTTCTTCTTGTATGTGATCTGGCCCTGTGTTTTCTGAGTCGGAGCTTAAGCTTTGCCAATAGCAGGTGGTGGTCTGATCCAACATCTGCCCCTCTCCGTACTGTCACATCTTCCAATGAACGTCTGAATCTACGAGAGATACAAAAATGATCAATCTGATTCTCTGTCACACCATCTGGTGAGACCCAAGTTGCTTTGTGGATCCTCTTATGGGGAACACTGATCCTCCAATCACCAAACTGTTGAATGCACAGAAATTTGCAAATCTCTCACCATTATCATTCATTTCTCCCATGCCATGACGTCCCATGATACCTTCATAGCCTACGTTATCCTGTCCCACTTTTGCATTAGCATCTCCCATCAATATGTTGATGTCTTTCCTTGGCAACTTGTCAATGACTTGTTGTAGCAGACCATAAAATGTATCTTTGTCCTCATCTGTTGCATCATTTGTTGGGGCATAGATCTGTACAATGTTCATGCTGATCTTCTGACTCCGTGTTGTAAAGGACGCCATGATGATCCTTTCTCCGCATTGTTCCCATCCTCTCAGTGACTTCTGGGCAAACTTGCTTAGAATTATTCCTACTCCCTGTGTATGAATCCCGTCCCCTCTCCCTGAATATAAAATTTTCTCCCCAGACTTGAGGTGTTTCTGTCCGGATTGTATCCAGTGGGTTTCGCTTACTCCAAGTATATGCAGCCTGTATCTTCTCATCTCAGTCACAACTTGAGAGCTTTTTCCTGCTTCATACATGGTGCGAACGTTCCACGACGCAATTCGAAGCTGCTTGTTTGGCGAAGACGTCATCGGGTCAGCAGAGTCCTTTCGGCTTTGTCTGTTGTCCTTCATAAATTCTGTAATTCCAGAAACTCTTCGGTCGCCCAAGCTAAAAAAAGGATTTGTTTTGTCTGTCTGTGTTTCTGTAACGGTGAAATTTTCTTGGTTCATGATAAACATGACAACACTTATTTAATTTAGTTTCATGAACATTCCCAATCAACGATGTAATCGAAACGTGTTTAATAAAGTTTCATTTAAAATTTATTCTTGCCTTTTGATGATTATTCAACAGTTGTGGCAATTTTTAAAATGTTTCATTGTGGTTTGTTTTGTCACATGTCTATGATTCATGATGGCGTTTTAAGTTTGTTTCATACAGTGCACCCTGCCTGGAGAGGTCACGTTTAATTGGATGGAGGTTGTAAGCAATCAGTAGGGTTGTATCGCACTGTCCCATACAAATCCACCAATTGCACATGCTTTATCAGTGCCTGCTCCCATATTGCTCATGGGGAGATTTTGTAGCTGGATTATAGAAAAACAAAATGGGTATTTCAGTTCTCTTCGCAAAAATTGCAAATAAATTTGAGAGCTGTTTGAAGTTTTTATCAAAAGAACAAACAGTGCTACTGGAGTTTGGTTAGATCCAGCTCGGCTTGTACAAGATGCATTGTGCTGATGTGGTCCTGATTCAATACGACTCTTATCCTGTCTGGAAGCAAATTTATGTATTGGATTTGAACCTCTATAACTACTATTAATAATTTGTACAAGTTAGCTAAAGGCAAATCAGTGCCAGAAAGCACAGAGAGAAGGCATGTTTAGCTGGCATTGGTTTCATTTGATTTTTAAAAAAATCCTTTTTCTTTAATCTTCATCTACTATTCATTACCCTAATGCTTAATATGAGATGCATTGTACTTATGGGGCTGAATGGGCAGGTGATTGGACTATGGATCAAGCGGTCCAAATTCGAACCTGGCTAAGTCCATTGCAATTTTTCAAGAAAATTTACTGATTGCTCCATTCAACCTAGGTGTAACAAGTACCGGTTTTGTTGGGGGAAAGTGTCTCTGCAAATAATACTAGCATCCTGAATCCTATTGAGAGTAATGCATCATTGGTGTCTTACTTCATTCTTACCCAAACTGGAATAAGCTCCAACTCTCATGAGTCTTGTTACCAAGTTATGGTAATGGGTTTTTTTATTCTATGACCTCAATCTGTTCTCACACAAATCATAAGGCATCATTCCACATACACACTGATTACACATTACCCATCATTGGACCTCCTTTGGCCACATGTCCCCATTTTGTTCGTGGCAATATAAAGCTTCAAATAATTTTTAACTCAAATTTAAAGTTGCAGTCATCTTGTGGATGATTGCTTCTTGCCAGAAAGTCTTATAAAAACTGTTTAAAGCAGTTCTTTCTATAGGGCCTCATTGTGCGTTTGAATGACACAGACCTCATTTAAGGCCGAATACACGTATGTGTGTGTGTGTGTTTGTGTGTGTGTGTGTATCATTGTTAAGTACATGAAGATGAAAAGTGAAAACTTATCGAGGCTAAAGAACTGGATGCACTTTTCTGATTTGTGGAGTGGGAGGGGGAGAGAGATGAGAGAGAGAGAGAGAGAGAGAGAGAGAGAGAGAAGAGAGAGAGAGAGAGAGAGAGAGAGAGAGAGAGAGAAGAGAGAGAGAGAAGAGAGAGAGAGAGAGAGAGAGAGAGAAGAGAGAGAGAGAGAGAGAAGAGCTCAAAGTGAATGTAGTGATGAGTACAGAAAAATGAAAGTGAAAAATTAACGAGACTTAAGAACTGAGTGAACTTTATTCATTTGTGTGTGCACGTGTATATGTTTGTAGGTCATTTCAGCAGCATTTAAAATATATATGGGGCTGTAAAAAAATATAGATTTAAGTAAGATCAAAAGCACCAGAGAAAAAGTGACTGGTTCAAATAGGGCTCACAAACGGACTCCAAGATCAAATATCAATGTAGTTAGTTTGAGGTCACCTAAAAGTCTCACCAAGAATCCTTGTGAGAGAAATACAAAATTGAGAACAACAAATCTAACGTCACACAAAAGAGAGATGATATACGAGGACAAACATATCATCTCCCATCTCCGTAGTTGTGGTAGAGATGGTGATGATGTCATGATGGTTCAGGGGTAGAATGACTGGTCACAAAAATGGAGTTCAAGACCTATCTATGCGACGATAACGTATAAATTTGAATTTCATAAAAAATTTACTGAGATGCAATCAAAAATGTGTCTCGCAATAATTTCTGACACCACTTGGAGGAATTTCAAAAGTTGAGAGCGTAATTACAACATATTGTAGTAGTAGTAAGAAAAGATGGCGGTAGGGATGATGATGTGATGGTGGTTGTAGTAGGGTCGTGATAGGGATGATGATATGGTGTTTGTAGCTGTACAGGTGTTGGGATCGATGGTGTGGTGGTGGTTGTAATAGTTGTGGTAGGGATGATGTGGGGTGGTTGTAGTAGTGATAGTTGGGATGATGTGGTGGTGGAGGATGTATTTGTATTGGTAGTAGGAATGACGATGTGGTGGTGGTTGTTGTAGTAGTGGTGGTAGGGATGATGATGTGATGGTAGTTGTAGTAGTAGTGGTTTAGCTGTAGTGGTGGTGGTGGTGGTGAGGAGAGATGTGATGATGTGGTGGTGGTGGTGGTAGGGATGATGATGTGGTAGTGTAGTAGTAATGGTGATAGGAATGATGATGTGATGGTTGTTGCATATAGTACAGGTGGTGGTTGTTAAAGTAGTGGTGATAGGGATGTTGATGTAGTGGTTGTGGTGAGCCTTTTTAAAAGACGGAATACTGATGGTGATGGGCTAAGATAAACCACCATTTAGGCGGAAGATTCTCAGCCCTGGTATGTGGATGCAGAGAAGTTTCCGTAAGTGGGTTTGAGTGTAAGGATGTATGTGTGTAGACGTGTTAGTGTGTATGCTAGTATATATAGTGTGAGTATTTGTAAGCGCCATAGAGCACCTGTCACTGAATTAATGGCCTCTGTATAAGTATATTATATTAATATTAATGACAATCTTGTGACTTATATGCTCACTCACAATAAAGAATACGTCTCTTTCCTCCGTCTTTTTACATTTTTGTTTGCACCTCTATTCATGTCAAGAATTTTTGCTTTTAGCTAATTCTATTTAAGATCACTTGAGATATATTGTTTGATGCTGGGTGCCCTATCAAACATTTATGACCAAAATTACCTATGTGATTAGTTATCTTTTGGGAAGCTTTCTTTCTTAGTAATTCTTATCATCTATGAGCCTGAGAGCAATGCCGAAACTGTAATGCAGCAAGTGTGTTCTTAGACAAATTATTCCTATTGCCAAATTCGCCAAGAGTATTATACTAATTATACACCTCCATTTGCAATATATGTGGACTAGAGAAAAAAAAAAGTGTCTATTGATTTTAATCACATACAGGCCATGAAGTTTTTCTAAGTCAAAAGCTTTAAGTTAAGTTACTTGGAGAAAAAAGCCCTTACCCCCCCCCCCCCCCCTCCCCAAAAAACAAAACAAAAATAACAGTCATGTATGCTAAGCATGTCATATATAAAAGCCGAGCAAATCATGCATTGATAGTGATCCGGGGTCCACGTTCAAGTCACATGTCAAGCACTTTTGATTTTTGATTTTGGTTGTTTGACTATGGAAGAATAAACTGTTTATTAAATCCTATTAAATTGTTCCTGAACAAGATTCTCTGATCCACAATCAAGAACCTTCATACTATAGACTTCCGACCAGATAAGGACATGTGATTCTACAATGTCAACACAAAAAAATGCAACAGTGTTGAAATCAGGAATAATTTACAACCAAAGATTGTTTTCTTTTGTTTTTCTGAGCTCATTTTAGAAATAAGTTTATTTAATATTTAAAAAATTAAAAACAAATTTAAAAAATGGAGTTTTCGTTTATAAATATCTGTAAAAGATGGAAAACCAATGGTCTTCTCTGAGCTTTTTCAAACTCACATATCATGCAAAAGCAGATGCCTGGATCTGGAAGTTTCTGCACATAAGTGAAAGTGAACAGTGACTCACAATTGCTGTCGTCGTTTACAAACTAAGACAATTCAACTCTTTTTCTTCTTTTTTTTTAACGCCGTTCTCAATAACTTTGATATTGGCAAAACGATCAATAAAATCTTCTTGCACTTTGAAATTGAGACAAACAAAATTAAGACTTCAGAGGAGAAGTCAATGGTGAATTTGAAAGCCACAATTTGACTGTAAAAAAATGTAAACAAGGCCTCTTTCCCAGTAACTTTGGCTTAGTACAACCACAGTTTCATTCATATAACTATATTGACTATGTCAAAGTTGACAAAAAGAAGAGTTTAATTATTGTGGAATTCTTAAGATTTTTAAGATAGCTTAGACAGTCTTTGACTAGCTCGCTCAACTCGTATGAGGGAAGCTACCAAATGTGAAGTTTGCAAATTGACGATGGTTTGTCAAGCGTGAGGATGTACAGAAGGTTATGGCACTAAAATCAGGATGGTTGGATTGGAGCATTTGACAGCTATTTTTTTTTTTCATTTTCACTGTACTAAAGAAGGTTGGTGGATTGATTTCTGACCAATGCTGGATTAAAATTCTTATTATACTTGGAGGTTGTACAATATCCACTAAATGTGCTATCTATTTACAACTACAGACATCATTTATTAGGACAAAGATGATGATAATACTTTTTAAACTTCTAATTTTGAGTGTTAGGTGTGACATTGCAAAACAAAATTAGTAGATTGACTGAGGGGCTCAAAACACATTATTTAACCATCCCAGACATGCTATAAATCACATAGTTTTTCAGAATCATAAGCCCATGAACACACTTTTTATCCTGGTGTTTTGAAGCGTTAACTGGAAAGCACAGCAACTGTTACCCTTCGATAAGAATGCTAGCATATTATTGCAAAGTACTTTTCACCACAAATATCTTGTAACATCACCTGACCAGATACCTTTGTTGATGAAGGGCAATGATTTTGATATCAATTGGGTGGAAACATTACCCATAATTCACAGATCAATTGATGGTTTTGTTTTGAATTTCTTGCCAGCTCTATTTCCTGGGCTGGTTAAGAAATGATTTCCATGTATGCTGAAGACACACTTGCCAAGGACGACAGAAAACACACTATTTTTCTTTGGTATACCTGGAATGAAATATAATATAAAGGTAAATAATCAAGCAAATAAACTAAACACAGCTTTCTAAAAAAAAATAAAATTGGAGAATGAATTTCCTGTAATTAATTCAAATCTTTAAATTTCGAACGAACACTCAATCAGAGTGCTGCAAGAAAAAAAATCTGTGACATTTTTGAGTGGGAGAAAAATCAGAAATTAAAAAAAAAAGCAAATCTGTCATACTCAAACTTGTATAATATCCAAATTAGTTCTATGGCTTGAATTCATTAGAATTGATTCGGTGTCGCTCAATTTGCTCACACATCAATTCCTGCCTAAAATAAAAATGCAGTAGAGCATTAAAAATGAACAAGTCTAGAAAAAAAATAAAATATGTCCATTATATCCATAATTCTATAATTCAGTCAACCTTTCTTTAACATTTTTTATATGTCAATGCAAATCCTACTTAACTTTTGAGTAAATTCATATAATCAAAAGACAGCTGCAGTACTTTTTTTAATTGTGAAAAGAAAAAAACCCCAAACCCTCCCCCCTCCCCTCCCCTAAAAAAAAAAACAAAAACAAAAACAAACTCACACAAACTAAAAATAACTTACGCTTGATTTGATTAGATCGTGTGATGAGAACAAAAATGTTCCTGGTCTCTTGGATGACAATACCAGACACCCCTATATAACTGGGACATTTGGATTTCTGGACAATAAGTGGACAGCCATGCAGGTCAGCTTTCATTAGTTTGTTTGCTGCATCCATTTGATTGGATGGAGACAGCCTGTGGGAAGGTTAAATGAAGACATAATTTATATTGTTTTCATATTATGTCCAGGAGAAAAAAAAAAAAATGAAAGTGAGTTTTAGATGGAGATTAACTGTTTAGTTGCCAGGCTTTCTGCCACTAAAATAAATCCCAGTTACAAAGCCGTTGGGCAAAATGAATTCAAATTCAATGCTCTCAGGAAAAAAACCCTACTAAAAATAAACGAATCATCACATCTTCCTCAAATTTCCATGGGTGTATATGAATATACGTAGGTACGTTGTGACGTAATCAGATATGCAAATAAAGTCATGTGACCTTGGCATCCATCTTGGAAACCTAATTAATATTCATTTTTTTGTGTATTGTAAAAATACATTATGACATATATCTCCACCATAAATCTATAGAAATGGATATTTACTGTTGGATATTGTTGAATAGTGTTTGAAAATAAAGTACAGAAAAAATCGTTGTGATATCTTTTCATTTACTGTGTTTTTTTTTCTTTGTGTTGTTATGAAAAAATATATTTGAAATTTTTTTTTCTGCCACAGCATCCGGAAAGCAACGTTGAAAATATTTTATGTGCATTGATTTTTCCTCTTCACTGAATCCAATTCCAAAATTCATTTCTCCTGAACTCTCACTAAAATCAATAAGCCATTTATCAGGATCATATATCTCTTCATGTGTTAAACATTCCAAATCCACTGATCACATTCCCCTTTCTGTTTTGATTATCCAAATCTTCAACTCCACAATCCGGATGTCTTGATTATCTAGACAGGTTGCCTGGGGACATATTTTTTTATAATTTTCAAGGAACTGAAGATGGTTGATGGCTTGATTGTCAACCAACACTGGTGAGTTGGTAATTCTGATTATAGTTGGAGGATTTAAAGGTCTGTTTATCCTTTCCTCTTGTTATAGTGAGTATATTGGTGTAATTTTGGACAAGCATTGAATCAATTTAGACTCCATTTAATGACATCAGAATTATTTTCACCCCCCCCCCTCCCCTTACATTTGCAGTATCTGTATCTGTGAAGTACTGCGTAAATCTCTGAGTGGAGCATCACACGCAGGGGGTGGTGGGCACAATTGCCCGCACATGGCTAGTCTTTGCGTATGTAACCGCACTGTCATCCAACTGATTCCAGTCCTTAATTGTACGAACTAGAAATGAGTGTTTGTGCTGGTTTAATTTTGTAGTCCAATAATGACATAGAATCTTATCAAAAGGCTGGTGATGAAAATTGAGTAGCAGGTTTGCTAAGAAAGTATAAGATAATAATCTCAATATAGACAAAACCATGAACGCAGTGAAGCTGGTTTAGAGAGCACTCATCGAGTAAACTATATTGACTGATATGCTAATTTTTTGATCGAATAAAAATTTCCCTTTAACTCTTAAACTATTGTGAGTTTAAAGTGACTTGAATCCGGTCATATTGAGTTGGAAACATTTTACTGCAGTACTAAAAGTTCCCCTGTCTTGGCAGTTTTTCATGTTTCTATAATTTAAAAAGAGTTTTTAAAGTAAATGTCCGATGTTTGTTTGCTTTGACAACTTTAAGCTGAATTTGAACTTTACTTTGTTGGATGTCCTTCTTGAACTGTACAGTTTCACCACGATTAAAAAGGGTTCGAATTTAAGGTTTTCCTATTTGCATGCCCACAATTCTTTGTTGTGGGAGGTAGAAAAAAGATGAAACAAAGCAAGAAAACATACAAACAAAGAGAAAAACACCCCAATATGTTTATAAAGTAATATTGCTATGATTCATACCTAGAAATATCAATTACAGTGTCAATGTATGATGTCCACATCTCATTCAAAGGGGTGAAAGTTTCAAACCTGTAGTATGGAATTTTGAAAATATAAAGAAAATACATAAAAATGACAACAATTTATACATGAAATGAAAAATGATGATCATGATTATATATATAAAAATACCCATATGATCTTAATCCCAAAGTGGACGTAGAACGCCAATAAAACCACACCATTGTTACCAGTGTGCTTGAGCCTTTCTATTTCTTTCTTAATGCCTCTCCATCATCAGATCCCTCCTCCAGTATAGTCCCTATCAATTTTCATTTCAGTTTAATCTTTTCTTAATCTGTGTTGGAAAAAAAAAAGTTACAGAACCCCCCCCCCCCACAAAAACATAAAAAAACAAAACCTGACAGACAGAAAGAAACACTCAAAAAAAAAATAAATAAAAAAGGAGTAAAAACAAGTCTCCATCATAAGATGTTCACATGAAAGATGAATCAAGTCTATCTAAAAACTCTTGCAATTTTTATGACGAAGTCCACAGTTTTCTATGATTTAATTTCAAAGGAAATAAAGTCTAGAGGTAAGTATGTCATCACCCAATCAGAGCATACTTGCAAACAAGAACATTTTTGGGCTTGGAAAATATTTTTCAGATAATCTAAAATAGAAAGACTTACGTAACATCAGATGATGGTTTTGTTAGTTTGGGAAGCCTCCTTTGAGATCCAAATGTCTTCAAACAAGTTACAACACTTGGCCTTGATTTGAATTTCTTTTTCTTCTTCTTTTCCTTCTGTTTCTCCTTGATTCTTTCAAGCACTGTCAAATTCTCATAGTTGGCCTTTTCATCCAGCTCCCCCTTTATCTTGTGACCCCCTGGAATGCTCACCAAGTAAGAATCCCAAAGAGCCTTTCTTTTCTCATCACTCTGAACCATAAATTGAAAGATTTTACATTGTCATGCTCAACAAAAGTACACACTTTTAAAACTCTACAAACACACCAATCAACATAAACATAAACACACACACACACACACACTCACTCACAAATTTATAAATAATATGGAAATAAAGATAAAGGGAGTAAATCTAACTCATGAATGAACAACACAAAACAAACGACGTTTCGGCTTTTGGCCTTTATCAAGTAAACACAGAATAAATATATATTTATATTAGATTGTCATAATAATATAGACGAAAATTTGTAAATGTGTGTGTGCGTGTGTGCAATGGAAGAGAGAGAGAGAGAGAGAGAGAGAGAGAGAGAGAGAGAGAGAGAGAGAGAGAGAGAGAGAGAGATGAAAAACTCTCTCTCTCTCTCTCTCTCTCTCTCTCTCTCTCTTTCTCTATTATTTTTTTTTTCAATATCTTAACAGCGGAGGTAGGGGACCACTAATAACACTATTGCTGTCTAGTATTCTTCAATAACAAGTCTATTCATAGTGCTGACCACTTTTATCATTCAACAATCTGAGAAAGTCATCAAACAATCGTCACGGTACTTCAAGCTGTTGGTAACAACACAAATAATACGATCAGACAATGTTATATCCACAGTTCAGTCATACTCTGAAAAAAAAAGAAGCCATTTTAACAATTGTGGCCAGAAAACTTGTCCTTCAAATATTGATCAACTAAAATGACCCTCATCTTGTCAAAAACTCTCAAACCTGAGACTTCTTTGCGATTTTAAGTTTGAGAGTTTTAGTTAAGATGAAGTCTCAGGTTTTAGAGTTTTTGACAAGATGAGGGTCATATTATTCGATTTATATTTGAGCACCGAGTTTTCTGGCCAAACTATTTTTCACAGAGTACAGATGAGTTGAAGAGATGCAAACATTAAGAACACCGTGGGATTGAGATCCGTTTATATCGATGTTCTTCTTCTTCTTCTTCTTCGTCTTGTGGAAACCTTCAATATTGTCGAGGATCACTCCACAGTTTGTAGTGTTTTACATTTTAAACTTGCTAAAACTCTGCACATAATACTAATTAAAAAAAAAAACAACAAAAAACAAAAAAACAAAAAACAAACACATAGATTAAAAAGTCACGTTGTGAACTCTAGCAATCGCGTGAAGGCATGTTGGCAACCGTTTTCAGCCACTTCAGCTGGGAGGCTATTCCATAGTCGGGCAGTGGAAGGGAAAAACGAATACATGTGGGCGTCTGTTTTTGATGTTGGGATGGTTACTCTTGCTGTGTGTCCCCTCGTATTTCTTGTGCCGATATCTTTGATGTCGTTTGGAAGTTTAAGGCACGAATTTTTGTAGTAGATCTTGTGGAACAATTTAAGTTTATCTATCTTTCTTCTCTTTTCCAGAGGTTCAAGGCCAATCCGTTGTGATATTTCAGACGCACTTGAGAAAGGATCGAATGTGTTTGTGATGCGTCTTGCTGTTTTTCTTTGGATGTTTTCTAAGGTGTCGATGTTTTTCTTTGTATATGGGTCCCAAATTGAGCTGCCATACTCCAAAATTGGTCTAACAATAGTTTTAAAAGCAAGGGTTTGAGTTGTGATTGGGCATCTTTTTAAATTGCGGGTGATGTAAGCGCTTGTTTGATTTGCCTTTGAAGCCAGGTGACATATGTGGTCATTCCATTTGAGGTTTTTAGCAAACTCAATGCCAAGGTATTTTGCTGTCTTTACATGTTCCAGGTTTTGACTATGAAGTTGGAATTCAAATGTAATAGGTGCTTTCTTATTTGAGATGGTTAGAACATTGCACTTTGATACGTTAAATTCCATTTGATTTATTGTTTCCCATTCTTGTAATTTAGCTAGATCGTCATTTAGTGTTTTGCAGTCGTCTGTTGTTCTTATCTGATTATATAATGCTGTGTCGTCAGCAAAGAGGCGCACTTTTGACCTTATACATCGTGGAAGATCATTTATGTACACTAAAAATAGGACGGGCCCAAGGACTGAGCCCTGAGGTACGCCCGATGTCACCATCCCGATAGTGGAAGTCTCGCCGTCGACAAGAACTTGTTGGGTGCGATTGTCCAGAAAGTTGCAATCCATTGTAAGGTTTTGTTCCTGATACCAACGTCATACAATTTCTGGATTAACCGATGGTGAGGAACCTTGTCGAAGCCCTTGGCAAAGTCCAGTAATACTAGATCATTTGACCACCTTTATCAATAGCAGCTGACAGATCATGTGTTAATGATAGAAGTTGAGTTTGACATGAGTGGTGCTTCCTAAATCCGTGCTGTTCATCACAAAAAATACTGTTAGTTTCGAGATATTCAGTTATTGAGGATCTCACTATATGCTCCAACAGTTTGCAGCAAATGCAAGTTAATGAAATTGGACGGTAGTTTTGAGCCCTGCTTCTATCACCTTTCTTGTAGATGGGTTGGACAAGAGCGTGCTTCCAAACAATTGGTATGTCTCCCGTTTCAAGAGAGAGTTTGAACAAATGTGTGAGGGCAGGTGCAAATTCGTTACTCAATATCTTTAAGAGACGGGATGGTATTTTGTCTGGGCCACATGCTTTCTTTGGATCTAGAGTGGCGAGGAGTTTGGAAACGCCCTCTACTGTCACATTGATTTCGGCCATAGTGTTGGAATCGTTTTCTTCGCCTTGTAGTTGTTGAGTGGTAATTTTGGTATGAGCTTTTGAAGCAAAAACAGAGCAGAATTGGTTATTAAGTATGTCTGCTTTTTCCTTTGCATCAGAGTATAATACACGATCATGCTCAAGGGGCGCTATACCAACCGAATCGCACCTCCTACTTTTTATAAATTTCCAGAGCTTTTTGTTTGAGTCTTCACTGACAAGTTCCTTAACATGATTATGATAGGCCTTTCTACTCTCTTTTTGTGTTTCTTTTTTCAGTCGGGCGTAATTGTACCAGTCTTTCTTACTGTTGGACTTTCTCGCTCTGCTCCATGCCTTTTGTTTCCGTCTAGATAATCGTTTGACGGTGGTGTTTATCCATGGTTGGTGAAATTTCCTTGAGCTTTTCTTCGTTGGTACATGTTTGGTCATCATTTTGGTTAGGTGGTCGTTGATGGCAGTCCAAACATCCTCAGTGCTTTCTAGATGTTGTTTAATTATGTTTTCACTAAAAAGACGTGTTTCTGTCCGCATTTCGGCGATATTTGCCTTTTTCCAAATAGTAATAGGGTGTGATTTTTTTGTGATTTTGTTTGCTTTGATAGTGCTTTCCGTGATGAGGATGTCATGGTCACTAATGCCTGGAATGGTTGTACACTTGACAATTAAATTTGGTCGATTTGTGATAAATAAGTCGAGGATATTTGTACCCCTTGTTGGATTTTTGTTTATTTGACTAAGGCCAAAATCTTGCAATTTGTTAATAAATGCTTGGTTTATAAATGAAGGATATTGGTAACTGATTATTTTTTCTTGTTCCCAATTGATATCAGGTAGGTTCAGGTCTCCGCTTAACCAGAGTACATTTTTCGGGTCTAGGCTATCAATACAGCGTGTTATCTCAGTCATTTGTTCCATAGTTGAGTTTGAAGGTGTTCTATACATAGCACCCACAGTGAGTAGGCCTTGTTCTGTTTTGATATTTACGATCACCGATTCTGATTTTGTTTGAATGTCAAGCTTTAATACTGAGAGGTTCGTTGTTGTTGCAACCAGCACCCCACCATACCTATATTCTCGGTCTTTCCTGAACACGTTGAAATATGTCTCTGGTGGAAATATTTCACTGTCCTTTATTTCGGAATGTAGCCATGTTTCAGTACCTATGATTATGTCTGGTTTTATGTCTGATATCAATTTCCAAAATTCCGGTAGTTTTGGAATTATACTTTGAGAGTTTATGGTCATAGTTCTAAACATGTTTCTCGGTTCACCATTACGGTCACTGTTAGTTTGCCTGTTTGCTATATTAAGCGTGTTATGATTTGAGTTGATTTGGTGATTGATTCTTTTTATCTTATTTGGCCTCATATTGACCCCTCTTCCCCCTTTGTTGTTATTGTCTTATTTTCACAAGCCACGTTCTCATTATGTTTACTTAAGTCATGCATCCCATCAAAATGATCAGGTGTTGTCATTATGTTTTGTTGATATGTTGATGTGTCGTTTACTATTGGCATGTTGTTGTGAGTGTCGTTGAGTGGTATGTTGATCAGAGACCTTGGGCACCGTTGTGTGTTATGTACTTTGAGTGCTCTATTAGTATGAAAGGGCGGTGGTCTGTGACCTATTTGAATATTTATTTTTCTTCGTTTCCGCAAACCACCACGACTTGGTCGTAGCCGCTGGCTATTACTACTATTATTGTTACCGTGATACCAAGACGATTCTGTGTCATTCCAATAAATGTTGTCGTAATAAGGATAAAAATAGATATGGCACATCGTGACTAAAAATCGTAACGTAAGTGTAAACAATAAATGGCTAGTACAATAGCTACTTCTAACAATGGGATCTACACCACTAAAATGTGTATTCACACAACCAATGACTAGTACAGTGTAGTAATAATAATATAATAGTATAGTGCAGTGGAATGATAGTACTGGGACTATATGGTATTATAATATTTATCATGTGTGGCCAACTTTCATAAACAGCCCAGTTTGTATGGACATTTTTCACTCTCTGATTTAAGTCAGTTTTTGTGAGGATATTTTTAATGTGACGGAGTAGGGTGAACTGGGGATAGTGACATTTTGGTTGACGGTTCAATTAATTCTATTATCAGTTCAGAGGTAGATGATGGCAACAACGTACGTGATGCTGGTGGTTTAGGGACGGTAGTAATACTGGTGCTGCTGAAAATTGTGGTGATGCTGTCGTCAGGGCTAATGCTTGTGACGATTGCAGCCATATTCAGAAAAAAAATCGACACATTTAATTTTTAAAAATTTGGCCAGAAAACTCGTTCTTTAAACATCGATCATTTATAATGACCCTTTTCAATCCAACTCCAGGTTCGCGAGTTTTTGATGTGATGAGAACACGTTTCGTGGACAAATTTTTTTTTAATGTGTTGTTTTTTTGTGTTTTTTTTTTTTAAGTACGGCAGTGTGATCGTTTTGTTGTCGATGGTGTAGTGTATGGGTTGGAGCGGTGGTGGTGATGGTGACAAAAGTAGTAGTAGTGATAGAGGCACGGGGATTGGGGGTGGTGATGGTGACGATACTAGTTGTACTGGGGACACGGGGGATGGTGGTGGTAGTGGTGGTGGTCACGATAAAGACGACAGTGGGCATCAATAACACCGTGATGTTAAATGATCGGGAACACCGCCTTGTGAATTTAAAGTATATTATAACTAATTTATGTCCTTCAATCTTCATTTGATAATGACTGATGTCAATGACTGTACTGTAGTAGAACAACTATATTCATGGCATCATCATTTAAAACGTATGATAATCGACGTCTTCAAACTTACTCAAAATGAATTTTTTTTTGTTTTTAAATAATCATACAGCAATTTTTAAGCAAATAATCGATGATGAACATTTCGCAGTAATAAAATTAAAAATTAAATTACGTATGCCAATCACTGACACTCAGTCGAGCCACTCTACGAAACTGAACTATGTGTCATAATAATCACATGACCTGGCAATTTTAACAGGTAATGGAGCTGTGGTCAGAATTTACAGTTCTTTTTTTTTTCTATATCTGTGGGTATATTATATGACATGTACCAGTGGAGAGAAAATGAGGAAAAAGAACAATCATAGGTCACTTATTACGTGTGTTCACCGCCAGTGACACCAACCTCGCTGACCCCTGGTCTGGCACTGTGCGACGAAGCAGGTAGCATGAAAACTAAAAGGAACCATATTATGTGGTAAAACGAACAGCTGTGATGTCCCAGTCACAGGCTACTAGGAGCAGATTGGACAACAGCCACTTTTTATTGGCTAATCGCCGCCATCTTATTTATTTAAGATGTTAGCAGTTATCGGATGAATCGAGAATAGAAAGAGACTGACGATATATACGGGGTTTCCAGAAAACTGGCAGCGTAAACCTATAATATCAGAAAACAGTAAACATTGGCATTTCGGGGAAGAACAGACGCGTTGTTAGCAAAAATTACATAAAAATAAATAAACAAAATGCTGTGAGGGTGTGATGGAAGTGTGCGAACTTCATGGTAGATCAACTTGGTCATCAATCCATCCAACTATCAATCTATTATACTTCTTCTACTACTACTGCTTCTACTACTACTACTACTACTACTACTACTACTACTACTACTACTACTACTACTATTACTACAACTTCGACTACCACTACTTCTACTACTATCACTACTATGACGACGACTACAACGATGAGAGAGAGAGAGAGAGAGAGAGAGAGAGAGAGAGAGAGAGAGAGAGAGAGAGAGAGAGAGAGAGAGAGAGAGAGAGAGAGAGAGAGAAGGGGGGGGGATGTTCTTCTCTTGCCCTCTCACCATAAATGACATGGACCAGTCTACCTTGTTAGATCAAAGGGATGGGTGCCGCAATTTCGCACGTTCTTCCCATTTCACACATAGTAACTACTAATACTAGGTATGTGTCATCATCAGTTAGAGAGACTGATCAGCAAGTTCAAAGAGGTGAGTTTCACTCTTTGTGTCTTCCCATTAATATGTGGAATGTCGGTTGATAGTTGTGTAACGTCAAAAAGAAATGTTGATCGTCTCCACGGAATTCGTCAAAAATCAAAGTAGAAGGAGCTTATTTTACCTACTGTTATTACGCTGATTCCCGATTGCTGGACTTTGTCATTTTATCAGCTAATTGGGAGGGGCATAGAAAAAATGGTCAATTTTAATTCGTTGATTGAAGAGTGTGTAGAGAAATTGTATTTGCCAGGGGGGGGGGGGGGGGGGAATAAAAAATACTGGAAAAGAAAATGGGTGGGGGCGGATAGAGAAGGTACTAGCCATTTAGATTTATTTTTACTTTTCATTGTTTATTGTTTCCTTTATTAACGGAGAGCCTGTGCCCGAATCATACATCCTTTGCATTGCTCAGAACTGATAAGTCCAGACATTTTGCCTGTGATCCTATACTCATTACGTTTCGTTACTCAGATGTACTTACTTACTTAGGCCGCCCCTTGGGGCGCCCAACATGAGCCACAAGTCTTCGCCATTCTGTCCTGTCCTCCATAAGCGTACGCAGCTCCCGGGTGTTGTCCATTCCTGTGTCATCTAGCAGACAGTCAATGTAGGTTTTATTCTGCCTGCCTCTGCTTCTGGTTCGCTCAGGTGGTTCCCATAGAACAAGACTGTTTGCAATCTCCTCTTTGTGTCTCCAGCAGTGCCCCGCAAGTCTCAGCCTTCTCTTTTGGATCTTCGAGGTCACTGGGGGGAGGTCATTGTAGAGCTCTTCATTTGTTATGTGCTCTTTCCAGCTTACATTGAGGGCCATCCTCAGCATACGGGTGTAGCAGCCGTCCAGTTGCTTCTCCAGGGCTTTTGTAAGAGTCCATGTCGCTGCTCCATATAGAAGCACTGACTCTACTGTTGCCAGGAACAGTCTCTTCTTTATTTCCCTCTGTAGGTTTGAACTCCATATTTTCCTGAGTTTGTGACAGGCACTCCAAGCCAATGCTTTTCTGACAGAAATATCAGAGGAACTGCTTTTGGTCCAACCTCCTAGGTACTTGAAGTTGTCAACTTCCTTCAGCCATTCTCCATTCTTTGCCTGTATGCTAATTGGCCTTTCTTGGTTGTAGGTTTGGAATACTGTCTTCTTAGCATTACAGCATAGTCCTACTCGTTCAGCCTCAGTTTCAATTCTGTTGAGGACTTCTTGTGCCTGGTCCATCTCCTCGTTCAGTAGAGCCAGATCATCTGCGAAATCTAGATCCGTGACAATCATAGCTGGATTGCGCCTACTTCTTTGTCTATGCAGCGTGAAGCCCAGCTCGTTCTCCATGCCAGCGTAGGTCTTTCTCATCACATAGTCCAAGACAATTGCAAAGAGATAGGGGGCTAATGTATCACCTTGAAGCACCTCTGCTTTGATCTCAAACAGCTCAGTTTCACCATCTGGAGAGATAACCTTTGTCCGTGTGTTCTCATACATTCTTTTAATAGCAGAGAGAAGTTTAGGAGGTATACTATATGCTTTTAAGATTTTCATCATGGTAGGGCGATGTATCGAGTCAAAGGCCTTCTTAAAGTCTACGTATAGAATGATTGCCTTCTTGTTGTGGCTTTTTACTCCTTCTATTAACCTTCTCAATGCCAGGAGGTGAGCAGTCGTGGATCTTCCTGGTCTGAAGCCGTTTTTACAAGGACGTAGATGAGGGTCTATCTCTGGCTGGACTCTGTTGAGGATCATCTTATTGGTGAGTTTGGCAGCTATAGCGGCAAGGCTGATTCCCCTGTAGTTGGAGGTATCACTTAGGTCTCCTCCCTTTGGGACTGGAATCAGATCAATTTCCGACCACTGATTTGGTTTTTCATTCTTGTTTAGTAATCCATTTGTAAACTCCAACAGGATATCATCTAAGTCACAGTACTTCCATACTTCAGGTGGGATGTCATCGGGTCCGGGTTGTTTTCCATCACTGAGAGACTTTTTGGCCTTCTTTATCTCATCCACTGTAAAGTCACTCTCGTCTATACAGATATCTTGAAGAATTGGTTCTACGTCATCTTCCGTTGCTCTGACTGGATCTTCTCCCAGAAGTGTTTGGAAGTGTGAAAACCATTTCTGTCTTCTTTCTTCTTTTGTTTTACCCTGAGGATCCCTTGTCGACTTGCTTTCCTACCAGTTATTCTATTTATCAGTTTCCAGCTTTCACCATGTTTGCTTCTCTCGTCGGCTTTCTCCACTTCCTGGATGAGACTATCTAGCTCTCGTTCTTCTATATTTATAGACAGTTTGTATTTTCTGTTTTGATATCCTCCACCTTTCTTTGTTTACTGAGTTTGGTGTTTGTTGGTGTTGATTGAAGGCATCTTGAGCTTCTTTTCTAGCTTCAACAATCAGTGGGTGATTAGAGGTAGATCTTTTCGTGACTTTTGTTCTCCTCGGTACTAGCTTCTCTGCTGTGTCCCGGTTTGCGTTTATGAGTTTCTCATATCGTTCCGTTGGATCTTCTTCTCCCGTACAAAGTCCTGTGAATCTATTCCTCACCTCTATAGTATACTGGTTCTGTATAGTTGAATCTTTTAGAGAGGACCAGTCATACTTCACTTTTGATGGTGTTGATTTGCTTTTTCGAAGACTCAAGCGAATTGTGGCAGATACAAGACGGTGATCTCCTCCTAGGCTACTGAATGCTTCGACATTGTGGACTGAGTTCTTCCACTTTCTATTCACTAGAATGTTGTCAATCTGTGTTTTTCTACCATTCATGTCTGACATGTATGTCCATAGCTTGCCTTTCTTATTTCTCCTCAGCGTGTTTGTGATAGCCAGGTTACTTTCGTTGGCATGTTCTAGGAGAAAAGAGCCGTTGCTATTGGTGTTTTCATGGTACGTGAATGGTGCGTCCTTTTCACCAATATGAGCATTGAAATCACCACACTCAATTAGGAAGTTGTGCTTGGGAATCTTATTGCAGGTTTCTGAGAGTTTGTTGTAATGGGTCTCGCAGTCGACACTTCCCTCAACTGGTGCGTAGTTTGATATCACTGTTGTGTTAGGGTTTCCATTAAAAGTAGCTACCATTATCCGCATGTTGACAGAGTTGACTTCAGCTAGAGATTTCTCTGTTTGTTTGTTCACTAAAATTCCTACTCCTCCTACAGCTGCACCTTGAGTGTTTCGCCAGGCGCTGGTAGTGATAAGAGTGCAGTTCTCCAACCTGACCATATCGTCTTCCTTGGTGTGAACAATCTTGTGATCTGATATTGCAAGAATAGAGAGATTGAGTTCGTTGAAGATATTGGCGAGTTCTTTTCTTTTGTACTCTTTCTTTAAAGTTCTTGTGTTGAGAGTTCCAACTTGCTTGTATTCTTTACATTTTAAGAATCCTGAAACCCTTCGGCAATCGGTGACGTCCCTTCCTTGCGGGTTTGGGGATGCCATGAGCAGTACTAGTACTAGCCTGAGGTCCTGGATGGGTATAGACAGGGGCTTTAACCCTGGTGCGTTTTGGTTGTAGATTCATGATTTAGATTTCTTTAGATTTCGGTTGCTGTTTAGATACATGGGGCGCAACTCCACATGTCAGTTTATTTTCAAAGTTTTCTTTTTTCTAGATGAACTGCCTGCCAGGGTTCACGATATTCATCTTCCCGGGTTTGGTATCCGAGTTTTCCTTCTCCTCCACCACCCATTGCCGACTACTTATTTAATTCGTAGCTAACCTTTATATCTAAAGGCTATTCCCCTATCCGCAACCTGGGGACGCGTCGAATGGGAGCCGGCACTCCACACCGTGGTCAGTGGTGACCACACTATTTATTAGGGATAGTTCTCTGAGACCTGTCTGGGCACCAGAGCGTATTCCACACGCCGGTGGGTCATGCATGCCCTAGACTTTAAGGGGTCTAACCCCGAGCACACGATCGCATTGCTGCGTCAGCTACTCCCAGCCGCGAGGCCACTTTCCCCAGGGATGCGGGACGAGGACCCGTATTGTGCACTTGAAGATGTAACCTATGTCCACTCGTACAACAGCGGTGTCCCGAGACGACTGTTGCTGATGCCGTAAAGAGCAGAAAGCCGAAGCCTCTAGGCCACACCGACCACCCACCCAGACCATTCAGATGTTGTTCTCGAATTAAGACATAAAATGTATTGTTGTATAAATTGTAGCAACAACACAAAGCCATCACGCCCAACACTGGACCAGAGAACAGAAAAACCAGTGCGAATGCAAACGTTCCCGGACTCGATCAAAGAAAGAGCTGTACAAGTCACCAAGAAAGCATAATTATTTGCTCTTATACTTTTTCAGTATCCACCAATGCCTATCGCCAGTTATTTATTCACACTGACGACGGCTGGCGTTAATTTGTTCAAATGCGTTATAAAAAGACACTATCTTTGTGAGTTCTCAATCATTGCCACTCACTCTGTCGTTGACCACACTTAATACTGCGAGAGAGAGAGAGAGAGAGAGAGAGAGAGAGAGAGGAAAAGAGAGAGAGAGAGAGAGAGAGAGAGAGAGAGATAGATAGATAGATGAGAGAGAGAGAGAGAGAGAGAGAGAGAGAAGAGAGAGAGAGAGGAGAGAGAGAGAGAGAGAGATTGTGCTACTCATTGTACACAATATTTGAATAATGACTTAACTACGTGTTGGCATGGTACTGTCATTGTTTAAAATCAACGGGTCCGAAATGTTGAAAGGATTCCCATGTTCTCCTCACTTTTAAACCATTCATCCTAATAACACCATTGTGTCATAAAACAGGTACGTGTCAAATGAACAAGCAAGTCCGAACAGCAGGTTCAACGAGGCGAATCCTACTATTTGAGTCTCCTCATTAATAATATGCGTAGAGTCGATTAATGGCGGTGTAAAAAAAAAAAATCAAAGAATTCTATGAACCGCTGTCGGCCCAGGGATGGTAAATTTAATTGGACACATGTCATAAATAATCGGCGTGGGAGGGGTGTAGATAGACAGATAGATAGATCCAAGTAAACAAGTCCCTCTCTCTTTTGCCTATTTGTCGATGTATGTTTGATTTCTATTGCTACCATTGTTATTAATATATAAAAAAAATAAAAAATTGAGCTTTACATAGCGCAATATCCACTAAATGTGCTCAAAGCGCTTCACAAGGGGTCCCTGGTCAACAGCAAATTTAACATTCAGGACTTTATTTTTATTATTAAAAAAAAAAATTAATATAAACCCGATCAATGGAGCCAAGCCTAAAATGTACAAGTAAAAGTGTAGTTTAATATTTCTAATTTAGTTTATCATCATAAACCTGACCTTTTTTCTATTTTCCGTCCACAAATCAAGGTTAATCGAGCTCAATCAAAGTCATTATATAGAGATTAAATCGCATAGCGTCCCTGATTGCATAAAAATAAAATGGCGGCTCTCAACCTCTCACTTGGCAGTTTTGATGACGTTTTCCCCCCTGTTGTCATATCTGATCCTGTGTAATTCGGCGATTGTTGGTTAGTGATGGATAGGGCTACATTGACCGCAAACCAATGACCCAGCATTGTGTCCTTTGGTAAGCTGCTTTACATGTAATGCTGCAATGCCCTGCTCGACATGCGTTTGGGCGTTAACATTTTAAAAAATATATATGTCTGTATTTGAACTGAGCAAAATAAAAAACGTGTTTTTTTCCCTGTCTACGCCAGGCACACGCAAGTTTCACATTACTGTGTAAACAATACCCAGCCCACCGCTCAATACATCCAAATGTCATAATAACATGTACTTTATCGACCCGGAACCATTAAATAAGAAATCTTAACGAATTGAGTGGTTAAAGATTGTAAGTCTTCCATATGACATCGTGTGACTATTTGGTGTGTCACTGAATTTTTACAAATGTACACACCTGATGGCTCACTGGCCTGTAGCACACTTAATCTATTCAGAAAAGAAGAACACTCACTCCACAAAACAACGGTTACCACCATCACCACCACCATCATCACATTTAGCATCAGCTCCACTACCACCACCAACACCTCAATCATCATCACCATCTTCGTCATCGTCATAATCATTATCATCGTCATAATCATTATCATCGTCATAAGCATCATCTTCATCATCTGAAATTTGACGTTTTATTCGTAAAATGTCCCTGAAAATTGAGGGTAGGCATGCCTGAGGACATGCAAATCAAAATTACCAACCATGTAATCTGTA
>NC_088366.1:33357794-33397794 GCF_034508935.2 Berghia stephanieae
GGTGGTTGTAAAAGTAGTGGTGGTAGGGATGTTGATGTAATGGTTGTGTTGAGTCTTTTTAAAAGGCAGAATTGTGATGGTGATGGGAGGATATAAACCACCATTTGGGCGGAAATCTGCCTTTAGGCGGAAGATTCTCAGCCCTGGATTTACAATAGTTTATTGGTATCAGTATCACACAAGTTCATTCATTCGTCTACAGAATCACTATAAGTCACACACATAAATATCTTGTTCAAATTTCACATAGAATCACTATAAGCAGAATGAAAAAGATTGATATTTATATGCCATTTGAAGACTGGCAGACTTTCACATTGTCAGGTTTTTGATAGTAAAGAATTCCCTACAATATAACAAATAATAGAATAGCCTTACAAAATAACACGTTAACACATAATTAGACACAAGTATAATAGTAGATTTTTAATTAAGTAAAGTTAGGCTATGGGCATGTTCATTTTTCATCCTCTCTTGTTTGGTTGCTCAATTTAAGATTAATTGTTCTTAACTTATTTGCTGAGGTCTGGGGGAAGGATGTCTTTTGCTTGCTCAGTTCGTGGATAGTTTCTTGATCATTCTTTAATTGGGCCCAAGCGTCCTTTGTTTAGTGAGTAACCAGATTTTAATTTGTGGGTAACCTGTTGGTCATTAGTGGGTATCCCGATTTGTGAATATATAGGAGCAAAACTTTGACTGGTTGCAAAATTCTGATGTTCTTCTCAGAGTAGTGATATTGAAAGGATTTCAATTATGAACCCCTGACAACACCACTGATCTCATTTTAATAATATTAATACTAATAATATTAATAATAGTTAGTGGGATGGGGAAAGATAATTAAGCAAATAAGAGCATAAATACATAATATCACTATAGCACATAATGTAATTCATGTAAATGTAATTCATTCATTTGAAAGGCATACATACATAAACAATTATATATACATACTAGTAAAAAGCCCGTAATTTCGCGGGGAAAGAACTTTTTTCATTCGATACTGTACTCACCATCATTTAATGAGGGCAGATTGGTAAACAACGTTGTCTGTGTAATTTGGTATATCTTCGGTTGATTTTTCTGTGAGGCCCAACATGAAGTGTAAGCCACTATAGCCTCTGACCCGTGACACAGCAACATACAGTTGTCCGTGTGTGAATACCGGTTGTGGTAAGAAAATCCCCACCTTCCTTAATGTCTGCCCCTGAGACTTGTTAATTGTCATTGCATATGACAATTTTACCGGAAACTGTCTTCTATTTATAATAAATGGTAAGCCTGAATCAGTTGTTGTTGTCAGATTGATTCTAGGGATAAACACTATGCGCCAGCTCTACTACCGGTAATTATCTTGGCTTCTAATACTTTTTAACCTAATTTGATTATTAACAAACGGGTGCCATTTAGGAGGCCTGATTTAGGATTTATATTTCTAAGCAGCATGACTGACGTGTTGGCTTTCAAATGTAATGCATGTGGAGGAAGTCCGGGAGGTGTAAGTTCGTTCAAGAATTCAATCGGGTATAAGTTGATGTCAGAGTCACTTTGAATGGAATCAGCACTGCGGTAAATTTGTTCAGTTGATGAGGTCAACCTGGACAGAACGGCTGCATTTATTTTGTCAACATTTTCATGGGTTGTAGTCAAAATTGCTCTCTCTGATAGATAACGTTCATCCGCAAAGTTCAGATTCAAATCATTGTATACAGCATTTATCAAGCATTCTGGGTCATTTTCAGGAAGGCATAGCGCTGTAGGTAATTTAACAGAAGACTTTCCTATTTCGCTGAAATCCGGCTCTGTACCATTTCCGATGCGGAGAAGCCAATTTGCAAAACAGTTATTGTCATCAGTAACCCTCATGTTCTTGTTCATGTGAAAAATGGTGACAAAATTCCAAATAATTGACTTGTTAAGTGTGACACTTAATATATAGGCTTCACTTCCTTTGTTAACAACATGTAGAATTTGCCGAAAATCTCATGCAAGTACAACCACTTTGCCCCCAAAAGGTTTTGAACTGCCTGTTATGTAACAAAATGTCCTGCTCACACATTCAAACACACGCCTGTCCATCATAGGTGCTTCATCCCAAATTATGAGAGAACTACTCTTCAGTAACTTAGCTGTGTCTGATTGGCGACTGATGCTACAGGTGCTGTTATCCGTTATTGGAATTGGAATTTTGAACGTTGAATGTGCTGTTCTACCACCGTGCTGACAAAAGATCAAAGGTGAAAATACAAATTTAAAGAATACTGGGGATGTAGGAGCTTTCGGAATGTCTCCCCTTTACTTAACTTATGGAAAAACAAACACCCTAGCACCTTTAATAACACTTATGACTAACCTCTCAAGCTAACCCTATTAGAAAAAAACAGCTCTCGGACTGCTTTGCACTACCTTTCAATACTTAACAAATCACAATGGCGGCCGAAAATCAAAACAATGGTCAAATTAGGAAATTTTAAACTTTCACAAATCTATCAAGGTTTGTTCTAGAGTTTTTAAAATACTTCTATATGACAAACTGAATAAATAAATGCCTGACAAAGTATCAACGGTGAAAATACAAATTTAAAGAATACTGGGGATGTAAGAGCTTTCGGAATGTCTCCCCTTTACTTAACTTATGGAAAAACAAACACCCTAGCACCTTTAATAACACTTATGACTAACCTCTCGAGCTAACCCTAATAGTAATAAAAGAATCAAAATGGCGACTGAAATACCTTCATGTGATCAAGTGAATAATATCACTATGAATGCCACGATTTGCTGAAAAATGCCAACACACACACACACACACTCACACATGTATACATCACACACAACACACACACAAACATACACACACACACACACACTCAAACATATCATAACAAAACTGATCACCGCTAAATCAACAACACAACGGAAATAATAATAATACTTGATGTCATAAATAGATGACGCAAATTGACAACTTTTTACAGTGTCAAAATTAGTTGATTTTGGGAGCCAAGTGTCGTCGGTACATATTTTATGACATTATCTGTTTGACTCAACGAACTTTCAAACTGACTTTAAATTATAAAAGGAAATCAAGTTATCTGTTTATCTATCTGTAAAAAATACATTTCTAATTTTCAAATCTTTCAGTAGAGTTGTGCGCCGTATCAATTTTTTTATTGACTCAAATAAGCACAATGTTCTCCACAATGCTATATTTTTTAAAGAAAGGATATAGATATAGAGAGTGAATAAAATATTTTCATTTACAATGACATGAATCCATTTCTATTATTATAGTCAGATTTTTAATAAGTGGCGCATGTTTTTCTTCTTTTTCTCATCTGTCCCTCAAAGCACAGCTGCAAAAGTTTGTATGCCATGAACTTCTGAATCATTTTGTCTTAATCAAAAAATATTTTTTTCATTAATTGTAAAACAATAGGAAAGGATTTTGCTTATAACAGCTATATTAAAATCGAAGACTAGTAAGGATCGTGACTCATAGATGATTTACATTATCAAAATTATGACTTTTCCAATTATCCATTTTGAAGGAATTCGTTAAAATGGAAAGTTTGGTAAATTGAAACTTAAACGATATGCATACAGTTTCTGGTTATGAAGGAATGAATGGAAATCCTTAACTATCAATACACATTACAAATGAAAGTGAACATTACGCATTTTCAACATAATTTTGATTGCAAAATTTACAGAAATAGCTTGTGTTTATGCCAGGGAGGATGACAAAAATTTAATGTTAACTGGTCAAAATTAGAAATCCATCAATTTATGATACATTGTTTCCGCAAATATGTACATGTGTTCAGCAATAACAACAACTACAGCAACACCACCACCAACAACAAAGACATAATGGACACATCAATCATCACATTCGAATGACGAGGATGAGGAAAAGGAGAAATGAAACGACAATGGAAAGATTCCAAGGCATCGCTCTATCCAATGAAATGCAATCTTCCTCCAGTTTACAAAGGTTGGAGCATGCCTTTTCACAATCTTCCCTTGTTCTATCATTTATTGCCTAGTCAATGTGAGTAAATTTATTGGTGTTCCTCCTCTCAATCTTTCCCTTTACTTGGGTCCAAATGAGCTTGATTGGATTGTGCTCACGGTGATATGGGGGAAGTCGTGCAATCTTGTGTCAAAACACACTGATTAGACAGTCTGCTTTGAAAATTGTTTCTGGTTTGTTTCTTTTCAGTAGGACTATAGTTGGGCCTTTGATAAAGAGGCAGAGTATGTAGTGCTGTCTGATTGGAGCCATGAAATCATATCAGTTTTTATAGTTGCCGAAGTTGGAGCATTGAGGTGGTCATGGGCCACCGAACTGTAGTGTTGCCCAATGCAACACGGCTGGGTACTTCAAAGAAAGGCAGCAAACGGTTCTTTAGCCAGTCTTCAAAAACCTCTGCATTGACCTTCCAGATGATACCGAGAAGAATAAATGGCATGGCATCCTTCTAAATATCCAGTATCTTCACCACCTACAAGAATAACAATGATCCTCAGTCCAGAACCCAAGGGTCTTTTTCTGTCCAAATTATCAGACGTCCATTCCTTTGTCGGATGTATGTTGACAGTCACGCAGCTCCATACATCTTTGGATGATATCCATATCAAAGTTGTCTTGGTCCTTTTCCTATCACGTCATTCCACACTGGTGATCTCTCCGTCGCATTTCGATAACCATCTTCTCGGGGTTGATGGTGAAATTCCAATTCCATAGCCGTCCTCTTTAATGTCTTATCGATAGATACAAGTCGATCTTTTCGCAGTTTAATGAGTGTCGTATCGTATCGTATAATTAAAAAGTGTATGTTTTAAAAGCCTTTAAATGCTCTGTGACACGTTCGTGCACAGATATAATTTTTCAAAGTTTTAATATGACAATATTGAGTATATTATAATCAGTATTTCATATGATTTAAAGCTAGAGATTTAATATATATAATTACAACATGATGTAGATAATAAGCAACAAATCATACTTTCAAAATTTAAGGCAAACTACATTAGTTGTATGTTTATAGCAGTCAAAGCGAATTGTTTTAATTTGGAAACAAGTATGATGTGAACTCATAGTCACTAGCTGGAACTACATTTTTTAGGAAAACGATGAATTCATCACATACTTTGTGGTGCGTAACTTTAGAAAAGTTGTGTCTACTTACACTCCAGTCGAAACACTGTATTAAAAATTATTCACTCCACCTACTAGTTTAGCATTAATTAATCATAACACAATTAAAGTCCACAGCTGTCAGATTGATTTAGTAATCCGTACCCTCATTCACACAGGATATCCCCCTAAATATGATATCAAGTATTGATCACAATAGCATCTAGTTCTTCAGTGATTAAATGAGATAAAGAACAAGATGGTTTCACGAATCTCTGTTTTATCCCAAAGGAGTTGAGTCTGCAGCAGAGACTAATTAGGTTCCTGGATTTTTTATACTTAGATTTTTACTGGTCATTTAGCTGGATCCAATCACATTCTCGAGTTTTAGACATGAGGTTGACTGGGCAATTCAAGATATTCACTGAGTCATTATGCGTAATCTTAGGTAGAATTGGATACTTCTATTGCCATCATAAACTTAGGAGCATGGGCAGTGTTAGTCCTTTGATCTCGGTGGCTTCGATGGCGGAAATAAATCACGCAGGCACCTGCATAGTTTTTCATCTCTCAGCTTGTCACAAATGTTATAAAATCATAAGGTCGACTTTCTTGTAATTTAGGCAGGGTTGTAAAATTATGTAGGTTATGAAGGTATGTATGATTTTGAAATCACTACAAACATGCTAACATTGGTCAAATTTGTAAAAGACAATTCACCTCACCACTGAGTCACTGAAGACACTGGGACAGGAGTCATATGACAGTCGCAAACTGTATTTGTCTGTCAACAAACATCAATCACAACTGCCCAGATTGAAATGTGTAGGATTACTATCCAGACACACAACAAATTGAATTGCAGTCTTACCTAAGTAACAATGAAGTTGATTTATTGATCAAAACAATCTTTATTTTTTAATATAAAAAATGGTTTGCCTGACCAAAGACTTGAGCTTATATGACAATGCCATGCCATATTATATATTGTAGTGGTGGTAGGGATGATGATGTGGAGGTGGTGGTAGTAATGGTGGTAAGAATGATGACATTTGTGGTAGTATTGGTGGTTGGGATGATGATGATGTGGGAGTTGTGGTAGTATTGATGCTGGGATGATGTGGTAGTTTTGGTGATGGGGATCATGACGTTGTGGTGGTAGTGATTGTAATTATGGTGGTAGAGATGGTGATTTGATAGATTTAGTGGTATTGATTCTGGGGATGATAATGATGATGATGATGTCACATTAGTGGTTCATAATTGCATAAACTTTTAAAAACCAGAAGTGGTAATATAATGGTCCTTTTTTATTTTCAGAACAAAAAGTAAACTTCCGTATTTTCCGAGACAGCCTTTATTTTTGTCAAATTTCCGAGACAGCTCCAAAAATTTTGAAATGTTAGGCATGCCTGCTTTTGATCATAACCAAAGCTACAGTAAATCAAAAGTACAACACACACAATTTATCAAATCAATATCAAAATTTAATTTTCAACTTAGTTATGCAGACCTGCCACATGTAACATACTAAAATTATATACAGTCCACTCCATTTGTAGCTACGTCGGTTTTAGGAAAATGGGAGTCCCGATAACTCGGGTCGAAAACTTGCTTCAGACGCAAAGTGACCAAGATCAATCTTAGGTGCAATTGATATTATTTTCTGACTCCCTTTTCCAACATGCAGTGACTGGGTAGCTGGGTATCTTAGATCTGGTGGAAAGTACTTTGCAATAGATTAGCATTCTATCCAAAGGGTAGCAAGCAATTGTTATTGTCCTATTGTTGCTATCTGAAACTCTAGCTGCATTGCCTAATTGCTCTGAATGACTACTTTTAGTTTTAGGGAATGAGACCCTAAGAGGAAAAAAAAAAAACCCCAAAAAAACAAAACTGTGCCAACCAGATTGTCGCTTTAGAATTTATGTAGTGTTTTTCAATTCGGTCATATATCAATTTCCAACTAAAATAAAAAATATTTTTACCAATTTTCATTTAAAATTTCTGATTTAAAAATCAACATCTGAAGGGAAAAATTTGAAATTGGCCATTTTATTTAATTAAAAAAATCTTTTTATACAGATTAAATATGAATATGCGTAATTCAGAAATTACTACAGTTGAACTCGGAAATAGCGAGTTCGACGGGTCCACTCCTGATTACTCGCTATTCCCGAGTTGCCAGGAAAGGTCACTCAGCCGTACAAAAATATGGAAAGACAATGTGTGTGTGTGTGTGTGTGTGAAGTGAGGCATGTTGACATGTTGGCTGCCAGTGCTTACCTCGCGCGTCGCGTGTCACCACATTGGGTGAATAATTGATCCCCACACGCACACAAACACACACACCCAACCCCCACCCAAATTTGTTTCGCCTACTATGTACTCTAGACTAGGCTACTATGTAATATTACTCGTAACGAAAAATAAGAAAAGAAAAGAAGCTAGGCTAAAAATATTTAAATCGCTCTTGTCTGGTGTTTTGCTTTACTTCGTTCGAAGTCCTAGGCTGGGGCAGGAAATGCTCGTTATTTCCGAGTTGACCTCTTTTTCATACTCGCTACTTGCATGCTAATTTTATTGACTCAAATAAGAGAAAAAAAGGGGGATTTACATAGCTGCCAACCCGGTAATTCAATTAGGAGGGAGATTTGGAACAAAAATCAGGGAGATTACATTTTTACTGACCTGAAGTGAAGACGCGCTGCTAGTTCTTCAAAAGTCACATGATTACTCCTCGTGATGCACAACAATGAAATTTGTCGTTTAGACATTTTAAAAATCAACAAAGTATTTAAGCAGTATAAAAGGCAAATACAAATTACTCCCAATTAGAAAGAAACCGTCCTCAGCAATTTGAAAATTGATGAAGACTTAAGGCAGGGCATAAGCAAAAGCAAATTATTCTCAATTGAAAATATCGATACCACAATATATTCTTTTACAATCCTATATAATCTATTGCCACATTACTGGTATCGATTCTGTTGCTTTCATAGCATCGACCAGCCAAAAAAAAAGTTGACAATTGATTGTCTAGAGAACCAGCAACTCATCACACTCAATATTCAAATTGATAAATTTTCGGGAGATTTCTGGAGATACTAAAAAACTGCGGGAGAGCGGGAGATCGGTGATAAATACGGGAGACTCCCGCAATTTGCGGGAGGGTTGGCAGCTATGGATTTAGATTTTACTCGCTATTTCCGAGTTCTCGCTATTTCCGAGTACGTTACTTTCATGTTCTACTGTACTAGTATTAAGCAGACCTCGTTTCAAACAATTTTGGTAGTTATGAATTTTAATAAAAATGAAATTTAAAAAAGAAATTCCCAAAGAAATTAGGATGCCCTGCCCTCTCCCATACAAATTACAAAAACAACAAAAAAAGAAAAAGTAGATACCTGTTTTCAGCCTCTTTGAGTCACTTGTTTCTGCCATTTCCACCAAGTTACTGCATAAGAATGAAATGAGTGGAGTCCATACAAATAAAATGGCTTAGATGACAACCTATTTAGAGGAAAAAAGATAAAATTTACATGCATTTAGCTTTTCTATGACAAAAAAATAATAATTTTCTATCAACAGGTCTAAAATTATATATACATAACTATGTACAATATTCCCTAGTCCGATCACAAGTTAACTGATGATGATGATGATGATGATGATGATGATGATGATGGTGATGACAAGAAAAACAATCACAGTAGTCTCTGTTTATAAGCAATTAGGTCTTAAGAAAAGATATGGCTAATAGCTTGGGATGTAAAACAGAAATTCATTACATACAAATGTGAAAAAGCAACTTTACACTTGTTTTGAATCAGTTCATTTGTGTTTTAAGAAGTGAAATTGGACTAAAGTCATATCAAAGAATCGAGCAATATCTTAAATATATGTGAGCCAAATTTCAGGGATGATGATGCTGGTGTGGTGGTTGAAGTAGAGATTGTAGGGATGGTGATGTGCTGCTGGATGTTGTTGTGGTGGTAGGGATGATGATGTGATAGTGGTTGTAGTAGGGATGGTGATGAGGTTGTAGTTGTGGTGGTAGTGATGATAATGTGGTGGTCGTTGTACTGGTGGTGGTACTAATGATAATGATGATGATGATGATGATGATGATGATGTGGTGACCTCACAAAATTCAAGGAGTTTTCTCCTAAACTGATTTCAAGGAGTTTTTCTCAGTAATATCAAAATCAAGTTGTAAAGGTGTCCTTGATTTTAAGGAGGCCAAAGGGACCCTGAATTTCATAAAATCTAAATATAGATGCACCGGGATGAATAAAAATGTCAGAAGTTTTGGAATATTTGTCTAAAAATAAAAATGTTAAATATCACAGCATTTTTTTTTCATAAATATTAAAAATGTTTGAGTCATATAAAACACCAAAGTATCATTAGTTGATTGATATAAAAATCTAATTGGAAATACACCAAGAGCACAGTGAAAAGATTCAATTTAATGGCAGCACAAAACACAACGCCAGCCTGCTAGGTGTGTTACACATATTTATATTAAATTGATCAGTATATGGTGGACTAAGAACAATGTTTACAACAACTAGTTTCTTAATTTGATATTTACAAAAAAAAAACAATGGAGCAACTCAAATGCCCTCCTATCCAATCCTGTTCAATGTTTGTGTTGTGCAATGCAAGCGAGAATTCACAGTGTAAAACGCGTAGCCTTGTGAAGAATATTGGAATAAAAATTGTTCCAACTATTGGGTGCCTCTGAGGTGTAATGGTGGCATGTTTGACTGGTAATCAGAAGGTCTGAGGTTTGTTCCTCAGTCGAGGCAGACTGATTTTTTGGGATGATTTTTTCTTCTTCTATTTTTCTTTCTTGTTTTATGTGGCACCTTTTACTTTTATACACATTTGTTCAGATCTTTATCTTACAACGATCCCTGCTACCTAGTTTCTTAATTTGGCAAGTAATTATGGAACAGTTTGGTGTGAATCATACGTTACTATCAGATCATTTTGATGGTTTCTGTAAAGGCAAACTGACTAAAAAAGCTCTGAATCTTATTTGCCCTGTATGTAAATCTTTTGAATCAAAAGAAATTATGATATTATTCTTTGTATATCTATTTTATTTTTGTAACTTTTAAGCAATGATAACAAAAATTTCTGTGAGCGTGCTCATAAAGGGGTAAATTTGTTTGGTAAAAATTCTGCCCGAGCATGCTTTGCCAGATCGTGCTTCTATATGGATGGAACCACTGTACTGCTGATTAGCTGAATAGCTACCAACACAAATTACCACTGGGCTTTGTTCAGATTATTTGGCTTTTTTCCATAACTAATGACTAATTAAGCATTTTGTATAAAATATACTGGACCAGAATACCAAAAAAGGAAGCGGGAATAATGTCTGACCCTGTGGAAATCAAGCGGGGTGTCCGACAAGGTTGTATCCTCTCACTGTGCCTTTTCAACTTATATACAGAATTTATATTCAGAGAACTAGAGATGACGCATGGCCCATAGGAAAGTTGTGACTGGAAATTGCCGGTAGCATTTTGGGGGGTTCAATTAAAGATGCATAACTTCGTTATAAAGAGGAATATCGCAGATATTTTGGTATCATTATTTTCATCTTTCAATTTCCTTTTAAATGGTGCCAATTAAGGAAAAATCCATTAATTATTCCAGAAGTTATATGAAGTTAAAATTTGGCAATTTTCAAATGCATTTATTTTTTTATTTAACGCGTGTGTTTTTAAAATAAAAACGCTTGTTTTTAGAATAACATCTAAACTTTATTCATGCAGGCCTGTAAATGGTTGGTGAAAAAATTGTCGGAACTTTTTGAACACGCGAAAATAGATACAACAGGACAAAAATATGGACACAACACAGATATGACACGTCAATTGACTAGTCAAATCATGTCACTTTCCCCTACTTATTTATAATGAGGTCCTTATTTTATGGTATCAAAAAAAAAAATCCCAATTATTTGAGGTCCCAGGTCTGAGTTAGTTGTAAAATGAAAGGAAGAAAACAATTCCTACCCTTTTGAAGGATGTGTATCTAGACGTCTAGTGCTCGAAACTGGAAGCTGCGTATCTTCGTTCCTGTTTGTGTTAAATGTTTATGCTGATTCTTTCGTTTATTTGGATTAATTCTTATAGAAGAAGAAGAAGAAGAAGAAGAAGAAGAAGAAGAAGAAGAAGAAGAAGAAGAAGAAGAAGAGGTGGTGCAGTGGTGTGAGAGCTTTCGGAGAAGAATATATATTTCGAAGAAAAATAATTATTTAGCATTATTTTTTTTCCGTCTCACATTGTGACGGAACCAAAGAAATATAGAGACTGAGAATTAAGAACCGGAGATATGCATGTGTGTTGGTAGCAAAATAGAGAGAAACCTTCCGGTCCGGTTCGACACACTTCGGTGTGTACGTTATTTACTGACTAGGTGTGTGTGTGTGTGTGAAGACGACTCGCGCGAACTTCGCGACCTCTCTCTCGCTGGCTGTGGCACAGTAGCCAAGCAGTGAATACATAAACATCTAGCGGAGCGTGAAGGTGGCATGATAATATTATAGCTGACTGGTAGACGGCATGTTTTGTCTCTTTGGTAAGACAAATAAAAAGTTTTTTAGTTTTGATTTTTTAAGCCGGCATTTGAAACGGAATAAAATCTAATTTTTTCGAGGAACGAAATAAAAGTCTTTTATTTTCTTTTTTATTCGTTCTGTTCTTTGGCGTTACGAATTTTATTTTTACTATTATCTTTTTTTTTTTTTTTAGCACTTATAGAGCAAAATCGTACTGTTGGAAATCCGACAATAGACTGAAGATTTACAGGCCTGTTCATGCCAAATTTCAGTTCTATATCTATGCGCAGACACTTTTTAACTCTGCGCCGAAATGCCATGTTTACATTATCTTCTCATCGTGGCTGCCCGACGATATCGATATTCATATCAGTATTTTAAATTTAGTTATGTATTATTTTAAGTTTAGTCCATAATATTTTCAGTACTATTATTTACTATGTTTTTATTTTGAATACATACTTTCCAACTTTATTTATGGGCATTTCATAGTTTTTGTTTTAAAAGTTTGTATATTTCTTTTCTTTGTGAAATCCGATATTAATAATATCGATATTTTAAAAATACCAATTGTTTAATTTTACTTTATTTTGCCATCAAGTCATCAAGTTTCTTTCCCATATGCTTAGATATATTTGTTTTCATTTGTATCCATATTCTAAAGGCCTTAGCCTTAATAATTATTATGGTAAGAAGTTCTATCAGTTATACATTTTTACACCCCCACACATTGAGAGAGAGAGAGAGAGAGAGGGGGGGGGGGGGAAATAAAATATTTATTAATTGTCAGTTCAAATGATGTAATAGCAATAAACCAAAGTGGTTCAGCAGAATTTTTAAAGTATTAAAAGCCAGAACTTTCCTTCTAATTAAAATAGGGAATCCGTTTCAATTTATTTGAAAATTTTCAATCTACCATTTTATTTATATGAAATTAAATTGCCAGAAGTAGAAATAATTTATGTCATTACGTAACATGTTTATATCTTTTCATTTAAATACTCTCAAACCCTTTTTTATTCCCTATGTATTAAATCAAAGAGGGGAATTATTTGCAACTGTTTTAGTGAGATATTGGGGATAAATCCAAAAGTGATATAGCAAATTGTTTCCTACGTCTAGCCGAGTTTTTAGTTATGTAACATTTGCATCATATTATGTAATAATGTGTTAATTTGAAATGTTTATCTTCCTCTTTATTAATGTAAAGGAAAAGGCTATTCGGACCCGAGTCTGAATTGCTTCCCGTGGCAATTCGGACTCGAGTCTGCATTGCTTCTCGTGGCCATTCGGACCCCGAGTCTGAATTGCCTCCCATGGCAATTCGGACCCCGAGTGTGAAGTGCCTCCTGTGACAATTCGGTCTTCGTAAACACACACACACACACACGAGTATCTCTCAGTCATTAAAAACAGAATAATCACACACACACACTCTTCCCCCCCCCCCCCCCCCAACAACCATTTCCACAACCTAAGAGCCGGCGGCTTTTTCTCTTTGATCTCGTATCACCATGTTCTCCCCTGCGTCCAGTGCCTCGGTCGTTTGTGGGTTGTGGAGATGTTAATGGTTACCCCCATCGTCTACTTCAGAAGTCGCTGGTTACTCCCCAATCCCATTACCAGTTGATCATTAATTTTCTCTCCGTATTCAACCAGTGCTTATTTTATTAATAGGCACCTTGTCCAGTATTATCTAATAATATTAGTATTAGACGGTACTCTGCACCTACCCCAGTGCGGGGCTCTATTGCATGGTTTGCCGCCAAGAATCGTCTCTATTTATTATATATTTGAGCCAAGGTCAAAAGGTGCCAATTTTTTTCCTCAAAATAAAAGTGACATAATAGTCCATTCACGTTTCTATATAAGTAGCAAAAACTCTGTACTTCATGAATCAAAGGCCCTTTAGATAACTTTAAGGTCTAACGCAGCATAATATCGTCAACAATACCTATAGGTTGTCGGTGTCACCTGTGACCGGTGACACCAAAATGAGACAAAAAACTCTATAACCAAATGATTTTTGTTGAGTATCAAACTTTATTTAGTAAGTTATAGACAAAAAGACACAATAAACAACAATCATAGTACAATAATATTACCAACTATTGGAGAAAATGTTTCTTTTTGGTGTCATCGGTCACAAGCAACATAGAATGCAAATATATTATTTCATAAAAATGTTTGTACATTAACAAAAACAACAATATTGCATATGTTTATTACCAGCAATGTTCAGAAAGTTTTGGAATAAAATGTTGGGAAATAATGTGACCAAAGCATATCTTATTTAGCCGCATTGTGTCACTTGTGACATTAGACCGATGACACCATTACTTATGTCACAAGCAATACCAAATTGCAATTTCGACAATATATCATTAATTTCAGTCAAACCAGTGTAATAACCATAGTTAAATATGAAATTTAATAATATTTCAGAAACCAAAGACTTCAAAAATAGAAATATACATGGAAATTAGAGCATCTGAATGTGACTTGTGACATAAGACCAGTGACACCATTACTTATGTCACAAGCAACACCAAATCACACTTTCGTCCATAATATATCATTATTTTCAGTCAAAAAAGCACAATAACCTACTCTAAAATGAAATTCAATAATATTTTAAGAAACTAAATACTTTCAAATTGGAAATATACTTAGAAATTAGTAATACCATTGTTGCTATTACTTTGGTCAAAATCGGCACTAGAACGCAATTTTGCCTCAATAAATCAAGAATAGCAACTGAACACATGTAATATAGCCTGTTAAAATGTAATTCAATGACATTTCAAGCTTTGAAGAACATGAAAACAGAAATACATTAGAAACTTCAAACTTAAGTGTCACCTGTGACATTTTAACCAATGACACCAATGGTCCCAAAAAGTACCAGAAGTCACACAAACACTAGATAAATATCAGCCATGGTAATGAATTCATGTAACCATACGGTAACCATCACCCTACTGCTCAAATCTGCTAGTTTGTAGTAATTTAGTGTGTTAATAGTAAATCAAATCAAATTTCTTGAAAACCCTTCTTTTATCTGGATTCGTCAAAAGCTTGAGTTTTGTCTTTTTCTTGATTGATACAACCCTGAAACATAAAAAAATAGAATTACAAGGAAATAATTAGTGTCAAAATCACAGTCTTGTGTGAGAGGTCATAATATCATATTTGTAAATAGAATAACAGCTGAAAACATAATTTTTTGGTGGCACTTTGTAATATCCAATATCAAGTGTTGCTTGTGACAATGTAAAATAGCGATGACACCAAAGTTCAACTTACCTTTTCTGCCTGGAGCCACGCTGGAAAGGCAAATGAAAGTGCTGCACTTCAAAGACTGGTAAGAAGGGTGGATCAAAATTGCGAATCGCCATTTAACGAAACAAACTTCCACGTGTTCACGCATGCCGTGTTGCTTGTGACAAATGACACCAAAACCAATAAGCCTCAATATCGGCAAAACGGTATACATTTACTCCAAGATTTGAGTTCAGATAGTAAATCTATGATTTTTTTCTCATAATAACACATTTTATAAACATTAAACATGAGCTTTAAAGTTTCGTGTCGAGTCTTAGTATTGTGCTGTGTTTGATGACACCGAAGGTCACAAGCAACACCAACTTTTTAAGAACTCTATATGAAACTTAATCAGATATGTAATATACTGCAATTGCGTTTAAAAGTAAATTTTGACTTTATACTATTAGTCAAATTTCAATCAAGGGGGTAAAACATCACATTTAATTTCTACATGATTTCTAAAAAGGTGATGCGTTGACCTCGTTTTAAGCACATGCCAAACAGCATTCAAATTTCACTTTCAAGTTGTTTTTTCATATTCTATTGAACAGAGTATGTTGAGCTATCTCATTTTATCTCTTCTTCATATTACCAATTGATTACAAGCATTAACCCAATGAAAACAGCCCATAATTAAGTAAAAATCAAATTTTCTTAACACTGGTATCAGGCGGGCACCTTTTGACCTTGGCTCATTTAGAAATAAAACAGCATTTGTTAATTTAAAAAGAATTAAGATACTGCCTTTTGTCAAAGCCCAACCCATACTGCCTTTTAAATAAAACACTCAAAGCCCAAAGTCATATTATTTCCCTTTCCCCCCACTTTTTCGCGGCCGCAAATGGCAAAATATATATGTAGATATGTCATGCATGTATATTTTGCAACATGCTCATGGCAAATCAAATAAATCTTCCAACACAAAGACACTCCTTTATCTATGCGAGGGCAAATTGATTAACGTTAACAACAGCGACTACAATTGTAATCTCCCAAAGCCCACGAATATTTAGATTGTTTTTGTTTTTTAAGTCGCTTGCAACACATTTAGGTCATATCAGCGCCAGTAAAAAGGGAGAAATTGGATAGTAAAAAGTTCTAGAATTACAATTAAAAAGTACCCAAGAAAAAGTAAGACAAAGGGGAATAATAGATCACCGCTTTTGAAGGTTAGTCATGTTCGGGAGTTCTAAAACGTGACTTGCTCGCTCACTCGCCCTCCTACTGACTGACAACTTACAACTGAGAACGAGCACCTTCCCCCCACCCTACCACGCTTCACTTTCGACCCATCGTCCAGTTCCGACACTTCCTGTTATTGCGCAGGCGCATTGTGGCAAGAGTCCGAATTGCCACGAGAAGCAATTCAGACTCGGGTCCGAATTGCCACTTCGTAATGTAAATGCATTGTCCTCGATAAGATGAACATTTTGGTATACAATATATGATAAGTACTGTTTAAACCATTTTTATTAACATCACGCGATTTCGATCACAACTTTGCAATGGTAATTTTGGGGTAAAAATCGGTCTGAAATTTCAGACTTTGAACTGCCGTAACTACATTTCTAATCAAGATAGAAACAAAATTCAAACTGTTTTGTAATCTGTGTTGCCAGCTCTTTCATATGACATTGGCTTCAAGTGTGTGAGTTACATTTAGAATTCGTAGTGTTTTTATGCACCTCCGTTGACGGTGTATCTTAACGGATCGTTTTAATACACCTCCGTCAGGCATGCGCATCCCACCCAATTTCATCAGTGATATTGTGTTTCTGTATTTGGACATGGCAAAAGTTATAATGTGACATCTGTTGGATGTTTTTGTTAATAAATTTATATAAAAATAATAATAATCTAAAAAATCGAAATATAAAACCAGAAAATAGAAGTTGCATTGAAGGTAAAATAATGTTTTAGAAAGACCTTATTAAATGTGATGAACAGTCAGGTGGCTCCTTAGCGCAGTGGACAAGCTGTCAGACTCTAACCTTGAAAGTACTGGGTTCGTTTCCCATTGTAGTGCTTTATTGAGAAAGACATCATTTTTTTTTTTTGTTGTCTTTCTTTTTCTTTTTTTTTGTTTTTCAAAAACTTTTTATCATGTTTTTAAAAAACTTCGATTATAATTTTACGAAATTATTTATTTATTTGAGATCATTACTTGTGTGCCATGTTACTTTTTACTTAAGATTTTTAAAATTATTGTTATTATTCTTTAATTTATTATTTATTATCATTGTATAAACATACATCAGTAATCACCAAGCAGCGTGCTATAGGCTATAGGTACTACAATCTAAAATTATTTAAACCTCATGGACGTATGCTGCAACATTTTCATTAATTTACCATCACCGCCAATGGAGGTGCATAAAAACGGTGCGTTTTTGTACACCTCCAACGGGGGTGCATAAAAACGCCACCTTTACTTTAGAATTTTTATTAAACTCCCTAATCACAGCGCGCTGCTATGACCTTACATTTGTTGCAAGCGCCATGAAACCCTTAAAAACAAACAAATACTTTCTCTTTCATGAACGAATTATGGGTTTTTCGGAAAATTAATCGCAACTTTTTGAAATTTTTTTGCAAATTGTTTGCAAATTTTGCTGTTTTTAGCTTGCACAATTTTCTGGGATTTTTTTTTTGTGTGCAAAAAACCGCCATGTCAGTATTATCATTTGCAACATTCCTAAGAATGTTTTCGTGTTGAGAAGCAATGTAAGTTCTATTATTGTTGTGAGTTTGTGAAACCACTCAACAACTGACCTGATACTGATAGCTGATCACCCAGCGTTGAGTGAGTTGCAAGGATTGTCATCCGTCCGTTCAAATAAAATTAAAAGTGAAAGTAAGATTTTCCAAAATCCACGTCAGTTTCTTTTGTGCTTTCTTTCAGTAGAAACTTCCCATTTCTTAAGTGAATAAGCACAAAAGAAAAGTAACATTTTTTGAAAGCAGTTTTTAAATTCATCTTTACATTTCGCAATGTTCTATATAATAAAAGATGGAGAAAAAAATACTCTCTCAAGGCCACATAGCGTGGCAGTTATGTATTGAGGTTGAAAAAGATAGCCACCTCTCCTCCTCTTTCTCTTCCTTCTCCCCCTCCACCACCACCTCTTCTTCTTCTTCTTCTTCTTCTTCTTCTTCTTCTTCTTCTTCTTCTTCTTCTTCTTCTTCTTCTTCTTCTTCTTCTCTTCTCTTCTTCTTTTTCTCTTCTTCTTCTTCTTCTTCTTTCTTCTTTCTTCTTCTCTCTTCTTCTCTTCTTCTTCTTCTTCTTCTTCTTCTTCTTCTTCTTCTTCTTCTTTCTTTTCTTCTTTTCTTTCTTCTTTTCCCCCCTCTCTCTCTTCTTCTTCTCTCTTCTCACTTCTCTCTTCCTAGATTAATAATTTATTTGTTCTTTTTTTTTTTTCGCATCCTCTCTCTCAATAAGATATTTCGCATCCTAACTCTATTCATCATCATCATCATTATATTATAATTATAATTATAATTATAATATAATGATGATGATGATGATGATGATGATGACATAGAGTTAGGATGCGCCAAATATCCCTTTATCTGGAGAGCTCTGGACGCAGAGAGAGAGAGAGAGAGAGAGAGAGAGAGGGGGGGTTAAAAGAATTTTATATAGAAATATTCTAACTACTTTATTCCGGAAGCCGAAGAGTTTAGGGTAAAATGATCGAATCTGTGCAGTTGTGTCGGTTGTAAAATTGAGGGGGGAGGGGGGAAGAAAAGAAGCGGACGCACCTTATGTTAATTGTGACCCTCCGCCACGAAACGGTATTAAGTCGGATTTTTCAATTTTGGGTTTTTGGTACCCAATCATAGCTTATTTCATGCTTTAAAATTTAATACCTAATTTATAAAATTCTGATTATTCATTGCCGAGATATGACCGTTTGAAGAAGAGGAAGTGTAAAAATCAAGTTTGGAGAAAACCGACTTTGAAGTGAGGCACCGTTTTCACGCGCAGTCAAATCAGTGAGAAAAGATAACTCCTTAGGTACGGGCATCAAAAATTTGACGAGAATAGAAAAATTTGGCATGAGCTTAGAATATGCATTTGATAATGTCATACAAATTTTTGAAATAATCAAATTATTACTTTTGTAGTTATTCATTATTATGTAACATCTGAAAATAAATACCCCCCCCCCCCAAAAATAAAATAAAAAAAATGCCGACAATTTTATGACATTGCTCGTTTTTAAAAAGAATTTTTGATATTTAAATAAAGAATCAATGAAATAAGAATCATTAATGTGACATTTTTGTCTTATCTAATAGAGGAAATACGATTTCAAAATGCCAAAAGTTAAAGAAGGGTTTATAATGTCAAAGTACAGTTTTTGAAATTACGTGACGCCGGGTGGGCAGGGAAAGAAATATCAAGAAAGAGGATGAGAGAGGAAGAGAAGGAAAGAGAACGTAAAATACATACACACACACACACACATACACACACACACACACACACACACAGGTGAGAGAGAGATAGAAAATGTGTGTGTGTGTGAGAGGGGGGGGGGGAGAGGGAGAGAGAGAGAAATAGAGAGAGAGAGAGAGAGAGAGAGAGAGAGAGAGAGAGAGGAGAGAGGAGGGGGGGGGGGGGGGGGGGGGAGACTGCTTGTGCATTAAGAGGGCGGGACGGAAATAGAGTAAAGATTGAAGCCTGTATAAGCTGTATAAGTGTGTGTGTCTGTGTGTGTGTATGTATGTGTGTGTGTGTGTGTGTGTGTGTGTGTGTGTGTGCGCGCGCGCGTTTGTATGTGTGAAAGAAACAAAAGGGAGACGGAGAGAGTGAGGTAGATATGAAAATAAGGATGGAGGCGGAGCAATGAATTGTAGGGATAGTTTAAGAAAGCATTTTGTTTCAAAATAAGTCATAGTCAATCAACTGGAAACATATTGACCAATGAGATTGCAATGAAAGAAATGGGCTGGTCAAATTATTCATTGCATTGTTTCCATTTTGAGTCAGATGACAGCTTTAGAAGAAGGGGGTGGAGATTATTGTGTAATGACTGACATGAAAACATGTTATTGAATCTCTTAAGTTTTTCTAAGCGTTCACCCACATTGTTGATTGTCTAAAAAGACTCCGTCCCACCCCCCCCCCCTCCCCCCTCCTTCTTACGTTACATGTTAAATGTATTTGGAAGTGTCGTGTTTGTGTAGGTTTTCGGAGGCTACTCTCATGTTGTCTAATGTTAGTCCTGATGCGTGCATTAAGTTCTCTGTGTGTGTGTGTGTGTGTGTGTGTGTTTTTTTTTTTTGGTGTGTTAATAGTTCTATATTATATTTGCTTACTCATATTTGCACAATTTCCTTAACTATTCTCTGTGACACAAGCAACACAACAACCACGGGTAGCCTTCAAGCTGTGACAACTGAAATATTTGAGAACATTTACACACGAATAAAGGATGACGACGACGACAGCGATCATTATCATGATGATGTTGATGATACTGCTGCTGCTGCTGCTGCTGCTGCTGCTGCTGCTGATGATGATGATGATGATGATGAAGATGAAGATGAAGATGAAGAAGATGAAGATGATGATGATGATGATGATGATGATGATGATGATGATGATGATGGTGATGATGATGATGATGATGATGGTGATGATGATGATGGTGATGATGATGATGATGATGGTGATGATGATGATGATGATGGTGGTGGTGATGACGTTCATTCTCTTTTTGTTTTCACTGGTTTTCGGCGACAGTAAAAATAAAATAACAGGGATAAGGAGAGATCCCAATTCCTCCTCATTAGGCAAAACCAGGCCAATGACCGATATCTTGTATTTGGTGTGTAGCCTACTGCACACAGATGATAAACGATAGAACTGCACAGACCTCAGCTACCCAATCAATGGGTCATAAACAAAATTTTTCGACTGCATCTGGCTCAATCTCGATTCCTTGGCTTATGACGCGTGTGCTCTACCAACTGAGCTGTTGGAACCCCTAATCACCTTATAGCAGCTATAAAAATAATATAATGAATCAAACCTTTCATTTATTCTGTTCAGATTGCCTGGGATAGCGTGTTTCGTTGGGCACTGTTTACCTAATGAGACGTCAATTCATTAATTCATATTTACTTTAATAATAACAATATATCTTTGTTTAATGAAAGCTTTGTAACAACTGGCTGTTTTGCATAAAATTAAAATGTATTTCCTTATATTGAGATGTTCATTTCATCTCTGAATTCAGTTGTGTTAGCAGCAGCAGAGACAACATAATCATGAAGATCCTCAACCTTCTCGTGAGTATTTTTTGCCTTTTATACTTTTCCCCAAACCAGTGTTATAATTATATTAATGCTTTGTGTTGAGTTTTGTGTTTTCTTCAGATGAAATATTTTGAGCGAAATTTAATTAATTTGGATCAATATACGCTACCGTAAAATTGAATAAAGTTATCGCCGAGGCGCACACATTTGTAGGTCTGATAACCGAGTGCCATTATGGGCCTGCTTAAAACATTGTTGTTATGGACAATATTTTGCGTTGGTTTGAAAGTATTTCCATTACAATTTTCCTTTACGTCGATTAAAACTCATGTTCAAACATTATAATAATTGTTCAAATTGCTGTTGGTTGCAAGTTTTAGATAATTATTATGTACTTCATTCAATATTGGTCTGGCTTTCTTTTAGTTGAGTGGATGTTGAAGTGTTTTGCCGTGAATGTAAATATGCTATATATATTGTGACAAATGTGTTTAAAGCGCGTTGATGTTTTAACCAAAATCTCCATGGTACAAGTTGCTAAGAAGCCCGGTTCGAGGCCTGCTGTTCGCATCTTTTTTCCTTGAACCAAAAATTTAGTACCCTTTGTTAACTTTGCGGCACTGCACCGTGGCTGACGCCTGGGTTATCTCGAGATTGACTCTTAGGAAAAAAAAATTCCATTTTGATGAATAAAGGTAATCTCATTTTATTATTACGATTATTAATAGCAGATATTCAAATTTTGATTTACTCAACGGGAGATAAGCAACTGTAATTTAGTCAAAAAGCCTTCGATCAGAGTTTAGTCTCTTCGTTTGACGTTGCTTTGTATAGTAATTCAAAATATTTATGTGACGATGCCACATTGGTATTAGAGTAAAAATCGAGATTGACAACAACTGTGTTAAATATTTAATTCCTCCATATCTGTTTTCGTGGATGGTAATTCTTAGGTCACAAGTGCTCCGATTCTGATATCACTTTGTGGACACATTGTAGGGATTCACAAATCGCTTTTCATCATACTCGTATGTGAATCGGAACTAAGAGGAAACATTGTATTTTATTACGCAATCGTTATCAATATTGAAGATATACATCACGCGGCTAGGTGGTCTTTAGGTATGGCACCCGCCTTCGGACTGGTATTTCCACATTTCGAGTCCCGCTTTGAGTGGTGCAAAGTTGAGTCCTCAGAAAAGGCTCTTTACTCATATTCTAATAGATAGATAAATAAATAAATAAATAAATAAATAAATAAATAAATAAATAAATAAATAAATAAATAAATAAATAAATAAAATGAAACAACAAAATAAAACAAACGAAATAAAAATTGATTTTGTGCTTGTACGAATACAATGCTATCATCCAAAATTTTATCTTCCCTAAAAATTACGTTTAGTGTTTTGGCCAAGGAATTTACCCAATGGAAACCGTACGGTGCTCTTATTGGCTAACCAACCAGCGGCCTCGATGAGAAAAATATCCGCCATTTTGATGTTGGCTGGGAATCGCGTTACTATAGTAAACAAGCGCTGATCGGCCGTTCATGAAAACAAGTTGCTGCTCGCTCGTTTAACTCAAAATTATTCAAAACGATCTCTCTAAAATGATATAAATATGACTTCTTAGGGTTTTCTTCACGGTCAAAACCACACAACATTCTATTAATGATTACGTCCGAGGCAAAAAGGAATATTGACAGATCGACCGAGAGTTGAACTCGTGAGACGACAAACATCAATGCGAAGTGTAGCGAGAGTCAAGCTATTGTTTGTCTTGTCCTATTCTATATAGAGAAAAGGATAAATAGTATAGCCTCATGTGTGAGTGGTTGCGTGTCATAGTCTTGTTTTTAAATTGTTTCTGTTGTTTATGTGTGTAGTGATGACTCTCTCACACTCAATTTCAATGCCGAAAGAGGAATTCCCGCACACAAGAAAGGGGAATTGGGGTGGTATTTGGCATACATATTGTATAGTATCTAGTTCTAAATAGATAACTGATTAGAATTATATTATGATATATAAACACAATGCCAAATACAATTCCGAAGTTTCCTTATTTCAAATGAAGTAAAGCTCCAAAACCTAATGGTAGTGATTGTAGTACTGAGTGTTAGTGAGGTGATGTGGTGTTGGTGGTGGTTGTAGTTGTAGTAGTAATAGTGATGATGATGTGGTGGTGGTGATGATTGTAGTTGTAGTAGTAGTGGTAGTGATGATGATGTGGTGGTGGTTGTAGTAGTAGTGGTAATGGTAATGATATGGTGGTGGTGGTTGTAGTAGTAGTGGTCGTGATGCTGATGTGGTGGTGGTGTTTGTAGTAGTAGTGGTAATGATGCGGCTATGTGGTCTAGTAGTATGACACTCGCTTCCGGATCGGAAGGTCCTGGGTTCGAGCCTCGCGCTCGGCGCATAGTTGAGTCCTTGGAAAAGGCTCTTTACTCACATTCTCTTCGTTTAATTCTATGGTTTTGGCTGAAAAAAAAAATCATTTACGAGTAACGAAAGGTGGTCGTACATTTTATTATTCCAATTATACTTTTACCACTGTAGATAATTTAAACATCAACAAATAGCATAAACATCAACAATTCTGTATTGGTCTTGTGAAGACTTTTAATTTGGTATCAAACACGGCAATATTTGGCGGTGATCTTGATCTTGTGGATATTTAAATTGCTAATAATTTGTCAAATATTCCGTCGATTTTAAAAATGGAAGTATTTTTGCATTTAATTTGACTAAATCTTTCATTCTGTATAATATAAAATGATTTTTGAGGATTAATAAAAATGACCTTTTCGTGACATTTATGACGTAATTTCTTAAAATCCTCAATATGCTGATGGCAGCACTATTCAGATATTTAATCTAGAGATGTTCAACTTTGATTTTTAAACAGCGGACGCTGTTTTTTGTTTGTTTTGGTTATGGTTAAATGCATGATTTGGCAACTAGACTATTCCTGGTTCCCCAAATGGAAGGCAAGGTAACACCAGATCGCTTGGGTGGGTCATTATGGCCCGACATGACATCCGTCCGGTGGGAATCCACGGGTTTCGAACCATCTCGTGTTTCATTTAATTTTGACATCATTTTTGTTAAGGTATTTGTGTGTCACTCCAGTTTTCGGGGTTCGACAGTTTCGCCTGACCGGGCTCTTTGAACCTTTCGGCCGAGCGGCTTCGTGTTCGTTCTGATTTTCTGTTAGGATCTGCTTCCGTAGCCTCTGGTCAATCAAGACCTACCCACAAGGCAGTGGGGCACTAGTTATCTTTTCTTTCAGGCTTTCCATCCCTTAGATGATTGTGTAGCGCTATACCAAAACTAATTAGCTCCGTCTGCCGAGTTTGAAATCAGTTTCTCTCTCTCTCTCTCTCTCTCTCTCTCTCTCTCTCTCCTATGATGATGTTTATGATGATGATGATGATGATGATGATGACCATTATTATTATTATTATTAGTATTATTGATATTGTATAAAAATATAGTCAATAACGAGCTGCCATGCTCTTCTAGTTTCAATTTAAAATACAATAATGTGAATAAGGAAGCGAAGAATATGCTGATTTCATGGATGAGGAGTCCTTTATTATAATCACAATGGAGTCTTTTATTTTTTTTCATTCAATAACTAAATATCATAATATGTGCCGTATTTCATTCCCGTTCCGGACCAAATAACGAGTTCAAGGGAAACAATAATAATGATAATAATAATAATAATAATAATAATAATAATAATTATTATTATTATTATTATTATTATTATTATTATTATTATTTTATTAATCATCATTATTATTGTTATTATTCATTATTATTATTATTATTATTATTATTATTATTATTATTATTATTATTATTATGTTTTACACAGTTTATGAACATTTCTTTCCCTTTATTGCAATAGGCCCTAGGAATCATCTTATCAATTATCCCTGATTCACATACCCAAGCTCCGACGCCGGCGAGATCGGTAAGCATACGGATATTTATAATGTATATAATCGACCCGCTCTCCAAATAATTACATCTTATATTATATCATCAACCAGTAAACATGTTCCATATCTGATATATATATATATATTATATATCTTACCACGTCTCCACCCTTTCTCTTTCCCTTCTTCCTCCCCTCTCTCATTACGGCAGGCATTCAGGTCGTCACAAACGTAGTCATAATATATATATATATAAGTATCAATCCACTGTTAAGGTGACCACTGTGAAATGCACCAATTGGAGGACCAAGCATATGTCTTGTTCAAATTGATTAAACTGTTCAATCTTTGTTCAAATGAGTATAATTTGATTCCCTACAATGATTTATGAACATAATTCTGATGCTTGATGATCACAATGGTATATAGAAAATTACTCGGTCCCCCTACTGTTTCTGCTGCTTTAAGGAGACATTTGGTAAAAACATGTTTTTAGGGAGACCACATTAAAAACCCCTTTTAGGGAGCCCGGTATATGTTTATATATGGGTATACCTAAGAGTGCATTTTCAAGTGAGCTACCACCAAATTTACTAAAACAAAGTAAGTCCTTAAGAGCTTCATGGCCATAGTGTCGAAACTTATCCCAGTGTGCGTAGAATGAAGTGGCCGAGAAATGCATTTACTAACTCATCCCTCCGAAGGGGGCGCTCAGGGAAATAACCTGGCAAAAAATATTCCCAGTTGCTCCGTGCGCCATTATTTTTGCAGTCCCCAACCCCTTTAGAAGCCTGACGACCCAGGTTAAAAACAAAGATAGAAGGGACCAGGCAGAGGAGTTGATTTGTTGTTGTATACCACTGAATGGACTTGGTTTGTTTTGTTTTTAAGGGTTTTACTTTTACGGCGCTTGCAACACATTAAGGTCATATCAGCGCCAGTAAAAAGGAAGAAAATGGGATAGTAAAAAGTTCTGGAACTACAATTAGAGCACCGAAGAAAAAGTAAGGCAAAGGGGATTTGTTTCAAATAGGAAACAGTAGATTCCAAGAGCACACTATCAAAGTACTTAGTTTGAGATGTGATAGTTGTGGATGAGGCTCTGACTGAGTTGGGGAATGAACACTAGGTTCCAAAGACAATGATGTACTCAGCATTCGGTACCACACAGAGCATGAAGAGGAATCAGACTCGGAGTCAGCAACAAAATCGGGATCCTGTATATTTTGTGGAAAAGATGACAGATCAATCAATTTATTCATGTTGACAATAAACATGAAGAGCCATTGTTTAATAATCCAACTAAACAATTAGCTGGTTAATAATGCAAGTATAATAAAAGAGTTGAGAAAGGCAGACATATTGTCTAAGTATTTAATATGTTCAACTGTGCATGAATAAATATAGCTACACCAACCAGGGCTTCAGTAAACTGCTTTTAACCAACTCTCTAAATCCTACACCAGGACCAACAACTACAAAACAATTTTTTATCTCACTACGATTCTGGACATATAAACTGTTGTCATTGCAACGATATGAACTTCCTAACCTTGCATCTGCAATATAATTAACAAAAAAAGTTGATAAACATTACAATGCAAGAGAATTGGGACAAAATGCGAGATCAAAAGTATAATCCCAACAGAAGCTATTGTCATTTTTCCTGGAAACGCATCGTTTTCACATTTTGTCAAATAAAAAACAAATGACTTCAAATGTGAATGGTTCATCAATGAATATTACTTCAAAATATAACGAGGAAGGTTTAAAATAGTGTTATTGTTGGCAAAGTGCACTGCAAAGAAAATTTTTAACAACAAAAGACTAGGAGGTCCCACTGGTGTAAAACAGTGTTGTCCTTGTCCTGAAATATTGAATCGCGCCTAACAGACTGCAGGTCTCATCTTTTGTGGCATTTGTGTTTTGTCCACCACAAAATATGGTGATGTGAAGCATTTTGAGCATGGTGCGAACTGTGGATAAACGCTATACAAATGCTATGCTTTTGTTTCAATTTACATACTTACCAAAACTGAATCATGCGATATGGAACTTTGTTCTGCATCACTTTCAGGCTCTGAGTTGGAGTCTATATAAAATAAAAACAAACAAAGAAAAGCTGAAGACTATCATCTGCAAGTTTTTCTCTAAACCCTTAAACAAAAAATCATGCCATCTTGTGCTGTAAAAGGATTTTTATTTTATTATTTACTTTATGACTATTGTCGTTTAGAAAAAAAGAAAATTAAGTCCGAAACCTTTTGGCTATTTTGTTTTAAATTTCAAGAATGTCAGAGTTGACAAGAGAGGATGGAAATATAATTCCAGAAACCAATCTGTCTATAATCATATCCATATGATAGTTTTTCGTTCAAGATTCAGGTACAGTCTATTTCGGATAATCGCAACACCTTGGGATCATCGAAAATGTTGCGATTAACCGAAGTTGCAATTAACCGAAGTTCAGTTTCCTGTCCACTATTTCAACATTTTACAAATTTGTGACCCTCCGCCTCGAAACGGTATTAAGTCGGATTTTTCAATTTTGGGTTTTTGGTACCCAATCATAGCTTATTTTATGCTTTAAAATTTGATACCAAATTTATACAATTCTGATCATTCATTGCCGAGATATGACCGTTTGAAGTAGGGGGAGTGTGAAAACCAAATTTTGAGAAAATCGACTTTGAAGTGAGGCATTTTCACGCACAGTCAAATCAATGGGCAAAGATAACTCCTTAGATACGGGCATCGAAAATTTGACGAGAATAGTGAAATTTGGCATGAGCTTAGATTATACATCTAATAATGTACATACAAATTTTTGAAACAATCCAATGATTACTTTTGTAGTTATTCATTATTATGTAAGATGTTCTTAAACAAATAAAAAACTGGGAAAAAAATGCCGACAATTGCTCACTTTTTCAAGAATTTTTGATATTTGAATAAAGAATCAATGAAATAATGTATTATTAATGTGATATTAATGTGAAATGTTTGTCTTATTTAATAGAGAAAATACGATTTCAAAATGCCAAAAGTTAAAGAAGGTTTTATAATTTGAAAGTACAGTTTTGAAACTACGTGAAGCCGGGTGGGCAGGGAAAGAATTATCAAGAAAGAGGATTAGAGAGGAAGAGATAGAATGAGAGAGTAAAATACACACACACACGCACGCACACACAAACACACACACACATGTGTGTGAGAGAGAGAGAGATATATAGAGAAAAAGAGGAGCGAGAGGGGGAGGGGAGTGAGACTGCTTGTGCATTAAGAGGACGCGAGGGAAATAGAATAAAGATTGAAACCTGTAATTGTATGTGTTTGTGTGTGTGTATGTGTGTGTGTGAAAGAAACAAAAGGGAGACGGAGAGAGTGAGGTAGACATGAAGAAAGGGATGGAGGCGGAGCAAAGAATTGTAGGGATAGTTTAAAGAAAGCATTTTGTTACAAAGTAAGTCATAGTCAATCAACTGGAAACATATTGACCAATGAGATTGCAATTAAAGAAATGGGCTGGTCAAATCAATCATTGCATTGTTTCCATTTTGAGTCAGATGACAGCTTGAGGAGGAGGGGTGGGGCTTATTGTGTAGTGACTTACATGAAAACCTGTTATTGAATCTCTCAAGTTGTCCTTAGCGTTCACCCACATTGTTCATTGTCTAAAAAGACCCCCCCCCCCCTTCCTCCTTTCTTTCAGTATACAAAGAAAGCACGACAAAACGAACATCCATCTCTCTCTCTCTCTCTGTTTGTCTCTCTCCCCTCTTCATCTATCTATCTATCTATCTATCTATCTACCTATCTATTTATCCATTTATAGGTTTGTCTTTCTGTCTGTGTATCTATCCATCCATTTCATTTTTTAGTTACACGTATTTCCATCGGGAGTTCATTAATTGTTGAAGGTTCTATTTATTGTTCTGCTTTTGTACTTAAAATTAAATGTTTATCCTACAACAATCTCTGTAAGTGTAAGATTAGTCAACTGTTGTCCTATTAAGTCTTAGCATGTCCTATAATTTCATGAATAAAAAAAGAGGGACAAAGGAGGACCATCACCTCGATGCAGCTAGACAAAGAGATAATAGCACGTGGTGTGTATCAAAATGCACAAACACACACATATGTAACACACGCATGCTGACGTCATGAAGATCGCCCGAGCATTATGGTCTACAGCCACAGCGCATGTGATGAGCGTTGACCAATCAGAATCATTCATTTGTAAGGTTGTCAGGGAAAAACCTAGACTTGTTTACAGTTTTTAAAGTCCATTATTGGTTGAACCATGAAATTGTGAAAACAGTCATGCTTTCTCTGAGATAGATAAAGACACGCCCTTTGCTGTGATATCTTACATCTTATTGGTGGAGAAAAAGACTCGGTATTACTAAGCCTTGGAAAGGGTGGCTCTCTGAGAGAAAGTCAACTCTCGTTTTGAATGTGTCACTGATAGTTGCATTTTTAAACTTGAAATTTATATAACTTATCGTCATTGTTTATGTTGAATTATTATGTTTTCATGTAGAAAAATGATTGTAGTTTCTGAAACAACCAAAAACTGAAATTTGATAATTTTGACCATTTCCACTTTAAAACCGGTTTTCTTCGTTTTCCAAATCCCGACTTAATACCGCTTCGAGGCGGAGGGTCACATTTATTGTAAACTCAAACCAGTAAATGTTATTCTTAGTCCACCACATACAAAGCAATTTCATTGAAACAAAAACCATATGGCAGCCCTGTGTAGATTTGTCAACCAAAAGCAGCTATGAAGCAAGCCGGTGTCTGACTCAGATTGGACGAAGTTTCACTTTTTTTCTCAACATTTGTCAGAGTTCAAGAGATTAGCCTTAATGAGAGACAATAAGCTCTCACCAAACTCGTTGGTTACAATGCACAGTTGTTAATCCTAAAACAAAGGATATCGCTCAGTCTCTCTTTATAACTGTCATTTATAACCTGTTGTCAAGATTATGACCAGCCCCCACCCTTCTTCAATTTAATGGCCACCGATGACGTCACAAACCCATACTGCAAATCCCTGCCCTCTTTCGACTCTAATAGAGTGGTGACACACTACCGTAGCATTAAATCCCGCTCACTCTCGATTCTTCAACCTGTCACGATTTCATCCATGATGAAATTTAATCATGATATATTGTTTGATTTCTTGAATTTACCACTTTTTAAAAACCGAAGTTTGTTGCAATTAACCATTGACTTTTATATAGAATTATTTCCATTTCTTAGGAAATGTTGCGATTAACCGAAAGTTGCGATTAAACGAGTTGCAATTATCCGGAGTGGACTGTAATAGTATTACACATCATGACTCAAACAAAAATAAGCAAACTATGTGTACCTAAATATTTAATTCATTTCCTCATCAAATTACATTCTTACCATTAACATCATAGATCACATCAAAAGGGTTGTCTGGATTGGCAGCAAGACATTTTTTCAGGATTTTTAAAGCTCAAATCTCTCTGATCTGAAGGTACAAAAGAAATAGCATATTCTCAACATTAAACTATGATTTTGTGATATGGCACACTGTATGAGCATGATAAATCAAAGACAGGTTTAAGTTTAAAATATTTTATATTCTTTTCAAAAATCCATTCTGGTTTTGCCAAAATAAAATAAACGCGTGAAGTGTTGAGTTGGATAGCGCTAAAAGTAAAAGTAAAAGTAGTAAGTAGTAGTAGTAGTAATAGTAGTAGTAGTAGTAGTAGTAGTAGTAGTAGTAGTAGTAGTAGTAGTAGTAGTAGTAGTAAACGACAGATCTTACAGAGCTAGTACTATCTACTAGTGTGAATCTACAGTCTACAGAAGTTCCCGAATTACCTGACTCCACCTCCGAATGACTCAGACTGACAATTGACAATCATCAATCGGTGTGTGATGTCTACCCGATTTCAATTCATAAATCAACAGTGATAGAATAAGAATGGCCAATAACTTACCATTTAAATTATCTCGGTGTCTCTTCAATGATGCCTCCAGCATCAATTTACCCCACGATGCCATAGTTTGGAAGTCAGCAAGTGCCGAGCAATGAAAAAATCAGCGCCGTAAATACGAAAACGAAAGTAGGAATTGTGCGAAATTGACTAAACATATGTTTCACAAAAAAATGAGCTACTATGTTTGCTTGTCTTTTGTCACCACGATAAGAATCCGAGCCGAGATTCGATACATCTGTTTCTAAAAATAGATTATAATTCGTATATCTTGTTCATTTCACAGTTCATCAACTTTCACACAATTGTTTATTTTATTTTCATTACTATAAAAATCCATATAATGCTCTAGAATTTTAGACAAAATTTCGGAAAGATATAGTGCCTCACTATTGAAATATATCGATGAAGACACTGGTACCCCTATTGTGCTTTTTTCAGGTGGTCACCTTATTGACCAACGCAAGGAATTTACCCAATGGAAACCGTACGGTGCTCTTATTGGCTAACCAACCAGCGGCCTCGATGAGAAAAATATCCGCCATTTTGATGTTGGCTGGGAATCGCGTTACTATAGTAAACAAGCGCTGATCGGCCGTTCATGAAAACAAGTTGCTGCTCGCTCGTTTAACTCAAAATTATTCAAAACGATCTCTCTAAAATGATATAAATGTGACTTCTTAAGGTTTTCTTCACGGTCAAAACCACACAACATTCTATTAATGATTACGTCCGAGGCAAAAAGGAATATTGACAGGTCGACCGAGAGTTGAACTCGTGAGACGACAAACATCAATGCGAAGTGTAGCGAGAGTCAAGCTATTGTTTGTCTTGTCCTATTCTATATAGAGAAAAGGATAAATATATAGCCTCGTGTGTGAGTGGTTGCGTGTCATAGTCTTGTTTTTAAATTGTTTCTGTTGTTTATGTGTGTAGTGATGACTCTCTCACACTCAATTTCAATGCCGAAAGAGGAATTCCCGCACACAAGAAAGGGGAATTGGGGTGGTATTTGGCATACATATTGTATAGTATCTAGTTCTAAATAGATAACTGATTAGAATTATATTATGATATATAAACACAATGCCAAATACAATTCCGAAGTTTCCTTATTTCAAATGAAGTAAAGCTCCAAAACCTAATGGTAGTGATTGTAGTACTGAGTGTTAGTGAGGTGATGTGGTGTTGGTGGTGGTTGTAGTTGTAGTAGTAATAGTGATGATGATGTGGTGGTGGTGATGATTGTAGTTGTAGTAGTAGTGGTAGTGATGATGATGTGGTGGTGGTTGTAGTAGTAGTGGTAAGGGATATGGTGGTGGTGGTGGTGGTGGTTGTAGTAGTAGTGGTCGTGATGATGATGTGGTGGTGGTGTTTGTAGTAGTAGTGGTAATGATGCGGCTATGTGGTCTAGTAGTATGACATTCGCTTCCGGATCGAAGGTCCTGGGTTCGAGCCTCGCGCTCGGCGCATAGTTGAGTCCTTGGAAAAGGCTCTTTACTCACATTCTCTCACCGTACTCAGGTGTAAAATGAGTACCTGGCCGTTAACAGAGTTGTCTTTGTCCGAAAAATTGTAATATCGCCTAACAGGCGTCATGTCCCGTCCTACATGTTAAATGTTGACCAGGAACCCCTTGTAAAGCGCTTTGAGCACATTTAGTAGATATTGCACTATATAAAGCTCAATTAAAAAAAAAAAATTTCAATGATGATGATATGGTGGTGGTGGTTGCAGTAGTAGTAGTGGTAGTGATGATAATGTGGTGGTGGTTGTAGTTGTAGTAGTAGTGATAGTGATGATGATGTGGTGGTGGTTGTAGTAGTAGTGGTGGTAGTGATGATGATGTGGTTGTGGTGGTTGTAGTAGTAGTTGTAATGGTGATGATATGGTGGTAGTGGTGGTTGCAGTAGTAGTGTAGTGATGACGATGTGGTTGTGGTGGTTGTAGTAGTAGTGGTAATGGTAATGATATGGTGGTAGTTGTGGTTGTAGTAGTAGTGGTAATGGTAATGATATGGTGGTGGTTGTAGTAGTAGTGGTCGTGATGACGATGTGGTTGTGGTGGTTGTAGTAGTAGTGGTAGTGATGCTATTGTGATGGTGGTTGTAGTAGTTGAGGTAGTGATGTGTAGGTGGTTGTAGTAGTAGTGGTGGTGGTGGTTGTGGTAGTAGTGGTAATGATGATGATATGGTGGTGGTGGTTGCAGTAGTAGTGGTAGTGATGACGATGTGGTTGTGGTGATTGTAGTAGTGGTAGTGATGATGATGTGCTGGTGGTGGTGTAGTAGTAGTGGTAGTGATAATGATGTGGGGCTGGTGGTTGTAGTAGTAGTGTTAGTGATGATATTGTGGTGGTGGTTGTAGTAGTAGATGATGTGGTGGTTGGAAAACACATTACAGGTTATTATAATACATGATTACACATATTCTCTAACTTCATTTTTTGACAGCTTCGTTGTGCCATAAATATACGCAACAGTTCTGAAACATTTTATTGTGGATTTTGATATTGTTTGTTGTTTTTCTTGTGTCGTTATGTTGACATAGATACCGAATGAATGGTAATTACTACATTCTCAGCCAACAACAAAATGGCGCTGAATGCTTTCATTGGTGGACACTTTTTAGGCTTCGCACGTATTCTCATTCGTTTAATTCTATGGACCAACGTGAAAATTTAGGCATAACTCTTCTTACTTTGGTGTTTAACAAATAACTTCAATACTATGATTTACAATTATATATCCTTGACGGTTGGGTTGACAACCTTAAACTAAAATCAGAAAAGTGAATGTGATAGAGGTCAAATCAATAGGGGGACCAGATTTTGGTCTCCCTATTGGTAAAGTACTGAAAAATGAACTAATAGGGGTACCAAAAGTCTCCCTAACCGGTATTAATATATATATATATATATATATAAAATATATATATATATATATATATATATATATATAATATATATATATATGGTCTTTTGGTATGACACTCGCTTTCGGATCGGAAGGTCCTGGGTTCGAGCCTCGTTCTGCGAATAGTTGAGTCCTTGGAAAAGACTCTTTTCTCGCATTCTCTCACGCTACTCAGGTGTAAAATGAGTACCTGGCCGTTAACAGCTAATACTATATTATTATTATCATTATTATTATTATTATTATTATTATTATAATAATAATAATAATAATAATAATAATAATAATAATAATAAATAATAATAATAATAATAATAATATATATATATAACTGAAAAACAACAACAGCAACATTTGCTTCTCTCACATACGTAAGACGTGACATGACGCATGTTAGGCGATATTATAACATTTTATTTTCGGACAGAGACAAAGCTGTTAACGGCCAGGTACTCATTTTACACATGAGTAGCGTGGGAAAATGCGAGGAAAGAGTCTTTTCCAAGGACTCAACTATGCGCAGAACGAGGCTCGAACCCAGGAACTTGCGATCCGAAAGAGAGTGTCATACCAAAAGACCACATAGACAACAACAAACTCTCAATGGTGTTCTTACCTTTGGGACCTCAATCCTCCAATGGTGTTCTTACCCTTGGGACCTCAATCCTCCAATGGTGTTCTTACCCTTGGCACCTCAATCCTCCAATGGTGTTCTTACCCTTGGCACCTCAATCCTCCAATGGTGTTCTTACCCTTGGGACCTCAATCCTCCAATGGTGTTCTTACCCTTGGCACCTCAATCCTCCAATGGTGTTCTTACCCTTGGGACCTCAATCCTCCAATGGTGTTCTTACCCTTGGGACCTCAATCCTCCAATCTAAACACCAGGCTGACGGGCCACTACTCAATAATTCCAAATAATACACATCTTTCTGAAGCTGTTATAGTTATTTTTGTATATTACGTAAAAATGAATGTTTTTCACAATCATAATTATTCTTATGATGATGATGATGATGATGATGATGATGATGATGATGATGATGATTTATATATATTATTATTAATATTATTATTATGTCTATCATTATTATCGTTATTAATATTCTGAATAATTATCGTCATAAAAATAAGTGGAATAAAAGCAAAACTAATGTTATGTAAATAGATAAGAGAGTTTATCATTCATAAAATGGGATAATATATATTTTTTATTCAGGAAGTTTTGCCTTGAGCACGTGATATAGCCTTTGCCTAAATCAAACGCTACATTCGGTTAACACCTGTGTCAATTCATCCCTCGATGAAATTGACTTTGTTGCAGAACTTATCGAAAATCTCTCCTTGTAAAACGTTTTTTCACTTTTTCAAAAATATCTATCCATTTCACCAGAATCGCAGGCCCGCAGGAAGTAGAGGTTCTGTAAGTAGTATTTATCATATAATTTCGGTTTAAAATCATCCTCATCATCATCATCATCATCATCATCATCATCATCATCATCATCATCATCATCATCATCATCATCGTCGTCGTCGTCATTATTATTATTATTACTAGTAAAAAGCCCGCAATTTCGCGGGGAAAGAACTATTTTCATTCGATATTGTACCCACCATCATTTAATGAGGGCATATTGGTAAACAACGTTGTCTGTGTAACTTGGTACATCCCCCTGTTGATTTTTCTATGTGGCCCACCATGAAGTGTAAGCTACTATAGCCTCTGACACGTGACACAGCAACATATAGTTGTCCGTGTGTGTGAAAACAGGTTGTGGTAAGAAAGTCAACTGCGAAAATAAACCTGAAGTAGCAGACGTGAGCAGACTTGAAAGACGATCCTGGGATCGAGAACTTACCTTACAGTACAGTACTCTGGTGATCATGTTTGGTGGCGTTTGGCACCGTTTTTATGCACCTCCACTGGAGGTGTACAAAAACGCACCATTTTTATGCACCTCCGTTGGCGCTGCTGGTTGATTAATGAAAATGTTTCTGCTTGAAGCTCGAAGGAAAAAATAACGATAAGTGTTGAATTGTAAGCCTCAATTTAATAGACGAAGACATATTGTGGACGTTTCTGATTTCCCCTTTATCAACAAAACACGACGAATAAGACACTAAGAACGAATGAGAGATGTGTAGTGTGAATGGCGTAGATAAGGTAAATAGACATAAACAATGATGGGACGGGAAGTTTTTGAAAAACAACAAAAACAAACCAAAAAAAAAAAATGAAACAAAAAGAAGAAGAAGAAGAAGAAGAAGAAGAAGAAGAAGAAGAAGAAGAAGAAGAAGAAGAAGAAGAAAAACTGAAAAAAAGACCCCAATAAAATTACAAAGACGCGTTAAACGCGTACACTGATGATAATGATAAAATATTATAAAATGATAACAATCGACGTTTATATATAAATGCACATCGTTAACATATTGAATGGTACCGATGTTGTTTTAAAAAAAATAAATAAATAATAATAATAATAGATTAATTTAAGGTTTTAAATATATGTCCAGTGACGAAAATGATGTCTTTCTCAATAAAGTAAACTTTAAAAAAAAATGTCCACAATGGGATTGAACCCAGTACTTTCAAGGTTAGAGTCTGACAGCTTATCCACTGCGCTACGCAGCCTCCTGACTATTCATAACATTTAATAAGGTCTTTCTAAAACCTTATTTTACCTTTAATGCTACTTCTATTTTCTTGTTTTAAATTTCCATTTTTTAAAGATTATTATCATTATTTAAAATTTATTACCAAAGAAGTTAAACCTGGGTATTATCCACACGAAACCATCACATTGAAAGCATCAAAGGGGCAATAATAATACTTGATGTCATAAATAGATGAAAACTGTTGAAAATTTAGTGTAGATCTGATATCCTTAAAGTAATTAAGTGAATACATTATTTCAAATGCGACGATTTGCGTAAAAACGCCAAACTGACAACTTTTTACCGTGTCGAAATTGGTTGTTTTTGAGAGTGTTAGTGTCATCGGTTTGACTCAACAAACTTTCAAACTGACTTTAAATTATAGAAGGAAATCAAATTATCTGTTTATCTATCTGTAAAAAATACATTTCTAATTTTCAAATCTTTCAGTAGAGTTCTGCGCCGTATAATTTTTTTTATTGACTCAAATGACACAATGTTCTCCACAAGGCTAGAATATATTTTTTAAAGACAACAGTCTACACGTTTTTATATTCCATGTATGTTCTAAACTGCATTACACAGTTCCTCCTCGCCTCCCCTCTTTTCACTTAATTAATTGCGCACCTTTTAGAAATATCTAGCATTCTATTTTAATTCGTGCTTCCTTACAACAAAGGAGCATACCGACCAACCAATGTTTTGTTTATTCATCTTAACTACGCCACTACCACAGTATCTCATTCACCATTCATCTACGGTGTTTCATTCATCCTGTTTTGTTGATAAAGGGGAAACCCGAAACGTTCATTTGATCTGTTTTGTAATTAAATTGAAGCTTACATTCAATTTCACATTATTACTTATTTCTTCGAGATTCGAGCAGCAACATTTACATTAAGTGAATACATTATACTGGGGATGTATAGTAGGGGGAATTAGGCTAAAACCGTGCAAATTCGGGTTGAAAGCATGAAAATTTGCATACAGTTTGCTAAGACCCATAGAAAAAAACATCTGATATAGAACCACTCTGGCAATCAATCATAACGTATCGGTTTAAGGCCTTAGATTTTACCTATTACAGCTATATTAAACAAGGGAAATAACTGCGTAAAAAAATATATTTTCTTCATATTCATTGTATTAGGGAAAATTAGGCTAAAACCGTGCACATTGGGGTTGAAATCCTGAAAATTGGCATATAGGTAGCTATGACCCGTATAAATAACACCTGATATTGAACCACTCTGGCAATTTCTCAGAACAGTGCATTTTTAGCACTTTTATTTTTTCCTATATAGCATTACTTATCCGAGGAAATAACCACGACAATACAATGTGCGTTCTAAAACTTTAAATACACCGGTAACCATTTACGGTAGCTAACTGATGGTTATTTCGTGTTGTAACTAGTAGATAAAAGCGGGAGAGGGGGGAGAGGGAGTGAGCGAGAGAGAGAGAGAGAGAGAGAGAGAGAGAGAGAGAGAGGAGGAGAGAGAGAGAGAGAGAGAGAGAGAGAGAGAGAGAATTTTACTCATTACTGTACTAACCTAACTAGTAGATAAAATAGGGAGAGGAGGGAGAGGGGGGAGAGGGAGTGAGCGGGAGAGACGGAGAGAGAGAGGAAGAGAGAGAGAGAGAGAGAGAAAGAGAGAGAGAGAGAGAGAGAGAGAGAGAGGAGAGAGAGAGAGAGAGAGAGAGAGAATTTTACTCATTACTGTACTGACCTAACCCCCCCCCCACCTCCCCCCACCCCACCCCATACACACACACCCTTCATCTACACAAGTCCGTGCAAGGCAAAACGGGACCTTAAACACTTGCATCGGGTGCCGATACATTCTCTCTTACATGAACATTTGATGAGTTTTTGGGACATTTTTGACAATTCTGGAAATAAGCTCCACAGTGGTTCATGTCGATCGTCGCATTTGTTGCAGGGTTCTCTTCTATAAAAGATATAATGTTAGCAAAAGCTCGACTTCTTTCAAGAACTGTGACATCATGATTATCATCAGCAGTGACATCTTTTAAAGCTTGTTTTTTTAAAGTCTCGTGCATGACAAATTTTATGGTATAGGGCGGTAGTGTGCCTCCTGAGCGACTAAATCTCCTCCGGCAATAAATGACAACATATCAGAATCTTTTATAGATAACGCTATTTCACGAATATTTTCATCCATATCTGTTGTCATTACAGAATTGAGTACTCCCGATGCTATGTTTTTACAAAAAAGCACTTTTGTTTATTATAGCCAATCTCTAATTTTGAACGTTGTCTCATTATTCTCGTGGGTTGCGAAATATATTCATTCGGTGACTCCTCCAAGTCAAATGACGAAGTTTGGAATTCTTGTATGGCAATTCTTTTAGATTTCTTTAATTCTAATCGCCTAATTTTGTTGGCATTACATTTTACACGACAATACTTATGCCACTTAGCATCATTTTGTTTTAAGCTTTCAATAATCTCATTTCTTTCTCATGAATTAAAGACATAGATACATCCAACTTGTTTTCATCACAAACCAAAGAATTGAATTGTGTTAAATCTTCAAAAAGAGTTTCATAGCCTTGCCCTTTGTCATACCTCTTCGACTTAGAGGGACATTATAAACGGTAAATAACGTAAAGTAAATAACTTGCCACAATACAGCATCATAGTGGTTAATGATGATGATAATGATGATAATTATAGCAATGAAAGTGGTATGCTTACTCTTTACTGTCATCAAGTTTGACCGAAATAGGTTTTAACTCACGTAAAATGATTATAGCAGTATTTTTGGAAAGAAAAGAAAACAGGAGGAGGGAGAAGGAGCACTGTCCTTTGTCAACACCGGTTATCGGCATTTATTGAGCGTGTTCTGCTAGTCTGTTTTGCTCATCTTCCCGTCTGCCCGTCCGTTTTAGAGCAATTGATTATACTTATTAAATCAGATGCAGAAAAAATCTCATATTATAGAATATTGCTCCCTTGACGTCCTTTAAAACAAGTGAAATTGAATAGTATTTACGATTAAATAATTTGTATGGTTCGTGAATCGAAAGTAAAGGGAAAGGAAAACATCCGCTTCGACGCTAAAAATAGTCACCTATGGGAATCCAAAGGATGACGTAAAACAACCTTTGGTGGGCTTGCCTCGAATTTTTACACAATAAAAATGAGA
>NC_088366.1:33402794-33440294 GCF_034508935.2 Berghia stephanieae
ACATATTCATATCATTAATATTCTTCAACTTTATTATTTTTTTTTCTTCCTTTCCCTTATAGAGATACCCCGATGGTGCTAAAAAGAGATAATTGCACGAATTGTTATCTTGCATTCAGTGTTATGTCAAAATCAATAAAATGACATCGAATAATTTTGTGTTCATTTATTGTCTCGCTGTTATTAAAATATTACATTTTATTAAGCAAAGCGTATCCTCCTGTATTATGCAGCCTTTGGGTGCGTAAAAAAAACCTTGAGCTTTTATATATCGTAATATCCAGTAAACGTGCTCAAGCGGTTTTTACAATACAAGGGGTTTCTAACCATCTGCAGCACTTATTGTGTTGGACGAGACATGACGCCTGTTAGGCGATAAATTACATCCCCCCCCCCGGACAGATACCACGCTGTTAACTGCCACGACATGAGTAAGGTGAGAGAATAGTTGTAAACAACCATTTTCAAGGACTCAAAAATGCAACGCGCAAAGCGTGACTCGAACCCATGACCTTCCAATACGAGGGCGAGTGTCATACAACAAGACTACATTACCGCGAACAAACATTAACATTAGGTTTTACATGCATGATGAATGACCTCGCGAAGTCCCGGGTTTGAGAGAGTATGCCAAGATGAGTTCATCTAAATCGATCAATATTTGAAGGATGAGTTTTATGGCCAAATTTTTAAATACGTGTCATTCCAGAGTACGGTACATTATTGGTTAAACACACATTTTAAGCTTAATTTATAGATCTAGTGTTCAAGTGATTTAATGTCTTCAATTGAGAGAGATTTTTGTTTCCTAAAAATCGTTTTAAAAATCAAGATTTTAGTTGGTTTAGTGGTATGACATCCGCATTCGGACAAGAAGATCAAGGGCTCGAGTCCCGCACTGAGCGGCTCACTTTTGAATCCTTCGAAAAGGCTTTTTACTTACATTACATTCTTTCATCGGACACAGGTGAAAAAAAAAGTACCTGGTCGTTAACAGCGTTGTTTTTGTCGGAAAAAAAATATCGCTTAACAGGCCTCATGTCTCTCCTAACTGTTGCGATTTGATCACGTTTAGTGGATATTAGTATATATAATATTTCAAGTATAATTATGATCAACTTCTACAATATATTGTTTCGAGCATTCAATCTCATCATTCACTTCCTGATGAGAGCGAACGCTCGAAACAATATTCTAGAAGTTGATCATAATTATACTTATTTCATGGTTTTTGTTTATATATATATAAAAGGATCTCTAGGACTCTAAAGCCCCCCATAGACGCCGACATCCGCTGATAGCGGGACGGATGACCTAGTCGCTGTGACCCGATCCCTGCGTTTATCGCAGATGATTTTTGCCCACATACGGGGAGATATTTTTTTAGGCGATCGGCGATCGGGGGCGTGGCAGTATAAAAAAGTGGACAATTTTTTTTCGGATTTTCGCTGTTTTCACGTCAGATTCGTGATCAGCGTCAAATTTACAATAGGTTTGATACTAAGAACTGTGTGTTTACTCCAAAAATTGGTGAAATTAGAAATAAATTTTAATTAATAGTGAGGCTACGATCCCAGTTACTGTCTGTTATTCTATCTTTCGTCTTGCGCACAATAGTGATTACTTCTCACTAAATTATATCAATTAGACTGTTGAAGGAACGAAATTGACATCATTCCACTCTTTGTTATTGTATTAAGGCAGTCATTTTGGTAATTAGTTCTCACTAATTTATATCAATCAGACTTTTAACGTTCAAGGTTACTTGTAGTTTTGTGTGACGGTACGTTATTTCCGACTGGTGGATGTTGTGAGCATTTTACCTAAACTCATAGCATCAATAACCGTCCAAGATATTCCCATCATATGTAGCAATAGCTATAAGAGAGGAGAGAGAGAGAGAGAGGAGAGAGAGAGAGAGAGAGAGAGAGAGAGAGAGAGAGAAGAGAGAGAGAAAGAGAAAGAGAGAAAAATTTACTTGCGCTATATATACCGCTATATTCAATAAAGGTGCTCAAATCACTTTATAAGGGTCTTTGGCCAACATAAAAACATGTTAGACGAGACATGACTGTTAAGCGATATTGCAATTGTTTCCCGACAGAGACGACGCTGTAAACAGCGAGGTACTCATTTTAACAGTGAACAAGGTGAGAGAATGCGAGTAAAGAGCCTTTTCCAAGGACTCAATTATGCGCCACTCAGAGCGGGACTCGAATCCAGTACCGTCCGATCCAAAGGCGAGTGTCATTTCACAAGATCACATGATAGCCGCACAAAAAAAGTGATGAGAGAATAGATTCATATGTATTGAAGGAGGAGAGAGCGGATGGAGTGAGTAAAGTTCTTGGATATTTATAGAGGAACCAAATTGACGTCACTCATCTCATTGTTATTGTTTTTAGACACCCATTTTTATGATTAGTTCTCATTAAAATATATCAGACTATAACGTTCAAGATTCCATGTAGATCTTTGGGCTGGAGTGATATTTCTGGCTGGCGGACTTTGTGAGTATTTTAATTTAACACAGAGCATCAATAGAAGGAATGAATTGGACGTTAGTCAACCCGTTGTTATTGCTTTTAGACAGCATTTTATAATTAACTTATCACTAAGTTATATCAATCAGACAATGAACGTTCGCGTTTGCAGTTTTGTGTGTTAATATGTTATACCCCGATGGAGATGTCGTGAGTATTTTTCCAATACGCATAACATCCATACATTTGCAATCCGATTTAAGTTTAAAAGCAACGTAGACCACGGACATTTTTCAATTTTGTGGACAATAAAGATTTGTTATTTATCGTCATTATTATTATTATTATTATTATTATTATTATTATTATTATTATTATTATTATTATTATTATTATTATTATTATTATTATTATTATTATTATTATTATTATTATTATTATTATTATTTATTATTATTATTATATTATTATTATTATTATTATTATTATTATTATTATTATTATTATTATTATTATTATTATTTATGAAACAAATCGACAGTGTTCCCGTGGCAGGTGAAACGGGTACTCCTCGCGGGACTACTCGCATTCGCACCCCCCCCCCCCCCAACCACCACCGCCACCACACACACGCACACAGCTCTTTTTTTTTGGGGGGGGGGGGGCGTTGTTTGTAGAGTATAATTCAGGGTTACAATGCCCACCCCTGTCATCTCGTAGTCAAGGCTTTTTGGCATCTGCCAATCCCAAATGTCTGTGTCAAGGTCGACCGTCATGTCGCGTCAACGGGTGAGGAGGAAAAAAAAAAAAAAAAAGAACTGGCATATTATTATATCATTACATTGAAAATTATGAAAACTATTTTTTATTTTGTATGAAATCCTTTATAAATTTTACGATGATCAAGAACGAAACTTTTGCCATCTACCTCTTCCTGGCGCAACATTTATAAAAATATTATTAAAAAAAAATAATAACACAGCATTTATTTGGCGCAATATCCACGTGCTCAAAGCGCTTTACAAGGGGTCCCAAGGCAACAGCAATATTAAACTTGAAAGACGAGACATGACGCCTGTCAGGCGATGTGACATTTTTTCCTAACAAATTCAACGAACGGCCATTTACTCATTTTACACCTGAGTACGGTGAGAAAATGTGAGTAAATTGCATTTTCCAAGGACTCAACTCTGCGCAACGCAGAGCGGGTCTCGAAACCTGAACCTTCCGATCTGGAAGCGAGAGTCATACCACAAAACAGGGAGGAGCACTGTTCTGTCGGCCACATAACCTCAATATTAATTAAATTTTATTTCTAATTTCATCAATTTTTGGAGTAAAAACATAGTTCTTGGTATCAAACCTATTGTAAATTCGACGCTGATCACGAATCTGACGTCAAAACAACGAAAATCCGAAAAAAATTGTCCAATTTTTTATACTGCCACGCCCCCGATCGCCGATCGCCTCGAAAAATATTAAGCAAAGCGGGCTTTGCGAGCGATGGACCGTACCTAGGTTTATCGGCCAGGTATTTGGCCACACACATTGCGTTTTCACCCCGGTTTGCCTGATCGGGGTCTGGACCAGGATCATATCCGGGCGTGTATGGAGCCTTTAAGATCAGGGACTATCATTTTGAGAAGTACGTACTATGATACATCACTGAAAATAATCAGCGCCATATTATGTTAGACGTCACTACAGTAAATTAGTAAAATGAGCTATAATACTACTGGCTCGAGTACTGGCTCAGTTGAGAAAATCTTACATAGGCATTTAAAAACTTGAGCTTTTATAAGCGCAATGTCCAAGAGAAGCGCTCAAAGCGCTTTACAAAGGGTCCCTGACCAACAGAAACACGTAACATTTAGATCGAGACATGACACCTGTTAGGCGATATTACAATCTTTTTTTTTTCGACTGAGACAACGCTGTTACAGGCCAGGTACTCATTTTACACCTGAGTATGGTGAGAGAATGTGAGTAAAGAGCCTTCTCCAAGGACTCAACTGTTCGCCGAGCGAGGCTCGAACCCATGACCTTCCTATCCGAAAGCGAGTGTCATACCACTTGATCACATAGCCATTTAAACATGTCGAAAGTGTTAGCAAAGTGGTTCCCCGTCTCCTAACCCAATACCAGAGAGAACAATGTTGTCAGCGATTCATCAAATGCTTAATGAAGATCCAAACGTTTTTAATCATTTGGTCAAATGGATCGCATTTTGATGCTGAATCACATTCTGCTCAAATTCAATGGAAAACACACTCGTCTCTTTCTCCAAAGATAATGTAATCCTGACATAATTTCTTCAAAGGTTCATGATGTGACTGGCGAGTGATATTCTAGCTTACTGTGACAAGGTTGAAAGAAATATTTATTTAAAGAAAGCCGAAGAGGAAAATTAAGGAAAGAAGTCATTTTCCTCACGACAACCAGCAAGCACACAGCTCCGAAAAAACCCCGATATCATCAGTTGAGAAATGTGGACATACATTACTGCTACTCTCATCCTTTTCTCCCAATCATCTGGCTTTTTTTATTCCCAAAATTGAAAATAAAAACCTACTAAGGCAGGCAATTTGAAACGGACGCTGATCTAATAAAACAAACTTGAGCTTTTATATAGCGCAATATCCACTAAATGTGCTCAGAGCGCCTTACAAGGGGTCTCTGCAGCAACATGAAACACGTAGACGAGACATGACGCCTGTTAGGCGATATTACATTTTTTCCCGATAGAGACAACGCTGTTAACGGCCAGATTACGGTGAGAGAATGTGAGTAAAGAGCCTTTTCCCAGGACTCAACTATGCGCCGAGAGGGGCTCGAACTCAGGACCTTAATCCGAAAGCGAGTGTCATACCACTAGACCACATAGCCTAATGTCTAAAAATTGACCTTGAAAGCTTTCTTTCCGATGACTAAACCAGTCATTCAAATCTAAAGGATCTTTACCAGTTAACTGCTGTACTCTTGAAATACTCGTATTTGAAAACTTGGTCAGAAAACTCGTCCTTCAAATACTGATCGATTTAAATGACTCTCATAATATTGACAAAATCTCTGACACCTGCGACTTCGCAATGAGGGTCATTTAAATCGATCTATATTTGAAGGACAAGTTTTTCTGATCAAATTTTTAAATATGAGTTTCTCTAAATACGGCAGTTAACTGCTTAACGATCATAGCCGACGTGTACATATATGCAGGTCTGACATCCGAACCCACTTAATGGACTTAGTTTAATATTGTCGTAATGGATAATATTTTGCGTGATATTTTGAGATTTCCATTACAACAATGAGCCCATAAGGAATTGGGTTATCAGACCTGCAAATAAATGCACGTCGATCATAGGCCAATGGCAAAATGTGTGCATGTGTCAGGGCCATTTTTTTTTGCCTTACATAACATTACTTCTGTTTTTTTCATTATCATGTTTAAGTTGAAGATTGAAATGAATGAATCAAAGGTACCCAACTCAACAACCCGATGGTAAACTTAAAGTTAACAACGTTGTCTGTCCAAAAAATCGTAGCATCTCCTTAAAGGCTCCATACACGCACGGTTTTGATAGGCTTCCGAACCACGATCAGGCAAACCGGGGTGAAAACGCAATGTGTGTGGCCAAATACCTGGCCGATAAACCTAGGTACGGTCCATCGCTCGCAAAGCCCGCTTTGCTTAATATTTTTCGAGGCGATCGGCGATCGGGGGCGTGGCAGTATAAAAAATTGGACAATTTTTTTTCGGATTTTCACTGTTTTGACGTCAGATTCATGATCAGCGTCGAATTTACAATAGGTTTGATACCAAGAACTATGTTTTTACTCCAAAAATTGATGAAATTAGAAATAAATTTTAATTAATATTGAGGCTATTTTGCCGACAGAACAGGGCCCCTCCCTGTTTTGTGATGGATCAAGTGGTATGACTCTCGCTTTCGGATCGGAAGGTTCAGGTTTCGAGACCCGCTCTGAGTGGTGCAGAGTTGAGTCCTTGGAAAATGCTCTTAACTCACATTCTCTCACCGTACTCAGGTGTGAAATGAGTACATGACCGTTCGTTGTCTTTGTTGGGAAAAAAAATGTCCCATCGCCTGACAGGCGTCATGTCTTGTCTTTCAAGTTTAATATTGCTGTTGCCTTGGGACCCCTTGTAAAGCGATTTGAGCACGTGGATATTGCGCCAAATAAATGCTGTGTTATTATTTTTTAAAATAATATTTTTATAAATGTTGCGCCAGGAAGAGGTAAATGGCAAAAGTTTCGTTCATACAAAATAAAAAAATAGTTTTCATGATTTTCAATGTAATGATATAATAATATGCCAGTTTTTTTTTTTTTTTTTTTTTTCCTCCTCACCCGTTGTCGCGACATGACGGTCGACCTTGACACAGACATTTGGGATTGGCAGATGCCAAAAAGCCTTGACTACGTGATGACAGGGGTGGGCATTGTAACCCTGAATTATAATCTACAAACAACGCGCCCCCCCCCCAACTCCCCCCCTAAAAAAAAAAAAGAGCTGTGTGCGTGTGTGGGGTGGCGGTGGTGGTTGGGGGAGGGGGTGTGCGAATGCGAGTAGTCCCGAGGAGTACCCGTTTAACCTGCCACGGGAACACTGTCGATTTGTTTTATAAATAATAATAATAATAATAAATAATAATAATAAATAATAATAATAATAATAATAATAATAATAATAATAATAATAATAATAATAATAATAATAATAATAATAATAATAATGACGATAAATAACAAATCTTTTTTTGTCCACAAAATGGAAAAATTTCCGTGGTCTACGTTGCTTTTAAACTTAAATCGGATTGTAAATGTATGGATGTTATGCGTATTGGAAAAATACTCACGACATCTCCATCGGGGTATAACATATTAACACACAAAACTGCAAACGCGAACGTTCATTGTCTGATTGATATAACTTAGTGATAAGTTAATTATAAAATGCTGTCTAAAAGCAATAACAACGGGTTGACTAACGTCAAATTCATTCCTTCTATTGATTCTCTGTGTTAAATTAAAATACTCACAAAGTCCGCCAGCCAGAAATATCACTCCAGCCCAAAGATCTACATGGAACCTTGAACGTTATAGTCTGATATATTTTAATGAGAACTAATCATAAAAATGGGTGTCTAAAAACAATAACAATGAGATGAGTGACGTCAATTTGGTTCCTTTTATAAATATCCAAGAACTTTACTCACTCCATCCGCTCTCTCCTCCTTCAATACATATGAATCTATTCTCTCATCACTTTTTTATGCGGCTATGCATGTGATCTTGTGAAATGACACTCGCCTTTGGATCGGACGGTACTGGATTCGAGTCCCGCTCTGAGTGGCGCATAATTGAGTCCTTGGAAAAGGCTCTTTACTCGCATTCTCTCACCTTGTTCACTATTAAAATGAGTACCTCGCTGTTTACAGCGTCGTCTCTGTCGGGAAACAATTGCAATATCGCTTAACAGTCATGTCTCGTCTAACATGTTTTTATGTTGGCCAAAGACCCTTATAAAGTGATTTGAGCACCTTTATTGAATATAGCGGTATATATAGCGCAAGTAAATTTTTCTCTCTTTCTCTTTCTTTTCTCTCCCCCCTCTCTCTCTCTCTCTCTCTCTCTCTCTCTCTCTCTCTCTCTCGACATGTTAGATTATTATAGCTATTGCTACATATGATGCGAATATCTTGGACGGTTATTGATGCTATGAGTTTAGGTAAAATGCTTACAACATCCACCAGTCGGAAATAATGTACCGTCACACAAAACTACGAGTAACCTTGAACGTTAAAAGTCTGATTGATATAATTTAGTGAGAACTAATTACCAAAATGACTGCCTTAATACAATAACAAAGAGTGGAATAATGTCAATTTCGTTCCTTCAACAGTCTAATTGATATAATTTAGTGAGAAGTAATCACTATTGTGCGCAAGACGAAAGATAGAATAACAGACAGTAACTGGGATCGTAGCCTCACTATTAATTAAAATTTATTTCTAATTTCACCAATTTTTGGAGTAAACACACAGTTCTTAGTATCAAACATATTGTAAATTTGACTCTGATCACGATTCCGACGTGAAAACAGCGAAAATCCGAAAAAAATTGTCCACTTTTTTATACTGCCACGCCGCCGATCGCCGATCGCCTCAAAAAAATATCTCCCCGTATGTGGGCAAAAATCATCTGCGATAAACGCAGGGATCGGGTCACGGCGATAGGTCATCCGTCCCGCTATCAGCGGATGTCGGCGTCTATGGGGGGCTTTACAGGCGTCATGTTTAGTCTGACTTGTTAAGTGATATTGGATAGGGACCCGTGTAAAGCGCTTTGAGCACGTTTAGTGGCTCTTTCTCTATATGAATGGTTGTTTTTTGTACACTTATAAAACTATTGTTCATTTTGATCAGATACGTCATATCTCAATCGATTAAGACTTAAGTTTTGTACCTTCAATTTCGGAGAAATCTCAGGGTTAAGCCTATTTATTACTACTATTTTTGTCAAATTGGGAGTCATCCATATATATTGGTAGGGGAGGTAAATGTTTTCTGTCCAAATTAAAAAAAACAAACAAACGATTTATTAGTTGATGGTAGAATTAGCTCTAGCTGCATGCTCCATTTTTCTCTAGAAATCCGGTCTATTTTCCACCCAATACCAGTGAGCCGGAGTTTTTACCTGTTTGCGTGAAACAAACAATAGCAATTGCTGGCTACCCTTTTAACAGGACGCTAGTCTATCGCAACGTACTTTTCACCATATCTAACAGATCCAGCTATCCAATCACTGCTGGATGGACTGGGGGTCAGATAAAAAAAATATCGACCTCATTCGGGACCGATCTCGGTCCTTTTGCTTGTGAAGCGAAAGCTTTACCCACTCGGGACCCTAATCAAATATCAAAGCTTACCCGCATTTGTTCTTGTATTTTTTTCTCGCCTACAAATACGCAGGGTTAGGTTGTTAGTTTTTTTCCCTGACACCTGACATGAAGGAGATGAGAATGACATAACATTCCTAGGGCGCACCATTATCTATTTGAAGAAATCAAAATCAGTTTGACGATATTAGGCACATATTATGACGGTAAAAATTCTGCAACACTCTAAACTAGAGCTTTAAACTAGAGCTTTTATATAGCGCAATATCCACTAAATGTGCTCAAAGCACTTTACAAAGGGTCCCTGACCAACAGCAACACGTAACATGTAGAACGAGACCTGACGCCCGAGGCGGTATTACAATTTTTCCGACAGAGACAACGTTGTTGACGGCCAGGTACTCATTTTACACCTGAGTACGGTGAGAGGTAAAGATCTTTTCCAAGGACTCAACTATGCACCGAGCGAGGCTCGAACCCAGGGCCTTCCGATCCGAGAGCGAGTGTCATTCCACTAGAGCACATAGCCGCACTATAAATATGGCCTGGAGTATCTTTTCAAAGATTGCGCTGAAGAAAATCACTCTATATGGAATGCATTTCTAATTTTCCTGTTTGGATTTTCCCCTTAAAAGGTAGTGTTAGAGATTTCGTTCTAATCCACCTAACCGACTTTTGTTTGCACTTTGACCATTAAAGAACTGGGGAGGGATTCAATGGAGTCAGATTTTGACCAACTTTTATCAGTATATATATTTGAAATATCTATCTAGTTTTCACCAAGAGATTAATAACTTTGCCATGCAACTCGAGCATCATCTTGATAACATTTGGTTGTACAGCTGTATTTTGCTTTTGTCGAACTGAAGACCTGTGCTATCAGTCATGGTTATTGATGGGCTTAGTCCAGACAATGTAGTACCTATTATTAAGAGTTGAGCAAACATTGGATATGATTTAGATAGCTACATGTTTTCAGTCAGCTCTGTGGCTCTATGGCTCAGTGGTGCGGTGTCTCCATTTGTCATAAAAGTCAAACAATGTTTAGCGTGGTCAGTGGCGGGAGGGGTGACAATTATCGTTGAAAGTTTTGGTTTTGTTCTGAGGTAGGGCACTTCACACATATGACTGCATTCGACTCATGTGTTAATGAATAGCTGGCTACAGGCAAAGACGGACATTGTAAGACTGTAAATACAAAAAGGTGCGTTGTGAAGTGCATTGCGCATGCTAAATCCGTGGAAATGCGCTATATAAATATTCATATTTAAATTGTGAATTCCAAAGTTCAGTCCGTTTATTGTTTGTTTACTAGATACGATTCATCTATTAAGTAACACAACTAATTAATATTTGTGCTGTGTTTTACTTTATTTAGACGTCAGGATTTAATAATTCCAAAATGGAAAAAAAATTATCGATAGTTATAAATCTAAATATAAAATATGATTTTCCGTCTTCAAAAGGCAAATAATCTCTGATTTTATCACTAACCTACTATTGGATTATTCTCAAATCCCAGGGATTGGCATGATCCAACATAGCAGGCAATGTTATCTAACGCAACTGACCCCGGTGTATCTTGACTTCCAACCTCAATCTCTATAACATCGTTATTTAAGACATTTGGGAAGTCAAAATGTGCACGGTGCCAACTTCCAAAATCATCAGATACAAACTTAAAGTAATTTATCAAACCGCTACGGGCTGTAATGATTATAAAGGTCTGTGGCGTCGAAGCCAAATAATCGAATACCATACAGCTTGGCTGACTAGTATTGACAGGGAGGCTGATGAGTTTTCCCATTTCAATACCTGGTTGCTGCCAGTCAAACTGGAGAATGTGACCTCTTTCAGGAAATCTACCGTCAATTCTTCTCGCCCAGGGGAAGTTTGAATACACGTAGTGATGAGGCAAATCATCTTTTTCGAAATCTGTTGTTAGAACAAAAATTGTCCGGTTGGATGATGACGTGCTTTCTCGCGATACCTGGTCTGAATCGATTTCCCTCGTTGCTTGCTCAGTTGATGACGTAATCTCGCGAGAGTTTACTCTTGAAGATTGACCTGAAGAAGTAATTTCACGCGACGTTTGATTTGCTAAATGTATTTCACAAATAAACGGTCTTTTCCTGCTGCAGCGTTTATCGTTCCAGCTCCCTCTGGCATTGCCTATGATTTCAACACATATCTCGTCACCACCAAGGTTGTTAGGCTCCCTAGACGCCCAAGGTTGGAAGGCGGATAATGGCTCTCCATCTATGAACTCAAATTGTCTATTCTTTTTTGTATCCCGGACTCCGATCCAGTACCTCTGACGTTGGGTCAACAAATTTTTGACAAGAGTGTTTGTTTCTGATTCCTTGATCTGTATGAGATCTGCTCCTTCTCCTTGACACGCATTTCTTGCGTTATCCCAGGACATCTTATTTTCACTGAAAACTTTGATACATTGTCTCCCCGCGTTGTGTGATGTCCAAGTTCTAGGACAGTTGGCCTGGTGGTCAATGGTAGAGACCGAGGACATTAACCACATTAACAAAAACCAATACAAAAACATGGCTGCTAATGTTGAGATGATTTGTCTTCACGATAATGTCTGCAATTCTGTAAATAAAGTTGAATATTATATAAATGTATTGCATAAAGTTATAATTTATAAACGTGACAAATCATTCCCTTCGGGTATAATCTCAAGTTTGATCAAACGATATAATTACAACGTCACAATGAATTTGCCTGTTTTCCGGGTTAAAGAGTTTCATATATTCTTCGTAGTTGAAACATTTCAATCAAATTCGAGTTCCACAGCGTAGCATTTAAATATTAGCAATACAAGTAACAGGACATCAATGAAGACTTTTAATTGAGCTTTGAGCCTTTTGAGCTTTTATATAGCGCGATATCCACTAAACGTGCTCAAAGCGCTTTACAAAGGGTCGCTGGTCAACAGCAACACTTTACATGTAGGACGGGACATGACTCCTATTAGGCGATATTACAATTTATTCGGACAGAGACAATGCTGCTCACGGCCAAACATTCACTTTACACATGGGTACGATGAGAGAATGTGAGTAAAGGGCATTTTCCAAGGACTCAACTATGCGCCGAGCGAGGCTCGAACCCAGGACCTTCCGATCCGAAAGCGAGTGTCATACCACTAGACCACCTAGCCGCACATAATTGCAATATCATTACTATGTCAACGAGGAGGAATATTATTATGATCATCTTCATTTCCCAATTATATGGGTATACAAGTACTTGTTAAACGCCATCTTAGTTCCATATGATTTACGGTATCATATAATGCTTTTTCCCACCTTGAAATATAATGTTCATATTGTACTGGTCAAGGATACGAAGATTTAGTTTTCTTAACAATACCTACATTAATTTATTTATAGACAGATAATCATATCACATCAGTAATAGGGCATAAAACATGAACCAAGTGTTCCCTAATTACCCTTAAAACATAAATTATATATACCGTACATTGCACATTGCATATTCTCTAAGATTAAAAAAAAACAAACTTCAAAGGGAGAAACAGATAAAGCATTGGATAAAAATAAATGAAAAAGAAGGGAAAAAACCCACAAAAAATCCCAAACAAACAAAAACAAACAAGACCCTAAAAAAGCAAAACAAAAACATCTTATTTTTATTTATGACATACTAGTAAAAAGCCCGCAATTTCGCGGGGAAAGAACTATTTTCATTCGATATTGCCTGAATCATTTTCTTGATTAGCTTGATTACGATTAGATGCACACTTTAATCGATGTGTTTGTCGTCGCTGCCATGCTTTATTCGGCATGATTTTAGTTTATCAGTCAGTAGATATCAATATCAATAAGTCACAAGTCTTTATCACCTTTGACTTGGGAGGACTTCCGAAAGCTCCTACAAATGGAAACAACTTAAATAATATTCCCTCAACTACCTTTAACTAACACTAATAGGAAAATAAACACCCTAGCATTATAACTAACCCTAATAGAAAAAAACAAACCTCGGACTGCTTTGCACTACCTTTCAATCCTTCACAAATTAAAATGGCGGCCGAGAATCAAAACAATGGTCAAATTAGGAAATTTTAAACTTTCACACATCTATCAAGGTTTGTTCTAGAGTTTTTTAAATGCTTCTTTATGATGACAAACTGAATAAATAAACGCCCAGGACCTTCCGATCCGAAAGCGAGTGTCATACCACTAGACCACCTAGCCGCACATAATTGCAATATCATTACTATGTCAACGAGGAGGAATATTATTATGATCATCTTCATTTCCCAATTATATGGGTATACAAGTACTTGTTAAACGCCATCTTAGTTCCATATGATTTACGGTATCATATAATGCTTTTCCCCACCTTGAAATATAATGTTCATATTGTACTGGTCAATGATACGAAGATTTAATTTTCTTAACAATACCTACATTTATTTATTTATAGACAGATAATCATATCACAGTAGTAATAGGGCATAAAACATGAACCAAGTGTTCCCTAATTTAGCAAGGACTATCCCGCACAAATCTTTGGGCCTCTTTTTCGCTCACGAAGTGCCCGAATTCGCGTCAAAATATGGGACGAAGCCGTTTCGTATATGCTATTTAAAAAAATTAATTACGACGCTGTTTATCGATGAATATGACTGAAAGTTGGCACAAAGTTAAAAAAAAGGTAATTTTAGATTATGTCAAGCGACAAAACTCGTACGATTACCAGAAGACCGTTAAAAATAGATTTTTACTCTTTGGAGTAAAATATTTCTAAAACTACCGACCGGGCGTGGAGGTTTTGTCGCTGACAAGGTAATACATGAACATTTCTTCTTTTTGGTTGTAAAATTTCATATGAATATGACGAGTACTTTTCCCGTATCTTACAAAACACCATCCTAATTTGCTCTTCAAGTTTCAATCTTTTAATCCACTTATTACGCAAGATACAACCAGAGGTCGAAAAAAAATGCCGAAAAAGCGTCCCATATTTTCGCGTTTTTTTCCTCTTTGCGGGTCATCCAAATAAATGACACCTTTGAAACTGCATAACTTGTTTATTTATGAATGGATTTTCAAAATTCAAAAACATTTGTACTCAGTGGAGATAGGGCTTTGATTTTAGACAAAAATTATCCTCAAAAAGAGAAAAAAACATTTTTCATAGTCATTGCTACCTAATTACCCTTAAAACATAAATTATATATACCGTACATTGCACATTGCATATTCTCTTGCATATATGTTCACGTTGGACAAAAATATTTTGTCACTATTGTAATTCCTGTGGAAATGAGCACATTCTATATCACATACATTAATTAAAATAATGTTAAATAAATCAAGTTGAACAAATTTACCCATTGAACAATATTACCCATTACAACAATATTAAATAGGCCCATAATTGCATTCGGATGTCAGCCATGCATATATGTTCACGTTGGGGCATGCCAAAAACAAAATATTTTGTCACTGTTAATTCCTGTCGAAATGAGCACATTTTATATCACATAGTACATTAATTAAAATAATGTTAAATAAATCAAGTTGAACAAATTTACTTTGCATTTTAAACATGCTTTTTTCTGGTGTGAGATTCGTTCCCCAGGCGAGGTAGAATGATTATTTGAGATGTATTTTTTTCTCGTATCTTTCTTTCATACACACTTGTTCAGATCTTTATCTTCCACAGGTGCCTGCTCCCTAATGCCTTAATTTAATATCAATTATTAATAATGATTTATCAAGGATTTAATTTATATCCCTTTTGTAGGACATGAGTAAAGTTTCATTGTATTATTTGAAATCCACAGTTTCAAATTCATAATCATTTCAAATTAAATTTCACTTTTTAGCTTGTGTCTCACCTCAACATAATACTAAATTAGGGTTTTGGGTCACCAGCATGCTTCCGGTCCCTGACCAACAGCAAGACGTAACGGGTAGAACGAGACATATTGTTACAATATTTTTTCGACGGAGACAACGCTGTTGACGGCCAAGTACTCATTTTACACCTGAGTACGGTGAGAGAATGTGAGCAAAGTGCCTTTTCCAAGGACTCAATTATGCGCGGAGCGAGGCTCGAACCCAGGACCTTCCAATCCGAAAGCGAGTGTCATACCACAAGACCACACAGCGCACGTATTGTACCCTTTATTTACAAGGTATTTTACTTCGTGTGTCACAGACATTCAATTTTATCCACTTTTTAAATAGATACATCACCTTGATTACCACGAGTTACCTCCTCTGAGTATCCTTGATATAGTCCATCATTTTTTCTGTCTTCTCATTTTAATTTTTTAAAACAAAATTGGGTAGTGCAGTGCGGGCATTGGGTCATTTTGAAAAACACGACACCTCAAGACTGAACGTGCTCTTTACACTAGCTAACTGCTACTCTTAGCTTGTAGGATGAGACATGACGCCTTTGAGGTGAAAATACCATTTCTTTTAACAGACAACACTTAGTGGCCAGATACTCGTCTCGTTTTACACATAGATATGATGAGAGAATGTGAGTAAAGAGCCTTTCCCAACGACTCAACTATGCGTCGCTCAGAGAGCGATTTGAACCTGGACCATCAGTTCCGGATGCCATACCACGAGACGACCTAACCGCACATCCTCTGATTATAATTTCTATACAGCACTAAAGTCTACCATTGTTCCCTCTGTTTATTTTAATTTTAAAAAATATAATTCAGTTTTGCTACACTGTCACTGGGTTATCTGGAAAATAAATACAAAACCTCAAGACTCTTTTATGGCGGCGATTTTGATGAGCTCCGGCTAATGTAAAGGCCGAGATAATCAAAACCAGCTTAATTTAAACCGGTTCTATTTATTAAATCTGTAGTTCACTTACTGTTTTAAGACCGGGACTCTTAAATAAATCGATGAAAATTGACAGTAAAAATGTGAGTAAAAAGGTACCAAAAGACCAACAATTAGGCTCTTTCCTAAATAATTCTTGTAAACGAGATGGATTTTAAAGAGCGATTTCAAAGCAAAATTAAGATTCTTCGATCCTGAAACGTATATATCAGAAAGCTCTGAATATTCCGATGATAAAGACAGAACTAAAACCCATATTGAAAGGATAATGGGAAACTTCGGGTATTTATAAGATAAAGGTAACGCTTTAACGCAATTTAAACAGATTATATATAGCTCTGGATACTCCGATAAAAAAAAAAAAGCTTAAACGCACGATCAACAGATAGTAGAAATCTCTTGATACTCAAAGATTATGATAGAGCTTAAGCGTGCGATGAACAGATATTATAAAGCACTGAATATTCCTAAGATAAGGCCAAAGCTTATAACCTTTAATTATGACACTCGGCCCGAATAACAACTATTTTGTCATGCTATCTGTAAGACAGAGTCCACTGTCATTATTTATATACTATTGAACTTGTGTAAACTTTTTAAGGAACAGTTGAGAATGAATTTTGTGATGGATAAACTAATACAATACTTACCAGAGAATCCGGTGACCAGTTGGGTCCACTGACAGCAGCTATCCCCGTTATTTATATGGACTAGCTAGCACCACAATGTTTTGATTTATTTGTCAGCGAATTAAATCTATACTAGTCAATAGCATTATATCTAATTGTGCTTTATTTGAATAGAAATTTTAAGTTTTGTTTTGTAAATGAATAGACATGTCGATTCATGAATAAAATACAAAAGATGGCGATATGTCATTTGATAAAGATCGATTGACCTCCATAGACATACGCTTAACCATTCAGCGCTGAAAAGCAATTTTGTTTATCAAATCATCAGTCCTCTCTCTATGACTTATATTTACCTATTCGTTTTCACCAAGGAGAAACTAATAATAATAATAATAATAATAATAATAATAATAATAATAATAATAATAATAATAATAATAATTAATAATAATAATAATAATAATAATAATAATAATAAATAATAATAATAATGATGATGATGATGATGATGATGATGATGATGATGATGATGATGATGATAATAATAATAATAATAATAATAATAATAATAATAATGATAATTGAGCTTTTGAGCTTTTTTATACAGTGCAATATTCACTAAATGTGCTCATAGTGCTTTACAAGGGGTCCCTGGTCAACAGCAACATTTAACATGTAGGACGGGAAATGACACCTGTTAGGCGATATTACAATTTTCGGACAAAGACAACGCTGTTAACGACCAGGTACTCAGTTTACACCTGAGTACGGTGAGAGAATGTGAGTAAAGAGTCTTTTTCCAAGGACTCAACTATGCGCCGAGCGAGGTCGAACCCAGGACCTTTCGATCCGAAAGCGAGTGTCACATTACTAGACCACATACTGGCACTAATAATAATATTAATAATAATAATAATATAATAATAATAAATAATAATAATAATAATAATAATATATAATAAATAATATAATAATAATAATATAAATAATAATAATAATAATAATAATAATAAAATAATAATAATAATAATAATAATAATAATAATGATAATAATAAAATAATAATAAATAATAATGATAATATAATAATAATAATAATAATAATAATAATAATAATAATAATATAATAATAATAATAATAATAATAATAATAATACGGGGTAAAGGAACGACCGCCATAACATTTATAATTAAAATTATTTCTAAGAGTAAGCTTCGTTTTGTCAGTCGAGGATCGTAAATTCCTATTTGGTACATATATTTCTAACATGCTTTTAATTTAGTTAGGTGCTTCATCATTTAGGCTTTTATAACAAAACAGAGCGATCTTAAAATGATATTTTCCTATATAGTGCAGCTCATACAGAATAGGCAGGGAGTGTGCCATTCTTTTTTTTTTTTTTGTCTCGTCACTAATTTAGCCACACTATTCTGTATGACCTGCAGGCGCGAGATTTGATCGTGGCTTATGTGAGATAAAATACCAGTTGTGACGAGTTTCATTGTTGCATCTTTGGTAAGAACATTTATAATGGTGGATATTTTATTAAGATTATTTGTAAAAGTTTTACAGAGCCTGTCTACTTGCATTTTCATAGAAAAATCATGTTATTTTTTGGAGGGGAAGCTTTACACAGATCGAGGTCCACAAAAATTCCACTATGGTCTGACAGCGCCAAGTCTATTAGGGCTGTTTTTATACGTGATTACCTTTGATAGGAGAATTGGCGTGCGCTCCAGAGGGAAAAAGAAAAAGCGGTAGACGCTATCTCGGGGCGTACTTTTGAAAGAGATATACATTATGCTGCATGTTGGACAACATGGAGCCAGGCTAGGAACATAGCCATTAACAGGGTAGAATGGAAACTGCAGATCGAATCCCTATGTATCACCTGGCACGAAAAAAACAGGATAAATTAGAAGTATGTTGAAACATCCTAAAGATCTACTCACCGGCATAAATAATGCAGAGTTTGACTCATATGCCAACAAACAATGGTTTAGTGAACCGTTTCAAATATTGTGTACAGTTTTCACACTCTAATATGGTATTCACTAGTTTCAAATAATGCAGCGCTTTCATGGTCGTAAATAAGATGTTCAAATAATATACTCAGTGGGACTCTCTTGCTGCACGTGGATCACTGCAAATGGCACATAGTGATACCAAGTAGTTCTATAAATATCCCGCCTCGACAAGTTTATTTCATTCACATACAATCTCTGTATAACGATGTCAAGACCTTACACTTACACAGAAAATCGTCGCGTCGATCTAAAGAAAAAGAAATACAGACAAAAAAAAAAAAACAAACACAAAAAAAAAAAACAAACAAAAAAAAAAAAAAAAAAAAAAAAAAAAAAAAAAAAAAAAAAAGGAAACACCCCCCAAAACAAAACAAAAATAAACCTTGAGCTTTTATAGAGCGCGATATTCACTAAATCTGTTCAAAGCGCTTTACAAGGGATCCCGAGTCAACAGCAACACCTAACATGTGTAGGACGAGACATAACGCGTGTTAGGCGAAATTACAATTTTTTTTCCTACAGAGACTGTTAACAACTAGGTACTCATTTTGCATCTGATTTGCGCCGACTATGCGGTCTAGTGGTATGACACCTGCTTTCGAATCAGAAAGTCCTGGGTTCGAGCCTCGCTCGGTTTGGGTCCTTGGGAAAAGCTCTTTACTCACATTGTCTCACCATTCTCAGATGTAAAATGAGTACCTGGCTCTCTCAGAGAAAAAAAATGTAACTTCGCATAACATACGTCATCTCACGTTCTACATGTTACGTGTTGCAGTTGATCGGGAACCCTTTGTAAAGCGCTTTGAGCACGTTTAGTGGATAATGCGCTGTATGAAAGCTCAAGATTTTTTAAAAGGCCAGATTACAATCTTTCCAACATGGACAACGCCTGCTACCGGCCAGATTTTCACTTCACACCTGAGTACGTTGATGCATTGGAAATCAAGTGCCTTTTTTCCAATGACTCAATTTTGTTCCACCCAGAGCGGAACTAGAACGAGGAACTAACAGGTTCAAAGGCGAGTGTCATAACACAAATCCACCACTTGATGGGTGTTTATGCTCGTCTCGCCATATAACATTGATTGCCTTTATTTTTATATTTAAATAGCTTTTGAGACACCTCCGCCACTGGTATCCCTTAGCCAGTTATAAATAGGCGGCTACAGACTGTATTACTATATCTCAACACTTTCTAAATAAGAGAAAGCGAGAGTGGTAGAGAGAGAGAGAGAGAGAGAGAGAGAGAGAGAGAGAGAGAGAGAGAGAGAGAGAGAGAGAGAGAGAGAGAGAGAGAGAGAGAGTTACGTCTTTTGGTAGACGAAGCATTTGAAACCAAATAGACTATGTAAGTATGAGTGAGGACCGATGATTTGAAAAACAAATTGCGTTACAGTGTTAAAGAATAACGCATTGGTTTATGGCCACATGGATGTCAATCAATCTTTATCAGATGACATATCGCTATCTTTTGTATTTTTTATGTATCGACATGTCTATTCATTTACAAAAGAAACCCTTCACATTTCTATTCAAATAAAGCACAATTAGATATAATGCTATTGACTAGTATAGATTTAATTCGCTAATAAATAAATCAAAACATTGTGGTTCTAGCTAGCCTATATAAATAACGGGGATAGCTGCTGTCAGTGGACTCAACTCTCCAATTTATTTTGGTCACCAGATTCACTGGTAAGTATTGTATTCGTTTATCCATCACAAAATCCATTGTCAACTTTTCCAATTGTTATCCTTAAAAAGTTTAAACATGTTCAACATTACAGACATAATGAAAATGGGCTATTTTATTAAGAGAAAATGACAAAACTTTAAATATTCAGGTTGAGGTTCAAAATTAAAGATTCCGTTTAAGCTTTGTCTTTACCTTTTGAAGATACAGACATTTATTTTAATTGTCTAAATTCTGTTTAAGGTTTATACTTATTTTAGAAATACGAAAAGCTTTGTATTACCCGTTCAATGTGAATTTAAGCTTTGTCTTTTTTTGGAAATTTCCACAACTTTCTATTTTCCCACTTAAATTGCGTTTATGCAATCATCTTTATCGTAGAAATACCCACCGTTTTCACTTATCTTTATATATATCGTTTAAGCTTTGTCTTTGTTACAGGAATATTCAGAGCTTTCAATTATCTGCGTTTCAGGACCGAGGATTTCAGTGTTACCTGAACCCAAAATTTATTGTAAATCGCACTTTAAAATCCATGTTGTTTACTAAATTAGTCATTGTTTAGGCAGAGCTTAAATTTTATTCTTTTGGGCACTTTCCCCCCTCAAAGTTACTGTAAATTTAAAGCGATTGATTACGGAGCCCGGTCTTAAAAGAGTCAGTGAGTGGACTGCGGATGTAATAAGGCTAGAACCGGTTTAAACTTTTCAATTATTGCCTGCCTAGATTTACATTTTTGTCAGAAGGAAGAACAAACTTCACCAATATTTTAATTTTTCATATTTTCTGCGAATAAAACGCATCTATCTATCTATGTTTTGTGAAAATCAACCCTTCACTTAATTTTAAATATTTCCATTTTTGCTTGACACAGAAATGACGCGCTATCACATTTTTAACGTCATAATAATAGTTCCAGTGGCGTGGGGCCATTGGATCGAATGGTGCCAGGCACCGCACCAATCTTTTTTAAAAATCATTAACAGCATAATCTAATTAAAAATAAAACTGAGAAATTTTAACTCCACTGTCTTTCGCCAACTCACCAACAACATACTGCCTTTTTAGTCTCCGCTCTATTCAAGATTCCGATTCACGCACTGCGCCGACTCGTGTGTTGGTGACATCACTGCGCGAATTAGTGACAAAATCAACACCGTGGTGCAAAGCAATCCAAGCTCCAGTTAATGCTCTATCCTTTGGTATCGCTACAGCTGATTGAGCGAGAAACTGGGTCGAATTATACTATCTTCAAATAGCGGAAAACCCCTCGACTTGTGCCAGGATCTGAGAGCTCCACCGTTGGACTGGGGGGATGCGCCAATGTTGCACCATTTACGTCATAATTAGGGTAACTTCGGCCATCCAAATTATTACATTAACTGTCAAAAACACTGATCATTGTCAAGTTTATTTGTAAGCAGCAAAGAAAAACAACATAAAACTTTAAAATAGGACATCAAAATCCCCCCCCCCCCAACCACCTCTTTTTCACGATTATTGAATAAAGTAATTCTTTGCAACCAAGCATTGTGGACGAATTTACCAACATTTTTCTTGCTTGTAGTGTCGAGTTGATGGTTACGTGTGTATGAGTGTTTATTTGTGTGTGTGTATGTGTGTGTTTGTGCGTGTGTATTTGTGTCAGTCAGAGAAAGAAAGTGAAGATTGTCAACAGTTATACTTTGGTGTGTGTTTTGATTTCTTAAATACTTAAGTGGAGTGATTTTTTCTTTGTGATCTTTGAGATCTGAATCTACCTTTTATTTGTGGAATCATTAATCGTATTCCACTAATTTCCATTATTTGAGATATACTTTGAAGTTTTGTTTTGTTAAGCAATGAATTGCAATGAATCAAATTGACTCTTTACTTCACCGACCGTTTTGGAGATCGACACGAGATGACAAATTAGAAATCAAAAGACTAGTTTCTCACCAACCAACTGATTTTGAATTAACACAGGTGTGGAAATCTCGAAAACACTCTTTTTCAGTGACATGAATGGCTCACAGTTGGTTTAGAAAAAAAACGTTTCTTTTGTTTTTATTGTCTACTTTTTACAGATACAATAAACACTGACAAATCATGGACATCTATAGGCTATAGTGACCTTAACCATTTCCATCGTATTGAACGTTGTTTTAGCACCCTTAAAAGAGTGAAAAATTTCTTGCGAAATTGAATGAAACAGGTGCGGTTAAATTCGTTAATGATTCTGTCAATTCACAAAGCTGAAATAGATGCCATTCAAGATTTCAATAAACAAATTATAAAAAGATTTGCAGAGATGAAATATCGCCGTGCAGATTTCTTTACAAGTACTAAAAGTAAGTAATTTCTGTCATAGTTTTTTTTCTCTTTTGATTTACATTTATCACATATTGATTGCATTATCTACCAAATCCAATCCTTTAAATGGTGGACAAAGAATAATTACAAAGACCTTTTCACACGGGACTTGTATCTCAGTGTTGTGGCTTGTTGTTTTCATGAATTATTTGTTTTTGTGAGTTTTGTCCACTCGTAGAAACCATCGACCCTCCCCCTACCTTTCCAAAAAAGAGAGTTTTAAGATGTGCTCTCTCCTCTTAATCGTGTTCACTGTTTTAGAAATTTTTTTCTTCTACTAATCGTGGCACCACCATATGCCGTCAATACGCCACGCCGCTGAATAGTTCAGTATTTAAACACAAGTGACATATTATTTCTGCTATTAGTGTAACTCCCTAGTTATCACCGTCCTTTTCACACTATATTGTAATAATAACCTACAATAGGATTATGTCAGATTGGATTTTGTCATGATATTCCTCTAAGGGCCCAGGATGTATGCAGAATTGAAATAGAAATATGTTCTGTATTTAAAAAGTAATATTTATGATTCATGTATGCGCATAGCTAATAACATTAAATCAAAGAGCAAAAAAGTAAGACTTTAATTGATTTCTGGTCAATGTGACATGATAGAAAATGAAATATCAGATGATTTGATCAAAATAGGATCTGAGGAAACACGAAGAGAACTTTTATGAGGTTGGCGAAATCAAGTCAATGATCAAGACCCCAGCAAAAGCCAACTGGTGCAAGACCAACCTGAGCTTGAGTTAAAGTAATCAAAACCGACTCTTGAATAGAAAAGACAATGTCACAATTTTTAGACTGCTATCAGCACACAATCGGATCAACACAATAGACACAATATTTTCACATAGGAGAAACAGACATGTGTGATTGTGGTGATGGACGCCCACCATATAATATACTCTAGACCTGCTCAAACTAAGCAATATCGAGAGAGGATTTTTGGTCTGGTACCACACCTCTGCCGACCAAACTGTGTGTGGTACCCTGACAGAGCAGAGAAAGTTAACGGCGGTCCTAAACCAACTGGGTATTCAAACATGAAGACAATATGCACAATATTTTACCTAAACGCAGAGCATCAATAAGTGGAGATGTTTTCGTCCTCGTATAATGTTTGTGTTTTGTGATGTTGCGAGGGGTCACAGCCGAAACATATAGGCATTAAATCGTTTAAACTATATGGGTAACCCCTGTCGTGCAATGGTTGCACGTCTGACCGGTAATCAGGAGGTCCGAGGTTCGATCTCCACTCGAGGCAGGATTTCTCTTATTCTACTTTGTCTGGCACCGTTCCATACACACTTTTCCAGATCTATATCTCACACCAGTGACAGCTCCCAAATTTGTCACTTTGATATTCCAAAATATGTATGCCATAATTTCCAGTAATGCAGATTCGTGGCATAAATTTTGGTTACAATAATTGTTTTCTTTTTGCAATTTTAGGCAATGCATATTTTTTGCATAAGCTCGGTGGTTAAGATTGTTTTCTTGATAGTATTGTCGGCAATCTCGATTGTCTACAGGACCTCAATTAGTTGTACTAATTGTTTTCTGTATGTAAGTTCATTAATGTAGTTTATTGCTGAAAGTTCGTCTATATTAAATTGCTTTCATTGTGCCATTGAAAGTTATGTATACTCTTGGCACGAAAGGGACGAGTAGATGGTATATTTCACCTTTTACTTTGGGCATGCAACGCATAGTGGCAAAATTCGGAGGGTAAAAAACATCAGTCTTTAAATGAAACTTTTTTCCAAATAAAAAGCAAACAAATGAAACAAAACTAGAATTATTTACATAAACAAAACCCATACGATGGGATTATTTCGAGTAAAGACTATGTTTTCATAATAATTGGTCTTGGTTAAGTTTCCGTTTTATTTTCTTATAACATGGTTCCAAAAGGATAGGAATAATGATAATACAAGTAAAATATTAACTTCTATTTGAATAGATAAATGATACATGAACAGATGAATAGATACAATGTATAAGTAAGTATATTATAACTTTATGTAATACATTCATATATTCAACTTTATTTACAGAATTGCAGACATCATCGTGAAGACAAATCATCTCAACATTAGCAGCCATGTTTTTGTATTGGTTTTTGTTAATGTGGCAAATGTCCTTGGTCTCTACCATTGACCACCAGGCCACCTGTCCTAGAACTTGGACATCACATAACGCGGGGAGACAATGTATCAAAATTTTCAGTGAAAATAAGATGTCCTGGGATAACGCAAGAAATGCGTGTCAAGGAGAAGGAGCAGATCTCATACAGATCAAGGAATCAGAAACAAACACTCTTGTCAAAAATTTGTTGACCCAACGTCAGAGGTACTGGATCGGAGTCCGGGATACAAAAAAGAATAGACAATTTGAATTCATAGATGGAGAGCCATTATCCGCCTTCCATCCTTGGGCGTCTAGGGAGCCTAATAACTTTGGCGGTGACGAGAGATGTGTTGAAATCATAGGCAATGCCAGAGGGAGCTGGAACGATAAACGCTGCAGCAGGAAAAGACCGTTTATTTGTGAAATACATTTAGCAAATCACACGTCACGTGAAATTACTTCTTCGGATCAATCTTCAAGAGTAAACTCTCGCGAGATTACGTCATCAAGCGAGCAAGCAACGAGGGAAATCGATTCAGACGAAGTATCACGAGAGGGAACGTCATCTTCCAACAGGACAATTTTTGTTCTAACAACAGATTTCGAAAAAGATGATTTACCACTTCATTACGTGGTTTCAAACTACGCCTGGACGAGGAGGATTGACAATAGATTCCCGAAGAGAGGACACATCCTTGAACATATTTGGCAGCAACCGGGTACGGGACTGGGCAAACTCCCCAGCCTTCCTGTCGATATTGTTCCCCCGAGCTGTTTTGTATTCGATTATTTGGTTTCGATGCCTCAGATTCTCATAACCATTGGAGCCAACGGTTTTACACTCTACTCTAAGTTTATATTTAATGAATATGGAAGTTGGCAGCGTGCTTATTTTGACATTCAGCATGTCATGATTAATGATACTATAGAGTTTAATGTTGGAAGTGGCGTTACACACGGGTCAGTTGAGTTGGATAACATTGCCTGCTATGTTGGATCATGCCAATCCCTGGGACTTGTGGATTTACCATTATAAGCTTAAAGATCGAGACAAAGGTTCTATACATCTTCAAGACAGAAAGTCGTATCTTTTATTTTCTATTTATGACTATAAAAATATATATCGCAATTTGGAATGGTTAAGTCCTGAACTCTAAATAAAGCATGGCACAGAACAAACTTGTTAATTAGTTGTGTTACTTAAAAGATTATATTATCTTGTTAACAATAAATGGACTGAACTTTGTGACTTTTTTATATAGCGCAATATCCACTCAACGTGCTGAAAGCGCTTTACAAACTTACATGACATGTGTCTGCTTACCTCTTATCCAGTTTTGAGTGCTACCATGACTGTATCGTCTGGTGTAAACCAGTCATTGACCCTTAATGCGCGGGGCCTCATTTCAACCATGTCAAATTACAACCAAATTTTGCTAGGAAGATATTCGTGTTTCATGGCAGTTACTAATTTCTTGGTGAATAGTGGATAATTCAGTCATATTATGCTGACAAAAGTTGGTCAGATTCTAGCTCAGTTTACAGTCTATCCCAGCGGTTTAAGGGTTAAAGGGCTAATAATAGTTGATTACATGAATTGCAATGAATTTTAATCTTGCCTTTCAATGGTCGAGGTTAAACTAGTAAATCAGAAATGCACTCTATGCAGAGTGATCTTTATAGCGTAAATCTTCAATAATATTAATCTTTGGAGTAAATCAATGCCTTTGAAATGATCTTGAGGCAGGATACCCGGGGTTATATGGGATGGTGTAGAAGGCTGTCTGTCATTCTCTTTACCCATTATTAAGACAAACCGACACTAAAGGGTCATTAAAAAAAATTGATGAAATATCCTAAACTTCAATGCATGGTCATAATGTATATGCTTGGGAAGGACAATTATTTTTTTCTGAAAAAAGTTGCCTAATGACGCCATACTTGTTTATCAACCGATTGCCTTATTATTTTGGCCACAGGTAGATAAATGGTAAACAAAGAGGCTCTAGAAGCCCGATTTTTAATTTTAAAAAATTAGAAAATTTAAAAGATAAGTTCCAATTTATTACTAGATTATTACCCTTGAAAAAAAAGTTACATAATTGCAAATAATTCATAAAATGTTTTTTTTTGTCTGGCTTCTTGAGGACCTGCGTATTTGTATGACACTCATTTGTAGAAGGTTTGAAGAAGATTGCCTGCGTATTTGTATGACACTCATTTGTAGAAAGTTTGAAGAAGATTGGTTGAAAATTGGAGGAGTAGGGTTTTTAGTGACGAAAATTTTAGTTTTGAGAAAAACACATTTGCAACTAAAAATGGGCATGAATTTAACCATACCACGGGTCACAAAATACGTTACATTAAGTAGAAAAAAAAACAGAAGATGAAGTTCTCCTGCTAATTTTTATGCAGACAAATGGTCACATGACAACATCCCACCAAAATCTCAATTTAGCCAACTGGGTCAAATTTCATCATTTTTAATGTAGAGTTTTAGTATTAGGGCATTTAATTGTAGTTAAACGTTGCGCAAAATTTTTCAGAACCTGAAAACAAAATTCCTTCATTATCAATAATGGTATCGGAGCATAGACATACTCATAGTGGATGGCGTTCATTTAAGAGCGTCTCTTCAACAGCCAGGCGGATAGTGTCGTATCGGTTTGGTCCCGAGTTCGATTCTTATCAATGTAAACGTTTCTATTCTCTATTGTTTTCTGGCTCTTCTTTACTCTATTCATTTTGTGTTATTACATCGCAATTAGGGCATTTTATACTCAAACAACCCTCGTATATTGAGTCATTGTTTCAAAGCTTCATTGGACGTGTTGTAGCCAACTCATGCTTTAGTCGATTTAAGAGTTGTGAGTTGTAAACGCCATTTATTGTTTTTTTTTTCGGAAGATAGTCCGATCTAATACATATCTTTCATGTCCTAAAAAGATCCAATTTCATCTCTCGATCATCTTGATATTCCCGTGTTTAATATAATTATCACCAAGCTGTCAAAAAGTCATTGATGCTTTTCACATACACGTTGAGAGTCTCGCAAGGCTTCTTTTCTTCTGCAAGAATACGTTGCACCTACCGAGCAGAGACCATGGCCATATTCAAACACCTATGCATAATAGTCATTTATTTTGTTAGGGGCAGCGCGTTTCATATATCCACAGAATCCATAGATTGAAACGCAGTCTGTATATCAGTCTGCATTCAACACTTATTTGATGATCCATTATCTTTACTTTCACAGCCAGTAGTCCTGTTGCTGAGATTTCTCCTCTTGTCAGCAATCACTCTTTACTATGTTGGCTGTGATCCAGCACAATGAATTTGTCTCATCCACATTTATTTAATGCATTTTTATGCAAAATGCTTTTGATTTTTCTCGTGCTTTCATTGAGAAGTTGCGTACATACATGATTCTTTGAAAAATTAGAGATCCAATACTTTCATTCCTTCTGCGTTGAGCATTCTCACAATCATCTGCTTTCATACATAACATAAAAAAGACAATTTTCATTCATATTAGTATCCAATTTTAACTACCTTGAAACACTTGAATAAGATGTAGAACTACAGGATGCGCAACAAAGATAGTTTCGGCATTCCACAAAAAGCGCTGCACGATCTAACGAATGTGTCACAAAAGATGGAATGTTGCGTCTTCTGTGGATCCAATAGATACATTACCAGAAGAAAAAGAAGTTTAAGTCACAATCTGTCTTATTCTTCTTTTTTTCCTGTTTGGGTATGTTCAATAACTTAGTGAAGCCATTATGGTTCCAATGTTTTTGCTTTAGCGTTCTTTTACGAGTTAAGAATACGTGAAGTTTATTACAGGGGAGAAATGGAGATTAAAAGAATATGGTTAAAACGGCGTATAAAAATAAAGCAAACCAAAAAACAAGACAATAATAAACAAAAAACAAAAAACCCAAAAAAAAAACCAACCGTATTAATCGAGCAACAAAATAATACAGTAAACGAAAATGCACCACGCAAAGTATGGAATTGGGAAAGCTGTTTCCTACAAATCAATTAAACATAACATAGCACAGATGAGGTGATCAAATTTGATTGAATCACCCTGCAGTGCTTACCATATATCTTTATTCTCAATTGTCTATGAATACACCCATCTTGGTAACGATTTAGAGGCATTACTAGGTGCCGCCGATAAGGAGCCATAATGATCGCTTGCATTAACTCTCTCCTTACCACCCATTTTCAGGATTTTCCCCAAAACTTCATAACCAACACAAAAATAGATTTTTTTATCACTCAAACATAATAGCAGTAAGTTCTTGCCATACATAATTTCTTTAGCAAAACATGCTCTACAACACACTGTTCATTTTATTTAAATTCTATGATGTACAAAAGAAATTTGAATAAGAAAAATGTTGGTTGTATCGTAACGAATGTGACGATTTTCCTTTAGTTGGTAAGGAGAGGGTTAAATCGAGAGTGGAGAACGAGGTGCGATCGATGGTTCGTCCGTTACTAAAAATTAACCAATCAGAATATTTCCTGCCATTTACCCCGTTTCGTCCCTTGACTTTTCATTTCATTTATGAAAAAGCCTGAGATACCCTTAGTACATGTCAAACACACAAATAGGTAGGGCGCAGTTAGTGAGTCTATCTCACAATATTTTGAGTCAGTGATAAAGGAATTACATCGCAAAACCTGACGACACGATGCATTTTTTCACTCATCTGTGTTAAAGTTGGGAGTGATGCTCAGGATCTGTGGGATGTTTACTCCGGGTGATAGGCAAGTACTAAAGGTGGCTATGGATCTTTGGTTCCCAGTCAGCATTGATTTCAGGGCCAAAATATATTTTATTTTATTTTCGAGTAAAATATAAAACAACTTAATTGTTTATTCGGCTATAGTTTTAATAAAATATACGATAACTGACGTGCTTTTGAAAAGTGTATGCAATGTATGTTGATTGAAGGACAGTAGGCTCATACCATAAGATAATAGTTTAAAATGCATCCATGTCAATAGCTTGACAGGCAAAGCAACAAGAGGTTACAGAGGAAGCATTACTTTTATAAGCGAGTGAACTTTCGGGTTACACATTGTACACCGCCAACTAAGGGGAGTAATCATTGAATGCTTTCTATTTTTTTGACGCGCATTAATTGCATCTCTTGTTTGTATATGGTACATTCTCGTATTAAAAAATCAATTAGTTAACTAAATAATTTATGATTATATTCCAAAGTAATCTTTATTGATTGGTATTTTTAATGGGAGGTGTAATAAAACAATATTTGAACTGAGTTAGTTTTAGTCACTTCTAAGGTCGGGCTACTCCAAGACCTCGGTGACGAAAAGCAACACAAGTTCACAAGTTGTACAGTATCGTTATTATTTATTATTTTATGTTTTTCTGGTATGACACTCGCCTTCGGATCTGTATGTCCCTGATTCCCTTAATTGGCCCAACGTTGAGTCAGATTCTCTCGCCAAACTCAGGTATAAACATGGTTACAGCCGGATGCAGCATTGGATGTCGAAAAATAAATTGTTGTAGCGCCTCAGGTACATCATGTCCCCTCCTACACATTGGGGTTGATATTGGCTTGGGACTCCTTCAAAGGTGTTGTGTCCCTGAATTTGTCATTTTAAACACATTACCTCACTCGACTTAGGTGTGAATGACTACCTGCTTGTATTAACGGATATTGTAAAAGTTAGTACAAAAGCCAATCCTAACAAGCATCTTTCAATATAGGTACTTATACTCAATAACATTTACTAAACTGTCGTACTCTATAACATCACGTTTTCCTCTTTTCAACAACTGTCAAACCTGACATCTCGTATCAGCATAATCATCATCATTTTTGATGAAACTGAAAAAAGTTCAGAAAAATAAATGAAAAAACAAGTTTAGTTGAACGAAAACATAAACCCTAATCTTCATCAAATGCGACATTTTAATGGCTAGATTCAAAACACAATGGTGTTTATTCAGTATTACTTAGTATTGAACAGAGTTTGGGTTAGATACAATTATACACAACAACAGACAATAAATGAAATGTGATCGATCACCTCAATCTGGTATTTTGCTGGGGTTAGTCAGATTCTAAAAAAAAAGGAAGTTAGCTGCCGTACTCTGGAAAAACACGTATTAAAAAATTTGGCCAGAAAACTCGTCCTTCAAATATCGATCGATTTAAATAACCCTTATCTTGACAACTCCCTGAAACCTCGAGAGGTCTCAGGTTTGAACGTTTTTACCAAGATGATATCCATCGACATTTGAAGGACGAGTTTTCTGGCTAAATTTTTAAACATGTGTTTTTATAGAGTACAACGGTTAAGTGGTTAAAGTTAACATGGTCAGAAATTCGAAACTATTGGGTTTTACTAATATTGACTTGATTTACTTAACTTTGTCCTCTTCGCTCATTGAAAAACATAAGGGCTCGGATGGGCGTCTACAATGTTTCTGTCCTTCGTTTTCTTCTTTGTAGTCTCCCAGGTGAGGCCTGCCATCTTCAGTTCGTCAGACAGTGAGCGTCACCGTGTCTGTTTCGCACTTGCCACCTTTCGTGTCTGTGACTCTCAAGGTTTCAGATCTATACAAAAGAACTAGTTTCACACTAATTCTCCACAATAATATATATATGTCTATCTTTACTTTTCAAGTTTTTACAATTCCTAGATTATCATAACTAAAATAAATACTTCCCAAGCTCCTGGTCGCCTTTATTTTAATCGAATTTAACAAAAGTATAACTACCAGGCTGTCTGAACTTGTGGAACGTAAAATTATTTTGTAATGAAAATTAATATAAGAGGGCTAATGGGGCCGGATTTTATTCCGGTTTCTATAGCGGTAAATAGACAATAACAATTGCTTGCTACCATTTTGAAAGGACACCAGTCTGCAGCAAAGTACTTTTCGCCCTATCTTACAGACGAAGCTGCATAGCTGGGCGAACAGGAGAGGGGCGGGGGGGGGGGGGGGGGGGGGAGAGAAGAAATGTTAACTGACCTAAAATCGAAATTGGTTCCAATACACGTGGGAACCTAGTGTTCTCCCAACTGAGCTATCGAGACCCCGAAAATAGATAAAGGATGGGCACGATGCCTCAATTAATAGATACTTGTGTCACAATCCCAAGGATTGCATTCAGTCCGGGGACAATCTTTGTGTTTTCTTGCAAATATTTTCATACAGCAACGATAGAGTAATTGAGTAGTAATATGTTTTAGTCCGTTCCACAAACACGTCCGCAAGCGTTGACGTGATATATTTTCACAATAGTTTTGATGGATTTTAATGATAATTGGCTCGAACACTAAAATTGTAAGTGACATTAAGCTGACTTTTTTTCAATGGTTACAATACCATACTTTGGGATTTTTCTTCTTTACGGTACACAAAAAAACGAAGGGTCTGGGATGAGTGAACTTTTGGAGGGTTTACGTTAACAATAATTCTATGCACTGTACTTGGATTCAATAGTCTGATGTCACGTCGCCCAGCAACGGCGGCCATCGTGGTTCTAAACAAAGAAAATCGATACTTTTTATTCTTCATGCTGGCTAGAACTTTTCATATGTCTTGTGATCAGGATATGTAAAAGTCAAAACATGATCAGATTTATAATGTTTTTTACCCTCTGGATAAGCTTTTATGCTCGTCGGAGAAATAATTCATAAGGGCGTCCGCCATTGTTCAGATAGTTTAGAGCCGGTTACTAAGTTACTATGCTTCATTACGAGGGAAGTGACGTTGCGACTGTTGAAGCGTAATATGATGTGATCACGATCCTGAACTCCCCACAGCCTTGACTGGGGTTTAACTTTTCACGAGACTCATGTGCACTACTCACTAATATTGAAACCCTGAATTCAAAATGACACAACAAATTGTACGCTTTGTAGACAATAGGATTCAATAGTCGTACCGTCACTTCCTTCCTAATGACGTATGGTAATTTAGTAACACTGGCTCTAAACTATCGGAACAATGGCGGACGCCGTATGAAATATTTCTCCGGCGAGCTTAAAAGCGTATCCAGAGGAAAAAAAAACCCCCATCAGTTTGATCATGTTTTGACTTTTACACATTCTGATGACAAGGCATATGAAAAGGGAATGAAAAGTTCTCGCCAGCATGAAGAATAAAAAGTAAAGATTTTCTTTGTTTAGAACCAAGATGGCCGCCGTTGCCGGGCGCGTGACATCAGACTACTGAATCCAATTGGATTCAGTAGTCTGATGTCACGCGCCCGGCAACGGCGGCCATCTTGGTTCTAAACAAAGAAAACCATTGCTTTTTATTCTTCATGCTGGCTAGAACTTTTCATTCCCTTTTCATATGCCTTGTCATCAGAATGTGTAAAAGACAAAACATGATCAAATTTATGTTTTTTTTTCCTCTGGATACGCGCTTAAGCTCGCCGGAGAAATATTTCATACGGCGTCCGCCATTGTTCCGATAGTTTAGAGCCAGTGTTACTAAGTTACCATACGTCATTAGGAAGGAAGTGACGTTACGACTGTTGAAGACTATTGACATAAAACAATTGTAACATTTTAAAAGTTGAAAATCAGAGGCGTAGCTACCTGTTGTGATTCCTACATTCATAAAAAATGACAACAATCTGGATTAAACATGCAAACTTGTCACAATGAGGAAAGTTTACAGATATTTCTCAAGAGAGGCGAAGCGCAGAATTTTTCATTTTCAGGGCATGCGGCGAACAGCAATTCTATTAATAGATTGCTCACAACCAGGAACTATGTCATTTTAATTATGCACCTCTTGTATTTGAAAACTGCGGTTCCTTTAAAAGGTTATACTATACAAAACTTACATGGAATCTGATATTAGAGAAGTCTAGCCTCAGTGTGCGACCTATAAAAGTTGTCGCGTATAAGAATTCGGAGGACCACCCCCTCCCCCCCCCCCCAACCTCCTGTTTTTTTACGTCAATTTGCGATTTTTTTCCGACACTGTTCATTACTATTTAAATGATATCTATTGTTACACTATTTGAAAAAACCCAAAGCTACGCCTCTGAATGCAACTTTGTTGTGAATATTCTCCCCACAAGAAAGAGAATCAACACACCATTACTGTAAACATTTAAAAGTTTGAGTCATATTTTATTGCAAAGCATGCAAAGATAAAAGAAATTCAGCATTGTGAGAAAACTGTTTGGCTATCGGTATTCAAAATTTGTAAAGTCACTTAACATATAAGCCAACATGCATAAAATTACTGCACCACATTTCGTAATTTTGGAGGAATTTGCAATATTCTGTGCGCACGGGACTTGTAATGGACTATTTTTATGACGGACGCACTTTGCGGCAGACTGGCGACCAATCCAGAGAATTGCAAGCATTGCTACACAAGTAAAACGAAGTAACCATTAAAATTATAATCAAATCAGTCTTGAGTCAAAAGCAAAAAGCAATATTAACGAAAATTAAATGAGCAAAATCTAAAAAGACACAATCGGACCTCTTTGTGGACATGTGCGTGATGCATTACCGTTCTATATTTATGTCATTGTTGGCTGAAGATGAATCCAAGTTTGAAACTTTACCTAAAACGAAATTTGTCGCTATCATTGAACTTTATCAAAAACTGTTGTTTGAAACTAAAACTTTAAAATCATGTTTGTTTCGTGCCCAAAGACCAAACAATACAATATATGATAATAAATACAAACAAGAAATAACCAGATCCCCTTAAAATATCCAAAAAATCTATAAATCATAGAGCTCAATTTTTTAAAAAGATCCCATGTTAAATTTATCAACTTTTGTTCAAGTGCAAATTAAAAATTTAGTTTTGCAAAAAAAAAAAAAAAGGTAGATCTAGTTGCGAAAATTCTATACTTTATTCTCGGAACCGCGTAACTTTGCTAAATTAATCTAAAAGATAATAAAACTTGAAAATTCTGATTTTGATATCATATTGTTTTTTAAATGTGTTGTCATTGGAACACGGATAAAGTGCTTCATGGTATTTGATAACTATTAAGTACTACTCAAAATGACTAACAAATTTTAGAAAAGTTTATTTCTGTGCCGTAAACGTTTTTGACAAAATAAGCCCCGTCTTCAGCCAGACGGTCTTGAGATATCTCTTGTATTTCAGTTCCAAGTCATCACCAGTTTCGATTGACGATGTCTATTGTATGGCTGGGTGTCTTTGATAGAAAACATATATGTCACCACGTCCACAGCTTTCTTGCTATTTTCGAACAGAACCAGTTTTGACTTTTTGTATTCAGTATCTCTAGCTTGAAATCTTCCGTCTGTGTTACCCCAATTATCGTAATAAAGTTTCAACGGATCAAATGGGATATTTTCAGGTGTAATTAAAACGAGAAAAGTATTCAGAAAACTGGCGGACCTGAAATTAATCATGCATTTATCCCCAGTCATGTCACAAGCTAAAGTAATCTTTAAATGTATATTATAACCAATAAATCCATTCATGAATAGGTTAACACCCGAGGGATTGAGAATCTCAGGACTTGAAACAGCGTTGCTAATAACAATATCGGGCGTCCAAATTTGAGATGGGTTAAGGACACATCTATAAGCACCATTAAAGTCTTCAGGATTCCAGTTTATGCCTGATGACCATCTGTACATAGTAAACAGAGACACATCTACGGTGTTGCGTTCCTTGTCAATGTTGTTGATGTTTTGAATCCCGACATTAAGGATCACATTGACGTGGTCTCCTGGTTTTTGTATGGGAATAAGGCGTAACCCAGGTGTGCTCAAGATATGGTTGACGAGAGGTGCCGAGATCGGCTCAAGTCCAAACGACACTACAAATAAAATGGAGATTGTATATGAATCTATTATATTTAAAACAAAGGGTTGGGGATCAACATTATTCCGAACAGTCAATTTAAAATGTATATCATTCAGTACAAGACCAAGATAGAAATGTGGATATTTATGCTCTTTGTTGATATTTAAATTGTCTACAGCGGTGAAAGTATAATTGGGATAGTGAAAATGACTCATTTTGTGCGGAATGTGTCAGATCACACAAAAACATGGAGAGAGTCTCTATAATGAAAGAAAGTGCCTTGAATTGAGTCTTCAGTTCTCTTCACCTTTGCCTTTTTACATTGCTAATGACTGAAGGACGAAAAAATGGAATGACAATTTTCGGCATATCTTACCTGTATCTCTGGTAAACTAAATCAATCGTCACCATTGTTTTCGTCGCTTGGCTCATCGCTTGATAGCCCATCGCTCGATACGGAAGTAGCTTGATAAAGGCAATTTTGACAGTTCTTGTGATCATGCATTTGCAAACTATTGTGCATGGAAGCTACGCGGCAACACAGTCACATTTTCATGATCCACAAGTTGTTTCAGGAAATAAAATCCGCATTGAATAATCTCTAACAACTAGGGTAGTAAAATTGATGTGTTGCTTGGCACTATGGTTGGAGCAAGTGACTTTGTTGCTGGTAACTTCACCACCCAAAATCTGTTGGTTGTAAATCTGGGGGAGGCTTGAGCAGGCAAAGGAGTGTGTAATGTAAGTTGGACTTGTTGACATTGATAAAACGGTGTCGAGAAATCAAGAAATTGCGCCTTATCTTTTGCTGTGGTGCTATCTGGTGTGATACTGTGGCTAAACCGTATGGTATAGGAAAAAACACAGTCATCGAAGTTCTTCACAGAGCACACAGATTGGACAATCTTGGAAACACCAGTGCCAGCTTTGATGTTATCAAAGAAACCAAATTCTTCATAACTGCATGCTACGGCGTTGCCAATGAAGCAATTATGACAGGCGCCAAGTACAAAGTTTGAAGAAAACAGGGAAAAATAATTAAAAAGGTCCCTGACTTGAAAACTGTACCCCCTACCTCACAAGCGTTCCGTGATAACACTAAACGTGACCACATCCTGACAGCAATGTGGTACCATAGACTTCGAAAGACTCTCGCAGATTTACAACCAACAGATTTTGGATGGATGAAGCTACCAGCAACGAAGTCACTTGCCCCAATCATAGTGTGAAGCATTACATCAATTATGCCACCCGAGTTGTTAGAGACAATTCAATAAGAATGTTCTCCTGAAAAACCTTGTGGATCTTCAAAATGCTTCCATGCACAATCATTTGTGAATGCCATGATTACGAGAACTGACCAAATCGCCTTTATCACGCTGCATTCGTGTCAAGCGATGAGTCAAGCGAAGAAGACATTGATGACAAGTGATTTAGTTTACAAGAGATGCATGTCAGATATATGCCGTAAATTTTCATTCTCCATTTTGGCATTCAGTAATTAGCAATGTAAAAAAGCAACGGAAAGGAAAACTAAAGACTCAATACAAAGCATGGTCTCTC
>NC_088366.1:33445294-33450294 GCF_034508935.2 Berghia stephanieae
GATCTCGGCAAGTAGCGAGTCCAAAATCGTACGGTATGACTTGCGGACCCCGCGCTCAAAAGACTGATTCGCGTTTGCTACGGTTCTGTATATTCCTGGCAATTGTGTCTACCTCGCATTCCGGTTCAGCCTTCGCGTAATTCCGATCAGGATCTAATTTCTTTATCAGTCGTCAAGCGTGGCGGCTTGAGTGCGTTTAGTCGATATTTTCCACGGTATCCTGCCACCGTTGTTTCCTTCCTCTGCCAGAGACTGCAGTAGTCTATCGGCTTTGTCCCGGGACTGGATCTGCTGTTATTCCTTGTACAGTTTTCCGACTCCTCCGTCCAGCAGGGCGTGTAGAATTTCCGTTTGCCCCATGGAATGAAGCGATGAGTGCTCATTACCAGCAGCCTGTTAAATCTGGTTATGTTCTCTGACTTTGGAGGGATTGTAGGGCAAACCTGCTCGGTATATGAACTGAATTCCTCCCAGTTAGTCTTCCTGAACTTCCATCTGCAGAGTGGGAGAGACATCACCCTCGGAATTGTCACCCCCGCTGTGACAAGAACCGACCTGTGTTGGCTATGCGGGAAGTCGCAGAGGACTGTCCGCTTCACCTGCAGCGGTTCTCCATTCGCTGCCTTCGTGACGAGGGTGAGGTCAGGAGTTTACTTCTTCTTATGGCGGGTGCCCCTAAGGATCATTACAGTCCACCCATGAGTGGAGTTTTTACCAGCCTCATTGCAGTCTCGGTAGTCCCATTCGTGGTGGTGACAGATGAAGGGATCGCTAACCACCAGGACCGATGGTGTAGACGAAGTCGCTCTGGGTGGTTTGCAGTTGTGCAAATACAGTCCACTCATGTTCACGGAAGTTCTGTTCACCCCATTGCTGTCCGTTGCTTTCTCAATGACCCTTACCTTCGAAGGCTCTTTAACGTAAACGCTAACCCCTCCTTTGAGCCTCCAAGTATCCTCTCGTTGGACCAACGTATAGCCTGGGATCTAGAATCGAGAAGATTGCGCGCCTGAAGATGGGTCTCCTGTAATAAGAGAATATTAACGCTATGGACGGCCAGTAACTTTGACAAAAGCTCATTTTTGCTATACTCTGGCTTTCGATAATGAGGGACAATATTATATGTGCGTCTGGTCGCTAAGCCTTATATCGCATTTTCCAGTTGAAGAGGTGTTGGGACGTTCGCTTATTTCTCGACCGTGCTGACCACCCTAGCGGCACAATCGCGGTAGTATTTGGCTAGACTTGAAAATTAAATGTTTAATAGTTGATCAAACTTTGTTGTTGTTGTTAATATCTAGGATTTCAGCTGGGAGAGTGTTCCATTCTTAATACTTTCTTGTGGATGTACAGTGTTGTTTTGTAAATTATTGTGGTAGAGCTTTCGCTGTTTTGTTTGAAGTTAATGTTCTGTGGATAAGTTGGAGGTGTTTCTCTTTTCGCCTACTCTCCAGTGTTTTTCACCCATAAAACGTTTCCCAACGTGTCAGGCAGAGGTGCACCTATTAGACGATCTCATATCTGAACATTATTATGGGCTTATTTTAATACTGTTGTAATGGACAATATTATCTTTGATTTGAGAATATTTCCAGTACAGCAGTGAGCCCGCAACAATTTGGGTTATCAGACCTTTAAATGGTACATTTTGTGTCAGGTGGTTTAAACAAAGTGGGGAAATCATAGAATTCTAAACTCTAGCGTATGGAATTTCCAACGAGGACCTAATCGCGGTTCGATCTTGTAAATACGGCAATGGAGTCCAACTGGATCCTCTTGGAGCACCAACCCATGCGCCCATCAGTGTCTTTCTCCAAGAGAGTACCACATCCCGTATTTGAGGGAACAAAGAGAAAGTCGTTGAAATCAAAACACATTGTGTCGGGAAAGCTATCAGTAGCACCCATTTCTCTCTTTCTCTCCCCCCCCCCCCTCTCTCTCTATCTCCATCTGCCCTTCCTTTGAATCATTCTCATTTCCTTATCTTCTTCCTAGGCATCCTCTTTAGTTTCATCTGCCACCACTTCCCAAACCATCTAATGTTTATTTTCCTCTTCCTCCTGCTCCTCATTATCCTCTGCCTTCTCCTCCTCCTCCTCCTCCTCATTATCCTCTGCCTTCTCCTCCTCCTCCTTCTCCTCCTCCACTTCCTCCTCCTCCGCCTCCTCCTCCTCCGTCTCCTCCTTCTCTTCCTTTTCCTCCTCCTCCTCCTCCTCCTCCTCCTCCTGCTCTTCTTCTTCCATCACCACTCCGCCTCCTCCACCTCCTTCTCCTCATATTCCTTCTCCTGCGCCATCTGCTCCCTCATCTCCTCCAACTCCTCTTCCTCCTCCTCCTCTTCCTCCTCTCTCTCCTTCTCCTATTCCTTCTATCCTCACCTTCATCATCATCATCATCATCATCATCATCATCATCATAATCATCATCATCATCATCATTATCATCACAATTATCATCATGGTCATCATCATCATCCGCCAAGTCATAAGTATGAAAAGAAAACAAGACCAAAACATTAAAAGTTAATAATGAGAAAAGCAAAACATATCACTTTGTTTATTTTATTTGACACAAATAACAGATTCTTTAAATTTAGTTCTATTTCTATATAATCATCATTTCATCATTGAAATTAAAATACTAAACAATAGAAGAAAGAAATTTTCAAAAGAGCAGATTTGCTTTCAGTTTTGGAATATTATTTTGCCTCCTAAAATTCCATGATATAAATAGCTAGAAATTAATGAATAAAGAGACAAACGTCTAAGTAACTAATATCTGCTCTGAAAACTTTTCAATTCTATCAACGTACTATTCTATTTTTCGTTTGTCAATCAATATGTCGTCTATTTTTGTTTGATTTTCCCCAGTTTCTAATATTATTAAATGGACTTAAACACCGCCAAGCACATAGCAATGGAACTGGTTGCTATGCTGAAAGGTTGAAAAGGACAACAAGAGAGTGGTGGGGACTGCCCGAAGCCTGAGGTCGTGGAAATACTAACGAAAGAGTGATAATGGAGAGGCTTCGGGTTGAATCATCCCTAAGCCTCTCCATTATCACTCTTTCGTTAGTATTAAAGGACAACTAATACCATCTAAACGTTGCCATGGGGCCATTGTTATAGTTATTGTAATACGGCCTTTTTTCCCTGAAGGAAAACTTATATTGTACCCAGCCAGGAGTTCTTGGATAATCATCCAGTTTTTCCTTTCCATGCGAATAGTTTTCGGATACAATCTTGTGCTTGGGGTCCCAAATACTATCAGTAAACAAATCCATGTTTACCGGATAATTTTCCACATAACTAAAACGAATGACGCCGTTACAATAGTCTGTACTATACATCTTGATTGTACACGTATCAGCCTCAGTCAAGTCGCAAGAAACTCTCCACCGTACTTTCACAAAGAATATGGCCTCGCCGTTAGAGAAGTATCTTGTCTCTAGTGGTGACAAGGTTTCGTAGTGTCCTGCTGATGCCATAGTGGAAACATGAGGTACAAAGCCTTTGGCGGTAGGGAGCCGCATGGTTGTCAAACCATTATAGTCTTTTGGATCCCACGTGATGGAAGAGTTCCAAATTTCCATCAGCCATGACCGTATGTGTAACTGATTGCGGCGACGGTCCACCTCGTCAATGGCGTAAACTCGCATCAGCAGCGTTACCGCTAGGGGCTCTGATGGGTCGTTCATTGGTACAACGTAAGGCTGAATCTTGGACGATATATAGTCAGACAATGGTTGGAAGATGGAGCCACTACTGTGATCTTTTGTATGGGATGAAAAAAGACAGAATTCAAATTCAAATTCAAATTCAAATTCAAAAACACCCATCTATCCACCCACGCCCTCACTTGGGCGTGTGTGTGTGTGTTTGTGTGTGTGTGTGTATGTGCGTGTGTGTGTGTGGCGGGGGGGGGGGGGGGGGCGTGCGGGCGTGAGTGGATAGATGGGTGTTTTTTAATTTGAATTTGAATATAATATATATTATATTTAATATAACACAAGCACACACACACACACACAAACACACACACACGCGCGCGCGCACATACACACACATCTGTCAAACACTCAAACAAACACTCCTTTAGGGAGACTTAACAAAATGTGTTATTAGAAGAATGCTCTGCCTATCCATGTAGCATTCGACCCAACTAGCAGACTGCGTGTACACACAATTTTGCAGCGAGAGATTATAAGGCTTAGTTGGTCCGGGAGTAAACCGCAATTATAGATGATGGAGCTGGAAGGGCAATCACCAGAATTTGATGACCTCACTTTCCGCTGGGTAGGATGACAAAATTCGTTGTCTTTAAGAGACCATTTAAAGATATATTTTTTGTTTAGCGTTATTAAAACCGGAATGATTACGAGTAAATGTAAAATGTGTACATAGTTCCACTAGTCAGAGCCTCCTAGGATGAAAGTTTGGGCATGGTATAACATCCTTATTAATTAAACGGTAAGAGCATACCAGGCCCCCTCACCCCTATTTAATATTTAGAGATATAGATCATTTTTCCAAATCCATCGGAGGTGAACTGAGAGATTCACTAGATTGTATAAGAAATTTAAAAAAGAGCATCTCTCTCTCTCTCCCTCTCTCTCTCTCTCTCTCTTCGTTTTTAGTCTATTAATCCAACAACGAAATAAGATAATTGGGTAATTGGTCTGCATGATAATGTTTAATGTTGTGACAGTGTAAGCCATTGAGCAAATTCATTTGGCTAATTGGTTGACATTGACAGCAAAACCATGATCTTTTCTCATTTACAGGTGTGTAAGAACACAGTAGCAGTAGGCAGTAGCACATGTTATAAAAATACTACCGGGCGCCTCATAGGCAACTTGAACGGGCAATTTTTAACGTATCAATGAAAAATTATATTCTATAATATGATCTGCCGGGGAAATAAGTAAATAAGCGCACTGAGCACGAGACAACCCGTCAAAATGTACTAAAAGAATATACATATTTATATATTCTAATTTC
>NC_088366.1:33457794-33472794 GCF_034508935.2 Berghia stephanieae
CTCTGATTTTTTAAACATCACTAAAGTCCTAATGAGAATTTTAAAGAGCCAAGTCTCTAAAGTTATTTTCACAAAAAGGAAACAGTTACATAATTTGAGCCTCTGTAGTGTAATGGTAGCACGTCTGACCCGTAATCAGAAGGTCTGAGGTTAGATCCCCAGTCGAGGTGGACTGATTTTTTGGGGTTTTTTTTTCTTGCATTTTTCTTTCTTGATTGGTCTGGCACCTTTGATACACACTTGTTTTTATCTTTATCTCACACTGGTGCCTGCTCCTTAATTTCTTAGTTTTCTAATTTTCCTGGAAATATTATAACTTGTAAACAAAGACATGAATAAAAGTTATTTATAGCTGACCAAGTTACTTGTGTTAATTTCACTATTAATTGAAATCAATCAAATTTAACTCACACATTTTCAAATGAATGAAACAAAAATATAGTCCTTCAGAGTCATAAGCTCCCACATAGCCCAAGTTTATCCCTGTTCTTTCAGCGAGAAACAGTTAATTGCACTTGCTTGTTTCGCTTTGGATGGGACGCTAGTCTATCGCAAAGTACTTTCCGCCAGATCTATCTGACCCAGCTACTCGATCACTGCTAAGTGGACAGGTGGAGGGGTATCAGAAAAAAAGCTCTTCTGCACCCGCGATTGATCTCGGTCCCTTTGCGTGCGAAGCGAGTTTTCTACAAGCCAAACAACTAAATGCGGCTAATGTGGTCTTTTGGTGTGACACTCGTCTAGTTGAAATGTATGGTCCTGGGTTCTGGTTTCAATCTCAGTCGCGCATAGTTGAGTCCTTGAAAAAGGCCCTTTACTCAAATTATCTCACCGTACTCAGGTGTAAAATGAATACCTGGCCGTTAACAACGGTGTCCCTGTTGGAAAAAAAGTCATTTCGCCTAAGAGGCGTCACGTCTTGTCCTACATGTTGAATGTTGCTATTGGCTTGGGATCCATTGTAAAGCGCTTTGAGCACTTTCGTGGATATTGCGCTATATAAAATCTCATGGTTTTCTTAAACAATCTTGCACTTTACTTCAACACAGAACCTACTTTAGTAATGGTATGGATTGGTTTGGATTGGATTTGATTGGAATACAATTTTGTGACAAATGCATCTCGTGGGATTTCAGACTTTAATATCCAACTCGAAAAGGACAACGGGAATTTGTAACCCATTGTGTCAAAATCGATGTTATGTCGGGGTGACGAAGATGGCAAAAATTTAATCTTGTAGTCAAAACTCAAACACTTAAAGTAAGTATATATGATTTATTGTTGGGTCAGAATGTCGAAGTTGTGTTTGAAGCACTCTGTACCCAAAAAACCCAAACCAAACAAAATAAAAAATAACACAAGGCCCCCCCCCCCCAAAAAAAAAAAAAAAAGAAAAAGAAAAAATCAACAAACAAAAAACAAATAACAAAAAAACAAACAATAAATATTAGGTATTATCTTTATTTATAGCCTGATTGAGTTTTGCAGCGATATTTCACTTTTCTTTACTATCACTGGGTATTAAAATGTCAATAAACCTACTCAGCCCCTATTTATGATATGATATTGCAAAGGCTCGTAAGAAGATTGCGTCTTGGGTTGGAATCTATGTCATACGAGGGAAGATTTATAACTCTAGGTCAAGTTAAAATATAGAAGGCTGCGTATGGATTTCATTCAGCTATACAGAATTGTTCATTTTCTGTATCATGTGTATCCATTAGTCTTTTTCACATTCTCGCCTATTACCTTTTCCAAGAGGTAATAAATCTAAAGATTATATTTCAAGGTGTAAAACTAAATCTAGACATATTGATGTTTAGGACGTCGTATTGTTAACAATTTGAATAGCATTACCTTTGAAACAAAAAACAAAAAACAAAAAGCAAAACAAAACAACAAAAAAAAAAAAAAAAAAAAAACAGACAAAAAAAAAAAAAAAAAAAGCTACAACAAAATACCCCCCCCCCCCCAAAAAAAAACAAAAAAAAAAAAACAAAAAAACAAACAAACAAAAAATCCAACAACAAACAAACAAACAAACAAAACTTTCAAAACAAATAGACGCCAGCTCTGTTGACCTCTTCAAGAAATTGGTCGACAAAGAATTGAATTTATTAAGATACAAAAATGATTAATGTTTATCATTGTCAAAAATTCTATTTAAGGATGTTTCAATATCATGCCATGTATAAGAAATTGAAAGGGTAAACTATCCTTGTTAAGTCTTTAAGAAAATGAGATTGAAAACAATACTCATGGTTTAAATTTCTTAAAATTAATTTATCTGATCATTTTGATTTTTAGGGTCAACTATTCACCACTAATTAACACCGCTTCGAGACGTCGGTCACAGTATATGTACACAATGCCATTATTAATTAAGGGCATGTCACTGAAATGCATAGTCGCTTCACAAACCTTCAGACCTATTTTGTGAGTCGAGTCTACACCACTGCGCCGCTGCAACAATTTGGTTGATGATTTAATGATACTGTGATTGACACAAAACGGTGAATTGATTTACAATGATGAAATTGGTATACCATGATTATATAATATAATAATAATAATAATAATAATAATAATAATAATAATAATAATAATAATAATAAATAATATAATAAAAATAATAATAATAATTATAATAATAATAATAATAATAATAATAATATATAATAATGATAATAATAATAGTAATCATTATAAATGATAATAATAACAACACAATAATAATAATAATAATAATAATATATAATAATATAATAATAATATATAATAACAGTAGTAGTAATAGTAGTAGTAGTAGTAGTAGTAGTAGTAGTAGTAGTAGTAGTAGTAGTAGTAGTAGTAGTAGTTGTAGTAGTAGTAGTAGTTGATGTTGTAGTTGTAGTAGTAATGATAATGATAATAATACGTAGCATTTATGTAGCGCATTACCATACTTAGTTCGTGATATATACTCTTTACAGTTACAAGTCTGGAAACATAAATAACACAGACATACACACTCACACGCACAAACACACACACACACTCCCATTTATTACTTACACTAAGAAAAACATCGATTATCAAATAATAAATGTGAAAGATTGATAGAGACATTATGTTCTAATTTTGATTTAAAATCATCTCCGTTTGACGCGGCCAGATCCATGGCCCGTTTTCATGAACAAGGACTAGATTTAGTTATTTACTAGTATAGTAAATAACTTGCTAGTCTTAAGCCTAAGCTAAGCAAGAGACTAAAAAATCGGATTTCATTAACGTTTTCTAGTCTCGGACTAGCTAGTCTCTTTCCTAGAAGTGGGCGTAGTAAGGACTGTGACTAATTCGGCTATTTTGTACGGGTTACATCACGCTCTCTAGTACACGACTGCAGGTAAAAACAAACAAACAAACAAGCAAAAAAAAATACACACGCAAAAAAAAACCCCCAAAAACAAACAAACAAACAAAACCCCCCCAAAAAAACAAAACAAAACAATGAAACCAAAGAGAAAGTGTATTCTGATGAATCACATTATATCAGTCAGTTACAAAGCCAGCAGAATAACTATACTTTCTAATCATTTTTTTGTTGGTCTTCGACGCAAATCCTTCGATTTCTAGTCCCCCTTCACTCGCAACTCACGAGCTGATTAGATTCAGCCTTTCTTTAGTTTATGCTCACAAAAATGCATACTTTCGACGATCTGTACTTATCTTATAGTTTTTAAAGCCAGTGTCAATAGCGACTGGACACTTTTTCCCTCTGTCATTCATAACCGACGTATTTTCCTTCATAATCGAAGCTCTCTCATCTTAAAATAGCTGCTATCTTGTTGACGCTTTGCCATATCCTAGTAATTAGTCTCAGTCTAAGCTTGTGAAGTCCTGCCTCAGGAAATGACTAAAACTTGGCCAAACTTAGTCAGAAGGTGACGTTATTTTCGTCTGGGACTAGCTTAGTCAGTTCACATGAAATCCAATTTTTTCAAGTCCTCGTCTAAAGTCAGAGATAGTCAAAGACTAAGCGCTAGTCCGCGTTCATGAAAACGGTCCCTAATCTGAGAACCAAGTATTGACAACGACCTCCCACAATAAAATATGTAATTTGATTTGACTAGGTGCTTAATGTGGCCAGATGAAGACCGTAGCACCCAAGATGGGAAATAGACATTTATAATTCCATAAGGTGTGAAAAACGATGTGCTAAACAATCCAGGCATTTAGAGCAGGTAAGGGCGATTTTATATTCAGCCATTTTAACTAATGCAGATCTACGTACTTGAAATTTTAAAAATTCGTAGTTTCTAAGGGAAAAAAGAAAAACTCAATTTAAATAGCTTTAGAAATATATAATTTGCCCTTAGCATGATCCATAAATGCTCCAAAGGCCTGAATATAGGTTCTAAGAAACTAAACTTTCCTTCTCAACTAGATTTATTGAGTCAAAGAAGCGAATTTTGTTCTGTAGCTGGAACCAAAAATTCGAATTTTGCGTGTATTAGGCAGGTCTGCTCATACCATTCAAACAGACTGGGCAATGAATGTTAAAATCTCTTTTGACTTTTATTTCATTTTACAAGTCTATTTTGAATTGTTTGAAGTCTCAAATTGTTATGTTTTGTTATAGAAGAACATTCCAATCCTGATCGTATAAATGTTGTCACAAGTTTTTCCAATCGGTTAAGTTTGTGTGTATACTGGCAATTTTCTTGTGATGTGTATTAAAATTTTTGCATAGATTATCAGCATGAGAATTCATGTCAAAAATTTCTTTTTTTTTTTTTTTACTTGATCGTATAGAATTGACATTAATGTCTAAATTCATCAACGGAGGAGAAACATTTCATTTGCCCCACATAATATTAATTCTGTTTCATCAATGTTAATTTTAAGGTTATCCATCCCGCATTTTACACCAACAAAACACTTTTCAAAAGATTTTTGTAAATATTAAGATTTTCAGAAGCATTGCTTTTACATTCTTGAAAAATTTAGAAAGAGGCTGAGCGTACATAGTAAAAATAATACACCCTTGGATAGACCCCTGGGATACCCCGTGATTTAAATAAAATTCACCTGAAAGGTTAACATTTCTATAAACAATGTGTGTTCTAAATCAAACGTACAATTATTATTATTATCATATTATTATTATTATTATTATTATATTATTATTATTATTATTATTATTATTATTATTATTATTTTTATTATCGTTATCATTAATATTATCATCATTAACCTTATTATTATTGATATTATTATTATTATTACAATATCAATAATAATAATAATAATAATAATAATAATAATAATAATAATAATAATAATAATAATAATAATAATTATTATTATTATTATCATCATGATTATCATTATTATTATATTACTATATTATTATTATTATTATTATTATTATTATTATTATTATTATTATTATTATTATTATTATTATTATTATTATTATTATTATTATTATTATTATTATTTTTATTATTATTATTATTATTGTTTTGTTGTTGTTATTATTATTATTATTATTATTATTATTATTATTATTATTATTATTATTATTATTATTATTATTATTATTATTATTATTATTATTATTATCATTATTATAATTATCATTTATAATGGGCGGGTTTCAGTTTATATCCCGAGTAATAAAGTGGCAATGTGATTTTACATTTTAAAAAGTCCTCAAATGTCACTATCCATAACAGTATAAATGATTCAATAACATTGCCAATATACAACAAAGAAACATTCCTTACAACATTCGAAGAATTGGAGAAAAAACACTCAACAACTTTACTCGACCTAACGCTCAAGAGAAATTGAATGTCTTTGGCATTTTCTGTATATTTCTCAAGTATTTGGCGGCTGTCGATGTTCACTGCCAACCCCCCCCCCCCCCCCACAACTCGGCATTTATTTTTTTCTTACACCATCCTGTATTTGTCCTCCCCATGAGAAGAAGGAAACATTTATGACGAATTGTCTCAAAGGGTCTTATTTCGGAGTGAACAAGATTCGTTAAATTCAATTTTAATCTAACTTTATCAACTACGAGTTAAAATGAAAGTCTTTATTGATGACAGTAAATTTTTTAAATACATAGTTAAAACAACCCAATTCAGACCGTTTTGAAATTTGATTCAATTTTTCTTGGACAAGGTTATTCTGACATAAATGACACGATGGTTTTCATTTAACCAGTTAACTGCCGTGTGGTGGAAAACTCGTATTTAGAACTTTGTCGAGAAGACTTTTTTTTACGAGTTTTTTCATAACATCGCATTTAAATGGTCAAACATCACGGGGTATCGACCACAAGGCACACACAAGAAGATGGCCTACAGCAACGAGCCGTTTGCTTCTAAACTTCTTCATGCTGGTTAGAACTTATTCACATGTTATGTGATCAGAATGTATAAAAGTCAAAACATGATCAGATTTATCTGTATTCACTTTTATGCTAGTCGGAGAAGTATTTCATAAGAGCGTCCGCCATTGTTCCGATAGTTTAGAACCAGTTATTAAGTTACTATGCGTCATTACGAGGGAAGTGACGTCACGACTGTTGAATCCTATTCGTTACCACTCGTGCTCAACTTACGACATCTGCTACTTTGCTCACAGATTATTTTGATTTCCATTTATCAAGAACGCTACAATAAATGCTAGCTGTCCGTCTGTGAATTTGCAGTAATCAATACTGAGGTAGATGTCACAAAGCGAACACCCTGTTCATTGATGGAGCACAAATTACTCGCAGGAATTGGCTGTCTTTTATTAGACGATAAGAGTGGTGGGTGTTGTAGAGGGGGATGAGGTGGTGGTGATTGGACAAGTACAGAGTCTGTTTTCTCTTCTACATCATTACTGTCGCCGTTGTAGAAGGAAGGAGTAGAACGTATCAATCCAGACATGCTGAAATTACTCATCAACTGCATGTGGAAGTCTCTGCCGTTCTCTCTTCCTTCGTTCTGGCTGGAGGGTCTCTGTTTAGACACGTACAGTGTATAGAGTTTAGGCACAAAGAGCAGTAGAAGGCATACGATTGAATTGATAAGGAGAGCGAGGGCGAGAATGACGACTTTGTAGTATGGACGTTTCATAGCGAAATAAGTAGGAATGAATGATATCCAGACAAGGACAGTGGTGTCAACACAGAAGGCGATGTAGCGAGATTCGTTATAGTTGTCTGGGAATCGCCTAGTTTTGAAGGCGTACCAGGTGCAAATGAGAACCAATGCAAAATTGTAAGCAATTGATGGTAGAAATCCAGCCAGACGAAGGTCACAGTATCCAATGACATATTTATCTGTCTTCTCTGGCATACTATGAGTCACTTGAGGTGGGGCGAATATTATTGAAATTGTGACAATGGTAACCTGAAAAGAAAAGAAATATAATCATGTTTTAAAGATAAGTTTGCTGTGCGGCTATGTGGTCTAGTGGTATGACACTCGCTTTCGGATCGGAAGGTCCTGGGTTCGAGCCTCGCTCGGCGCATAGTTGAGTCCTTGGAAAAGACTCTTTACTCACATTCTCTCACCGTACTCAGTGTAAAATGAGTACCTGGCCGTTAACAGCGTTGTCTTTGTCCGAAAAATTGTAATATCGCCTAACAGGCGTCATGTCTCGTCCTACATGTTAAATGTTGCTGTTGACCAGGAACCCTTGTAAAGCGCATTGAGCACGTTAAGTGGATATTGCGCTATATAAATGCTCAGTTTTTAAATAGCACATTGTTCAGTAGATGCACTATCAAGTCGTTGAGCCTGTGGCCAAACGGCATCTTTTGTAAGATTTGACATGAAAAAAACATATAATATTGCTATTTGATTATATGTGGGAAAAGGATTTTACCAGTTTCTCTGGGGATAATAAATTATAAAATAATACAAAAATTCACACTATGTCACCAAAATTATTACAGTGATAGAATTTTTAGGCGTCGAATAATTGTGGACTTTGCACATACATTTTCGACTATCTGAAAAGCTAGATCTGCTATTCGACTGTCGATTTTAGAATATTTTTTCAATATTCATCAAAGAGAAATTGTTTATGTTTTGTTGTGTTGAATGTTACAAAACCTTTTGGAACAGTTAAATTTACTCTTTGCAATTGAAGACATCAGATTTAAAATGCCTAAAGAAATCAAACCAATTTTATTTTCAAGTTCAAGACCATAAGATGCAAAAGGCACACTGTGCCCATCACTGCAAATCTTATACACATAAATGTTACCTATCACACCACACTAACCCTGTCACTCAAATCATTCAATCCTCCCGGTGTTTTTGTATATGTGGAAAACGCGTTGAAATGATGTTGGGTTTGCATGTCATGTGGTAGTTTGTTCCATTCACGTATTGCTCGATGGAAACATCTGTATTTGTATGTGTTTGTTCTTGCAAATGGCTGGTAGAATTTGTCGGTGTCATGAAACCTGGTCGAGTATCTGTTTATAAAATTTTTAAATGTAGATGAGAATGTTTATGGTTGAGTTTTTGCTTTTGACTGTTTTGGGAAATAGATGTATGCGCGCATTCTCTCTACGAGACTGGTGTGTTGGCCATCTTAATGTGTCTAGAGTTGCTGTCACACACCCCGGTTCCGCCTTGTGGAAATTTGTGGCAAATCTTGCAACTCTGATCTCTGAATGTTTTTTAATGCCTTTTATGTCCTTAATTCTGTAGGGATCCCACGCAGTACAAGCATACTCCAAAATGGGCCTCAGAAGTTGAATACATGCTTGTCTCTTTTTCTTTTCCGGATATTGATGGAGATTTTTTTCTCTTGATAAAATGTAATGTTTTGAAGGCCCTTGTCACAGCATGGTAGATATGATGTTCCCACTGCCGGGTGTTCTTTAAGTGGACTCCAAGGTACCTTATACTATTTACATGTTTAATGTTTGGCCTAACATTTTGCAGTCAAAGCTCAATGTGTTTTCTTGGTGGAGATTGACATCACAGAGCATTTTACAGGATGGAAATTCATTTTCCACGTGTTCACCGCTGCATCAGTGAGTCTAAATCTGACTACAGAATCTTTGCATCGTTATGATCTTCTACCGTTCTGAATAATAGACTATCGTCTGCGAATAGTTTAAGATTTGTTTCATTAGATATATTTTTGCCCAAGTCATTTATAAAAATGAGGAAGCAAAGGGGTCGCAATACAGTTCCCTGCGAAACTCCAAATAGCACTTGGCATTTTTCTCCTGTTTTCCCATCAAGCACCACTTCTTGTGTCCGATCACACAGCTCATCTTTGAACCAATTATGTACTAGCTGGGACCTGTTAAGTATTCCGTAGTATTCTAATTTTCGCAAGAAGCCGTATCGAAGGCTTTTGAAAGTCAAGTACTATTAAATCTGTTTGTTTCATTTCGTCTAACGCTTTTGTTATTTATTGTTCAAGTGTAATGGTGAGTTGGGTCTCACATGATCTTCTCTTCTGAAAAGCATGTTGGTTTTCAACTAATGTATGATGGTGGTCAAAATTATCCATAATGCTGTGAAATAGAACATGCTCAAGTACCTTGCAAATAACAGATGTAAGTGAAACGGGCCTATAATTCGAGGCTATGTCTCGCTTGCTTTTTTTGTGTGAATTGCAGTAATCTTAGTATGTTTCCAATCATTTGGGACTTGTGCTTTGTCAAGAGATTGCTGGAAAAGGATGAAAAGGTATGGAAATATTTCATTGGTACGTTCTTTCAGGATTCGTGTTGTAGTAGAATCAGGTCCATGCGCTTTCGACGGATTTAGGTCTTTTAGTTGTTTTGTAACACCCTCTCTAGTGATTGTTATTATTGGCATGGTGGGTATGTTGCTGTTTTCTATGCATTGCAATGTTTCATCTTCTATTGTAAAGACACTTTGATATTGCTTATTTAATATGTTGCATTTTTCTATAATGTATATTGGCTCTGATCCGTCAGACCTTTGCAATACTGAAATGCTTGTCACGTCTTTTCTTTTCGTTTGTATAAATTTCCAGAAACGATTTGTGATAACCCCATTATTTTCCCCTCTATGATCAAGGTCAAACATGTTATTGACATAATTTTGATGTTCGTTTCTTAGTTGTTTAAGCATTTTCTGTCTGAGAGTCCGGTATTCATTCCAGACGTGTTCGTTGTTGTATAGTTTTGCTTTGTTGTAACATATGACGTATTAATCGTTTAAGTTCTATTTACGTCGTTGTTGCAAGCGTGGATTACGAAATGATGGCGATTTTCAATAAGGCTATATTTGATGGCGTTCATGTCCCGTTTGTGATATAACATGATTGTTCAGGGAGCCTTTAGTTGTAGTTTGACTTTCAAAGTCAAGTCAAGAGAAAATTAATGTTGAAAACATTGGCGTCAAATCGCTCTTACATGTCTTTAAACCTCTATGAGCAATTTTTTTTACATACGGTACCAAGAGGGCCAAAAGTATTGCAACAACTTCACTTTATTGTTACTACTCTTTTAGGGTTACAGTAAACTTGAATCCAACTTCACGTAGAGCCATCAGACCGCGGGGCCGGAAATTATCAAGCCATCTTTATTATTAAGATAGCAATAGCAATTGCATATCATCATCTGAAAAGGACGCTTCTTTAGTGGAGTGTTGTTTTCCATTCGATCTAGTTTTATAATACCCAGTTACCCAATCGATGCTGGGAGGAAAAGCGGTTACTGAGAAAAAAGACCCCGAATCATTATACAGAAGTAACAGAAGATGCCAACCGGAAGCGACATTAATAGAACAATTTGAGCTAAGTGATTTTGATTGAAAGTTTATAGAAACAGTAAAAGATGTGTTTTTATCAACTGCCACAATACAACATGAGATTAGGATCGATAATGTCAATATCTCCATGACAACGGTCTGATATTGAATTATACAACTACTGCCATAGAGATTGTAAACCAAAAATATACATTCATGAATAAAACAACCATTGTCCATAAATATAGCATACAAACGGAACTTTTTCCCTGTTACTTTTTGTCGTATCTAGATAGATAATACTTCATCATGCACAGTAATAGGGCATAAAAATAACTATAATAAACCTGGTGCCACAAAATTTATTGACTTGAAAAATACTTAAAGATTTCAACTGAACACGTTAACATACGGTTGAATGTCTCTTTGTAATAACTTAGCCTAAGTGCAGTCGAAAAATTGATGTAAACAATGGCAGCGGACATTACTTCGCGATAGACTAGCATCCTATACAAATGGTAGCAATCAGTTTCTCTTTAAAGTTTGTAGAGCAACATTGTTAACTTTCAAAAATTGTTGTCCACACAATAATACATTGAGGACAAGAGCATGTGTTAAACGTATTTTGCCATTTCAGATTATCTTTCTTATTTACTACAAACCTGAACAAGAATGAATCCAGATGTAAATAGAAGTTGCCATGCTGATGAAGTTCTTTTAGGAAGGGCCGCCGACTTTCTGCTTGTTGTAAATATACGATATATACGATTTGTCTTCACTAGCAACGGGCCATACACCAAGGTGAAGGTCATACCAAATCCCACGTGATTAATATAGCATTTGAGATTTGTGGGCTCTGATAGAAGGCTTAACACAAGTAGGAATGCACAAAAAATACCAACAAGCATGATAGAGCTTAGTTCTTTACTCGACGAGCGAATGATACGATCGGTTCTGTAGGTGTAAAATGTGAACCCTGTGACGAAAGAAATCATAAGACCCAAGGTTGTTATAACTGCCAGTGCGAGTGGGAGAAGATCTCGAATTCGAATGTAAGAAGGTTTAATTTTATGGCAGGCAAGGAATGTTGTTTCATCAGGCCAGTACAGATCTGGACACTGAGAGCAGCGTGTTTTGTTTAAGATTGTTATTTCATTCACTTTGCACTTGACGCAATGCCAGCAACAGGTTTGCTTTGGGAAAACATAAATTTCATTTCCAGTACATGCCTCTGCGCAGAGTGATGTCGGAACGGAAGTAGATTTGTTGGGCCATTGGCGAGGTGAATGGAAACGCAATGGTCGTTTTGATTTTGCGTCCCAAATTGCAATGGGAACCTGTTTGGCCACTCCACTGTGCATTTGGCATTGACTAATAGCTATCCTGCTAACGACATCTCCGTATTCGTTGAAAGAAACCTTACCAGAAGTCCCTTGAAAATCCACAGATCGCAGGTATGGAATAATTGATCTCCCTTGTATACAACGTTTTGCTTCTTCCTTTGAAGCGCCGGGACAGTTGTCTCGTATGAAGCCTTGAATAGCATGAGCAAATGCATAAACTGCATCAATAGCGTACGAGACAGTAAATGTAGGGATATATTTATCATAATAAAGCCTATTGAAGAACTCTTTATCTATATATGGCTTCAAACGAACAACATCTAAAAACTCACGGAACAGAGAATACAACTTTTCTGGATCTTTCCAAGCAAACTGTTTTAGAATATCTTCGTGCTTCATCAAAAAGTGATAGAGGTAATCCTTAAATTTAGGTGGTGCAGATGCGTTCATGGTGATGCTCAAACTACCAATAATGTGCTTACAGTTCTCTACCTCCATATCAGAAACCAAACTTGTTGTATCACTACCTGCCCAGATAAACTCGTGGTATGCATTCTGTGTTCGCACTGCAGCCATGAGAGGAGATATGTGCTTGAGATCGGCGTAAAGAACAACTACTCGTGCATTTCTGTGTGACCTTAAAGTAAAGATGACGTTATCATAATCTGTCACGGCCATACTGTCGTTGAGCTCCACGCTCTGAGCGACGCAAATATCAAGGTCGTGGAGAAGAGCCCTGAGGCTTTTTTCAGCCCTTGTCCCGTAAGCGTCAGCTGAGAAAACGATAGAGACGTATTTCCATCCAAAGTATTGTAAAAGATCGGCCATTGTCTGGATCTGGTAGCTGGAATGAGAAACGAGGTAAAACCAAATGATTTTTTCGCAGTTTGTCAAGTCAAATAATTAATAAACATTATATTAAGAATAGATTGACAATTTTAATTAAAGTTAATTTAATTGTATCGATTTGTATACACATACATAATACATACATACATACATACATACATACATACATACATACATGCATACATACATACATACATACATACATACATACATACATACATACATACATACATACATACATACATACATACATACATACATACATACATACATACATACATACATACATACGTACCTACATACATGCATACATACATACATACATAATTCATACATACATACATGCATGCATACATACATAGATACATCCATACACACATACATACATACATACATACATACATACATACATACATACATACATACATACATACATACATACATACATACATACATACATACATACATACATACATACATACATACATACATACATACATACATACATACATACATACATAATACTTACATACATACATACATACATACATACATACATACATACATACATACATACATACATACATACATACATACATACATACATACATACATACATACATACATAATACATACATACATACATACATAGATACATACATAATACATACATAATTCAGAAAAGTGAGTGGAGCAGGCACTTATGTTGGTAACAACAAGATATGAAGTGAGTAGAAAAGTGCCAGAAGACAATAGAGAATAAAAAATTTTTTCGCGGCGGTGGTGGGGTTTGAACCTGCGACCTTATTGGTACGACAACTCCGCCTGGCAGGTGAGAGCGTGGCTCTACCGTGTGAGCTATCCACGAACACAAAATATTCGTTTCAAACCCAAAGTCATTTCTAGATCCCTCTCTCACCCACTTCTTGAGATCGCCGATTCGTTCACCACCATCGCGAAGTAATTTTGACCAGCAGTTAAGCTTAAGAGCCAATATTCTCATCACAAACATATAACATAGAAACGATTGAGACATTGAGTATGCTCCGGTGTATGGGTGAATTTTTAATTCAGAAAAGTGAGTGGAGCAGGCACTTATGTTGGTAACAACAAGATATGAAGTGAGTAGAAAAGTGCCAGAAGACAATAGAGAATAAAAATTTTTTTCGCGGCGGTGGTGGGGTTTGAACCTGCGACCTTATTGGTACGACAACTCCGCCTGGCAGGTGAGAGCGTGGCTCTACCGTGTGAGCTATCCACGAACACAAAATATTCGTTTCAAACCCAAAGTCATTTCTAGATCCCTCTCTCACCCACTTCTTGAGATCGCCGATTCGTTCACCACCATCGCGAAGTAATTTTGACCAGCAGTTAAGCTTAAGAGCCAATATTCTCATCACAAACATATAACATAGAAACGATTGAGACATTGAGTATGCTCCGGTGTATGGGGTGAATTTTTAATTCAGAAAAGTGAGTGGAGTTGTCGTACCAATAAGGTCGCAGGTTCAAACCCCACCACCGCCGCGAAAAAAAAATTTTTATTCTCTATTGTCTTCTGGCACTTTTCTACTCACTTCATATCTTGTTGTTACCAACATAAGTGCCTGCTCCATTCACTTTTCTGAATTAAAAATTCACCCCATACACCGGAGCATACTCAATGTCTCAATCGTTTCTATGTTATATGTTTGTGATGAGAATATTGGCTCTTAAGCTTAACTGCTGGTCAAAATTACTTCGCGATGGTGGTGAACGAATCGGCGATCTCAAGAAGTGGGTGAGAGAGGGATCTAGAAATGACTTTGGGTTTGAAACGAATATTTTTGTGTTCGTGGATAGCTCACACGGTAGAGCCACGCTCACACCTGCCAGGCGGAGTTGTCGTACCAATAAGGTCGCAGGTTCAAACCCCACCACCGCCGCGAAAAAAATTTTTATTCTCTATTGTCTTCTGGCACTTTTCTACTCACTTCATATCTTGTTGTTACCAACATAAGTGCCTGCTCCACTCACTTTTCTGAATTAAAAATTCACCCCATACACCGGAGCATACTCAATGTCTCAATCGT
>NC_088366.1:33477794-33505294 GCF_034508935.2 Berghia stephanieae
TAATTCCTAATGGCGACAATAATTTTTATCTGAAATCAATAATCTCTCTTAAACGTTACTTTTATATACTTTTGCTCAATGTCCGAATTAATTTGCACAAGGGTATATATATACGGAATGAGATTAGCGGAAGAGTAGCGTCCCTTGATTGGAAGTCACCAGCGGAAAAGTTATTAGAGAGAGAACGTCATGTTGGTTGTGCGGCATGAGACACTTCACCGAAAGCGAGGACGAGAGAGACGCATGCGCAAAACCATTTTGACGACCTCTCTGTAAGTTGACGTCCAATCAAGGGACGCCACTCTTCCGCTAATCTCATTCCCTATATATATATATATATATATATATATATATATATATATATATATATATATATATATATATAGACAGATAGATAGATAGATATTATTAAGTTATTATCCACGATTCTGTATTTACATCGATGTTTCAAGCCTCTCCCATGTATCAATAATAATTATTTGCTCATTTGTTGATAGCAACATGTCTGGCCCTCTTAGTACCATATTTGAATTACACCATGGTTTACAATGTAGGTAGATAGACAGACAGACAGACAGACATACAGACATAATATTATAGCTAGATAGATAGATAGATAGATTAGATCGATTAGATAATACACAGACGCCCCCCTCTCATATAAACCCCAACACACAAATGAAGAACGTAAAACAAGAAAACGACACATTACTTGGTTCAACCCACCTTTCGACAAAAACGTCAGCACAAACATAGGACAGCAGTTCCTGAAGTTAATTGATTCACACTTTCCAAAAAACCACAGCTACATAAAATTATCAAAGGAATACCATAAAAATAAGCTACTCGTGTATGCGCAACATAGAACAAATAATTTCAAGCCACAACAAAAAAATATTAATAAACCACCGACAAGAGCAAAACCCACCCACCAGAAAATGCAACTGCAGAAATAAGGAACATTGCCCGCTAAACAAACAATGTTTAGAATCAAGTTTAATTTACCAAGCCACTGTCACCGAAACTAAAACAAACAAGCAAGAAAAATATGTAGGACTAACGGAAAATAATTTCAAAACAAGATACAACCTCCACACCTCAACATTTAGAAACACTAACAAAAAAAAAAACATCCACAAAACTCAGCGAACATATTTGGAAATTAAAAGACAACAAACTAGACCACAACATTTCATGGAAAATTTTATCTAAAGCAACAGGAAACACACAAACATCAAAACAATGTAGCTTATGCCTGGAAGAGAAATATACTATAATCAAACACCCTCATGAAGCCACACTCAACACGAAAGGTGAGATGTACGGTACGTGTCCACATCACCGGAAGTTCTTGTTAATTAACTACAAACCGGAACCACTTCAATAAACAACAACAGTCAACAAACCAACTCAGTCCTGACGATGGCGAATTAATGTAGACTGTCTCAAACATTGTGGTAAATATTTAAAAAATAATATATATATATATATATATATATATATATATATATATATAGATAGATAGATAGATAGATAGAGAGAGAGAGAGAGAGAGAGAGAGAGAGAGAGAGAGAGAAAGAGAGAGAGAGAGACATAAAGACATGTGTCCACTCACTGGTCAGCCGGCACGGTTCTAAAGAAGACCGGGTACTTGGTTGTGTCCCCTAAAATGTCCGTCGTTGCAGCATGGCTTATTTGTGGAAGGTTAAAAATGGTCATGACGTCAGCGACTTCCACGCTGAGAGAGCTCGTGTAGGCACCTAATATGCCAACTACATCATAAAATTTAGGAAGATTATGAGCTGGAGGCCAACTTTGATTTTTTTTCGAATATTGAAATGTATCCCTTGTTTTTCTTACGGTGAGGCGAGGTTGATCGTGTACCTCATGGAGTGTGTTTTGCATTGACGGTTTAAAAGTGGAGATCATAGATGGCACTGTTAATGAGGATGGTGGAAGTGATATTGATCGTATTGTAGTTAAATTTGAAAATAGTGGTGATGATAACGATAATGATAATGGCAATTGTGATGGTGACAACTGCGGGGATGTTAACGATTGTGTAATATTGTTTAAAGCTAATGATTTGGTGGGATTGTTACTTCGATGCAATCCATTTAAACGTATTGGTTTTGCCAACAAAACTTGCTTTGGTGAATAGTGTTGCATAATTTTGTTGTCATTGCCACGATGTCGTCTATATTCATACTCTCTTTGTAGAGATCTACCATGATCTATCTCTTTGCTAGTTTCGATTTTTGATCTGGATGTGCTGGAAAAGAATGGTCTTGCTTTAGGACTAATGGAAGTTTTACTATCGAGCGTCTGTCGGCCATTTTCGGCGTGGTCATTATTTTCTCTGTTCATTAAAAATAGGTCCATATTACCTTTTTCCTTTTCTCGTTGTTTTTCAGTCGTATTTATTTCTTGGTTCTTTTGCCATTTCCGTGAGCGTGCGTGTTTTCGCAATTTAAAATTACTGCCTGGTTTTTTACCAAGATTGATTTGGTGGAGGTTTAAAGTATTATTATTGTTGTTAAGTTTATAAGCCAACTTAGTGGCGGTATTCTTTTTACTTGTGCTCCCCGGGTCAATGTTGAGGAAAGGAAACATTGCCATGCGTTGTTTGCCAAAATGGTGTAAGTTTATGGCTTGTCCCAATAGAGAGTTATTTTTACGTCTCTCCGTGTCTGTGGATTTGGTATTATCATTGTTATTTGATCTGACTCGATTATCTATTGGAAAAGAGGGGAAAGATAATAATGCTTCTTGAAAAAATATTTCCTTTTCTATTTTGTTGTTGACTTGTCTAACGGGTGTTGTTATCTGTGGAGTCGTTTTAATTGTGTGGGATGTGGGAAAATTGAGACTTTGCCTGTCTCGCGTGTTAGCTATTATGTGGGAATTTGAATTGTATGTTTGATTGAGTGTTATTTGGTGCGGATAGTGCAGAGTGATAGACTTTCGTATTGAACGTCCGCTTTGGCTTTTGTGGGTGTGTTGAGGCTCTTCTGTCTTATTTTGATTTATCTTTCGGTGCCCCTGTCTTTGTCGTTGATGATGATGTATTTGAGAATGTTGAGCGCGAAGATGAATTTGACTTTGGAATACATATTTGTTGTTTCTATCTGAAAGAAAATGTGTTTCAGGGAAATTATCGGCGCTACTGTTTCGCAGTTGGTGTTGTTGCTGTTGTTCATGTTGATGCTGAAGATGTTGTGATTGTTGATGCTGTAGATGATGATGTTGCTTTTCTAATGAAAGTTGTCTCTGCTGTTTCTGTTGTCGCTGTTGTTCCTGTCGGTATTGGTCATCCTTATGGTATTGTTCTTTTAAATGTTGTTGTGATTGAGAACGAGGAATACGTTTCTGTTGAGGATCTTGATGATGATAATGAGGGTGGCTTAGCTGCGACTCCTGTGACTTTTGTTTCTGTTGTTTTCGATACACATCAAGAAGACTTTGGTGTTGCTGGTGCCGTCTCCTTCTTCTTCGTTTTATTTTGCGTGGATAAATCCCCCCAGATGCTTGTAGCTGACTGGCTCCGGGCATAAATTGTAGAGCCCTAGAGCGGGCAAGAGATGGCGTGAAGCAGTCATCAAGAATTGTGATACCTGGAGAGCGTATAGAGAAAAAATGTCCTTTTTTAATACTAATTTTGGAAACAAACCCATATGTTGTAACATTTCAACAGAAGATCCGAAGGCAACTGTCATATCACAAAACTACACAGTCAAAAATTGACTTTAAGATTGAGCTAAGTAACTGTCATTGATTCACTGTCGGCGTATTGAAATTATATGATGGCGTTTTTCCTGGTCAAATGTCCAGCCGGATGGTTTATAAATTCGTTTTGTAAGAACAAATTATGCCAACAGAAAGATTTAGCACCATCATGGGGGATGTTAATATCACATTTAAATATCCACGTACTGGAAAAGTTAATTCAACATCGCATTATCAAATATTATACTCAAAACAAAACGAGTAATTTAATGAACCTTGTAAGTGACGCGTGATTGTTTCCCGTATCCATGTTTGACCGCCATATGTTTGCATTTTGTTGTGCGGCTATGTGGTCTTGTGGTGTGCCACTCGCTTTCGGATCGGAAGGTCCTGGATTCGAGCCTCACTCGGCGCATAGTTGAGTCCTTGGAAAAGGCTCTTTACTCACATTCTTTTACCGCTCTCAGGTGAAAATTAGGACCTGGCCTCTATCAGCGTTGTCTCTGTCGGAAAAAAACAAATGTAATACCGTTATGTTACGTGTTGCTGTTGGTCAGGGACCCCTTGTAATGCCATTTGAGCACGTTCAGTGGATATTGCGCTATAAAGAAGCTCAAGTTTTATTGGGTTTTTTTTTTTTTGGGGGGGGGGGGGTTGTGCTGGATATTCATTTAAAAGCTTACTATTTCATACTACTATCACACTGATTTGTTTAACACGGATTCGCGCATTTACATATTCAACAATGAATACTGAGACCGATGTTTGACTGGAAGACGAAATAAGGTTATATGATGCATTCCAAAGAGTTGATGGTGATATAGATGAATGTGATATAGATAGAGCTTGCTCGTTTGTTAAAAATTAAAAATACTCTCCACCGAACAGTGATTGGTTGGAATGGGGCAATTAGAGACGGCGGAAATTACGATAAAGAAGCGTTCTATCCAAGGATGGTACGTATATTCTATAGATAGAATGAAGTTGACGTCTCTCAGGTCTTTGTTATTGTTTTTTGCCATCCGCGTTTATGAGTAATTCTCACTAAACTTTATGAACCAGACGATGAACGTTCAAACTCACACATAGTTTTGTGTTTTAGTCCGTTATACTATCTATTCACCGCTTTTTAACTTCGATCCCGTTTATTTACTTTTGTAAGACCCCACAATCCGATATGTTAATGTGGTCCCTTTTGTGAGCTCTCATCTGCCATATACATTGCTAGAAGTAAAGTATTTATTTATATCTCGATAACTTCTTTTAATCCGAAATTGCCCTTAGGGTCAAACAGTACAGAAACGCAGTAACACTGTTAAGATTTCAATTTATATCAATGCATCTTGGTTAAATCTAAACGTACAAAGCTTGCTAGACGTATCTATAGCCTATATATAGAGTGAACCGTAAATGGTGTGGGAATTAAATGAAATAAAAACGGCAAAAGAATCCTTGCCAAAATAGTTATATACACCATGCAATACGATTAAATATTCTTGTTGTTGTGGTTGTCGTTGCTGTTGTTGCTCTTCTTCTTCTTCTTCTTCTTCTTCTTCTTCTTCTTCTTCTTCTTCATTATCATCATCATCACCACCACCACCACCACCACCACCACCATCATCATCATCATCATCATCATCATCATCATCATCATCATCTTTTTCTTCTTCTTTTTCTATTTCTTCTTCTCCTCCCTATTCTTTTCTTCATCTTCCTCTTCTCCCCACCAACACCACCATCACCTCCTCCTCCTCCTCCTCCTCCTCCTCCTCCTCCTCCTCCTCCTCGCCTTCCTTCTCCTCCTCCTCCTCCTCCTCCTCCTCCTCCTCCTCCTCCTTCTTCTTCTTCTTCTTCTTCTTCTTCTTCTTCTTCTTCTTCTTCTTCTTCTCCTCCCGGTCCTAAAAGTGCGCTAGAAGATACGATTGTCGGTGGCCAAGAGCCTGTGATCAAAGACGTCCAAGTATACAGTATGCCCCCCCCCCCCCCAACAAAAAAAAAAAAAACAAAACAAAAAAACAACCAAACTATCAAACAAAACAAAAAAAAAAACCCACGAAAACCCCGAAACAAGCAAACAAACAAAAAGATTAAAAAAGGAAAAGAGGGCGATTGTGGACTTTCAGTTGCTTGGCTAGATTTCTTTAAAATGATAAATTCAATCAATATCTCTTTGTGTCTATCCTCTCATACCGGTATAATATCTATGTAAACGGCTATGTTGTCTAATAGTATGGCACTCACTTCGGATCGGAAGGTCCAGGATTCGAGTCCCGCTCTGAGTCAGTGGGAAAGAACTCTTTACTTGTAATCTCTCATTCTGCTCAGGTGTAAAATGAGTACCTGGCAGTTAACAGCAATGTTCCTGTCGGAAGTAAACTGTAAGAAATTGCCTAAAATGTCATTTAAGTGTTGCTGTTGGCTAGAAACCCGTTGCAAAGCATTTTGATTTTGAAAAGTGAGTTGAGCGGGGACTTATGATGATAATAACAAGAAATGAAGTGAGTAGGAAAGTGCCAGAAGACATTTGAGATTTAAAATTTCGCGGCGGCGATGGGGGCTCGAACCCGCGACCTTACTGGTACGACAACTCAGGAGTGGTGGATAGCTTATACGGTAGAGTCACGGAGCTGTCGTACCAGTAAGGTCGCGGTTTGAGCCCCAAGCGACATTTTTATTCTCTGGCACTTTCCTAAGCACTTCATTTCTTGTTAAAGTGTTTTGAGCACGTTAAGTGGATGTTTTGCTATACATATGCTCAAGTTTTTAATAAACGTAAAACATTTCAAATTAGAGTAAAGTCGAATTCATCTTCTGAATCATTTAATGCCTGGCAGATGTAAATGTTGCTGCTTGAAGCTCTCAGAAGTAGATAAAAAGAAAACTAAACTGAATAAATACATCAATTCAATTTACAGAGAGAAATGATATATGAACGTTTCGGCTTTCCTCATTATCAAGAAAGCATGGTGAATGAGACATTAAAGAGTAATGTGATGTTGATTTGAAACGAATGTATCCCATTCGTCTTTCATGTCCCATTATAATTTTTATTTGTTTTAGACAAATACAAAACTAGAAATGTCCACATAGCTTGTCTGTGTAAATTTGATTTAATGCCTCGACTTCATTTTTTAAAAATTAGGTATTACTTAATATTTGGCCGAGGACAATATTTGAGTAATTGTTGTCATCGATCAAAATTGCTTCTCCATTTGCTCCCAAATCCCCCTATCAAATTTTTCTCTCTTTCAATTTCACTATCCACTGTTTTAGATCAACTTATCATTGCCTGTTTTTTGTTTTTTTGTTTGTTTATTTTTTACCTCATCTCCCCTGACCGCAAGGGGGGGGGGGGGGGGGGGAGGGGTTCTCGATGGATCAATTGATAGATCACTCGCTTAACAATCAAACCACCCGGTGGCCCTTTCACCCTGTAATGCCGACACTGATTGGGTAGCTAAATACGAGATTAGCTAGTTTGACGAAAATTCTTTGCTATAAACTAAGTTCTGTACACAAGGTAGCATCAAGAAATTGCCGGGTATTGTCCATTAATCACTATAGAAGGAACGACATGGACGTCACTCAGCTCTTTGTTATTGTTTTTAGCCAGCTATTATTATGAGTAGTTCTCACTCAATTGTATTAATTAGACAAGAAAAGTGAGGGTTACATATAGTTTTGTGTTTTTACGTTTAATCCGGGTGGCGAATGTTATGAGTTTAAAAAAACAAACAACTCATGTCATCAATATCCGGCTGGCGAATATTGTGAGCATTTTTGATAACGCTTAACATCAAATCAATAGAGACCGAGACATACTTCGGTTCCCCTCACGTCTTTTCCTCGCCTTTCTATTTCTTGACATTAAACATGCATCGATAGTATTATCTTCCAAGGCATAGAAAAGATTATGAGAATTCATTCTTTTCCACTAAGCTTCTCTCGGAAATCAGATTAAGTGAATCTCTACAAGATTGTCCAAGATCTCGGAGAGGAAGCCTTATACAAAACGGACAAACAATGTTGTGATTATCTGGAAATCTCAAAATGCGACAGTAAATGCGGTCAATGTTAAATAGATAATATGTATTTGGGAACTTATAAGATTTGCTTAATTTTGCGATTGACATTTAGATCACACTTTCTTTTAAAGTTTACGACCTTGAGTAATATTGAAAGATAAAACTGTGTGTGAGTGAAATTATCGTCGTTTGTGACTCTAGACGCAACACGTGCATGAAATCTTGCTCTACGGCATTTTATTGAATTGGCCTGTAAATATCATCGATCATCGTCACCACCACCATCATCATCATCATCATCATCATCATCATCGTCACCACCACCACCACCATCATCATCATCATCATCATCATCATCAGCATCATCATCATCGTCGTCGTCGTCGTCATCATCATTATCATCATCACCATCAGGACCACCACCCCGACCACCACAATCATCATCAAAATTACCACCACCACCACCACCACCACCACCATCACCACCATCACCATCACCATCACCACCACCATCACCATCATCATCATCATCATCATCATCATCATCATCATCATCATCATCATCATCATCATCATCATCACTATCGTTTGATTACGGATTTCAGCTTTACGTGATATAACAATTGCTAAAGTAGCCGACTCGCTTCACAGATAAAAGGGACCGGTACCGATCGTAGAACCAGTCAAAACATTTGTCTGATACCTCTTACCAATAATTTCGTAAGTTGGTTCGATCTATTAGATTTGGCAAAAAGTACTGGCGACACACTCACGACCTAGGGCAGTAATCAATTGTTATTGTCCATTTAACGTTATGGAAAGCGGGATAAACTCCGGTTCTATGCCTCCGTTGTTTTTAATAACACAGTATATGCAATGTTAACCAAATAGCACATACTGTGTTCTTTAATAAAACGGCAGAATGGGCTTTATCGCTCTCAAGGACTATATTTTCTATGTGATTTTATAGAAGAATATAAACAACAACATATTATTATTAGTATTATTATTATTATTATTATTATTATTATTATTATTATTATTATTATTATTATTATTATTATTATTATTATTATTATTATTATTATTATTATCATTATTATTATTATTATTATATTATTATTATTATTATTATTATATTATTATTATTATTATTATTATTATTATTATTATTATTATTATTATTATTATTATTATTATTATTATTATTATTATATTATCATCATTATTATTATTATTATTATTATTATTATTATTATTATTATTATTATTATTATTATTATTATCATTATTATTATTATTACTATTATTAACATTATATCTCGATACAGACACAACAAACTATAGTAATCGGATTACACGATATTGTATCGTAAATGAATATATAAGTGGATCACATTAAAGGTCACAGCAATTGTATTCCTGTCTACAAGTATGAAAGACAGCCATTTTTCAAACAAATTTAACTTAATTGTTTAATGTTGAAACTGTCAAACGACCTTTACATAATCAGCTATTAAAAAATACTTATACTAAATTTCTACTTCGAATAATTGTTTAGAAAAGTCAAAATTTTACATTACCGACTTTGATATTTATTAAGATAAGTTTAATATAATAAATAATACGGCATTGTATGATTTGCTATACAGATTTATTTATCAAGTAATGTAATGCGAAATAATTTTAAAATATATGTAACATATAGACGTCTAGCTCAATAAAACACAAAATAAATGAAATAAAAGGAAATCATAACTTTAACCTCGGGGGAAAAGCGAACAAAATCAAACCGTTAATTACTTTCAGAAATGTCATTTTTTGAAGCGTCCTATTAAATCGATTTTAAAAACTAGTAAAATCCTCGAATTATAGACTATTCCATAGCAACTGATAAATGGATTTTGATAAATAATTGCACTATTTCTATTTGTCAATGTATTTTTTTTCCTCACTAAATGTTGTAGATTAATGATGAAAGAAAAATTGGTATAGAGTATTATGGAGGCCATACAACAATTACGTAAACAATATTAATATATGCAGGAGTTGTCAATTAAACGAAATCATCCTAAGCATAAGGATAAGTTAATATCTTTTAGAATTTTAAAAAGATGTTTTAATCGTTTATTGAATTATGCAATTAAAGGTAGATTTACCAAAACTCATTAAATCGATAAAAGAACCCAACTTTTTATTATCATCTCTATATGAACTCAACTGAGGCCTGAACTTTATCGTAAATTTTCAATTGACACATGTGCTTCTATAAATCGATGTAGAATTGGGGTTTATCCTAAAGAGATATTCTAAAGGAAATATGCCTCATAATGTCAAAGTGTGAAAAACAGAGATAATGAGTTTAAGAGAACAATTCATTAATTTATCACATTGAGTTGTTTTGATAGAGTGTAAAGGTCACAAGACATTATATCGTGTTTCATTATTCATTGACATGGCATTATCAATGTTTATTTCATTAACATTTAAAGTTACGTATTGACACCTTATCTTTATTACTACAGATGTATAACAATCGAGACATTTACATTATTACCATAATATCTGTCTACGAGTGTCCGATTATATTTCCAAATATCATTATAAAATAAAGCAATCTACCCGACCTTTGTACAGATGTCAAATTTGTGATGTCAAATTTGCAAGCCTCTAAGGAAGTCTATCCAAATACGATAAAATTGGATACATAATGACTTTGAAATCGCGTTGTTTGAATCGGCTCTCAAACCACTGAACTGATGCTATGCGTAGGGTTAAAATACTCACAACATCTGCCAGCCGGATATAACGTACCAACACAGAAAGCTACGTGTAAACTAAACGTTTATAGTCTGATCGGTACAATTTTGTGAGAACTAATTGTCTAAAAACAATAACAAAGAGCTGATTGACGTCAATTTCGTTACCATCTCTATCAATCAGACTCTAAACGTTAAAGGTAACACACTATTTTGTGTACTGGTACGTTATTGATGCTGCGCGTTTAGCCAAAAAATCTCACAAAATCCACCATACGGATGCAGCGTACAAAAACCACACATAACTATGTGTAACCTTGAACGTTTATAGTCTGACTGATAGAAATTAGTGAGAAATACTCTTAATAATGGCTGACTAAAGACAATAACAGAGTTGAGTGACGTTAATATCGTTCCATCTATATCAATCGGACGATAACCCTTCAAACCGAGACACAGTTTTGTGTGATGGTACGTTATACCCGACTGACATGACTGTGAGTATTTTACCCAAACGCATAGCATCCAAAGAAAGCAACCGACTTTTGCAAGACACGATCTACATATAGAGGAGTGTTCAATGTTAGCGTCTGTTCAAAAATAAAGCAAATCATTATCTACAAACACAGACCATTGCTTTGGGCTTTTAGCTCGCCACACATTTACATTGGTTTAAACTGGAGAAGATTCATACATTCGACTAAATACGAATGAAAAGGTGAAAATGTAATAGTCTAGAGGAAACCTTCATAACCCTTTCATACCGTCCGCCAAATATGTTTTAACGGAATCGGAATGCGATATATATGCGGAGTGTTATCATGATTAGTGCCGGTCTGTAGACATTGAGCATTTTTAATAAAATGTGATTTTGTATGCGGTAATCATAGGATCCATAATTGGTTACAATGGTTTTCCAACGTGACTCGCGGTTTGGCCTTGACACAGCACAGACTGAATGTGTCAGTTCACCGCAGCAAACTTACACGCCGACTGCTCCGTCTGTTTTGTTTTATCAGAACACTGATGTCTATAAACCATAATAGGTACCCTTTTATGCCCCCATCAAAGTTAAATAAAAGGTAAATGCCGTTTTAAAAATAGGTTTTCAGTTAAAGTAACCCACTTTCATTCTTTCAATCATTCATTCATGTTTTCTTTCTTTCCGGTAGGTAGTAAAAGTATGGTGCTCCGTTTGAGCACAATATATGTTACTGGGTACATGTATGTGTATAGTGCACTGTCCACTAAAGCGCTTTACAAGGGATCCCTCTCTAGCCAACAGAAACACTTAACAATTTGAACTGATGTAATAGCAATATATATATATATATATATATATATATATATATATATATATATATATATTATATATATATATATATATATATATGCTCCTGGCAACCTTTTTTCCATTGATTCCAACTCTGAAAAAAAAAGAGAAAAGAAATATTTGTCCTATTACTATTAACTCATCACTATTATACTCCTTTTAAAAAAATAATATTTTGAGCCATGTGGCCCCTGGTGCCTGAATTTATCCCGGTTTCTGTAACGTTAATCGCCCTCATAGCGATTGTCTGTTTAACACTCAAACAGTCTACCATTCAGCGATGGGCCCTTAGCCTTCACACCAGCAGTCGTCTTCTGAAATAATTGTCTGAATTGACTGAGAGTTCCAAAAAGGACTTTCTGGAAATGCAAAAGAGGAAACGAATGCGCGTATCGCTAGTGATGCGCTGGACAGGGAAAAATTCGGACAAAATTAGATAGATGCATCAACCCCCTAAGTGCAACTGCGCATCCTGATTGCCTTGAGAACATCTCTGATGGAAAAGTAAGCCCTCAATCTGTCAATGTAGACGATTCTATCAGCATCGGTACCACGGACATGAAAGAATTTGAGAAAACATGGCCCAATGAATTCTATAAAGCACTTTCTACCAAAGTGACAACAATGGCAGCCGGGAAAAAATCTATTCAAAGTGACCGTGGTCCAATATACGACACAAGTTTGATTTATTCTCGCGCTATGGGATTAATGGCTTGTCGAGATTTTGACATGGAGTCTCTCTTTAAATATGAACTGGCACCATAGCCGACATCTTTATTCAGTGACAATGGAGACATGCGTACTGCTACTACAAAAGCTGCTCTGAAGAGAAAACTGCAAGAAACTGTCTCTGCTTGTGGGAGACAACATCCTGAGATCGTGATCTTAGATGGATGCGCACTTCTTTATTGTGTAAACTGGCCATCCAAAGGAACCATCCAAGACTATGTCAATAGTTTTTGGACACTCTTATTGCCGAAAATGGACAGAAGTGACGTGCACCTTGTCTTTGACAGATATCATGATTTCAGCATCAAAAGTGCTACTCGACAAAGTCGCAGTATAAAAGTTCGAACGGTACACACTCCTCTGCCTGCTCAAGGCTCAATTTTTGCCTGCACTGAGAACAAAAAGCAATTGATTAGCATACTCTGTACGGAATTAATGTCCAGGGCTGTAGCTCAACCACGTGAAAGGCGTCTCGTTATCACAGGACACGAAAATGCTCCTCTCCAAATTAAAAATGGAAAAGTCTCCACAAGGACAGACTTGGAGACGACACACGACGAAGCGGATGTCCTTATGGTGAAACAAGCAATACATGCTGCTTCATTGACCAATGTTGTTAAGGTGGTTAGTGACGATACGGATGTCTTTGTACTGTTAGTTCATTTCTACCACAAGCTTGATTTGGACTCCAGCCACTGCTCGATGATGATGGAAGCTACAAGTAGGGACCGTGGACTTGTTGACATTGGGAAAACGGTCTCGAGAAATCAAGAAATTGCGCCTTATCTTCTTGCAGCACATGCGCTATCTGGCGGTGATACTGTGGCTAAACCGTATGGTATAGGGAAAAACACAGTCATCAAAGTTCTTCAAAAGGGACACAGACTGGACAACCTTGGAAACACCAGTGCCAGTTTTGAAGATGTTATCAAGAAGCCACCTTCTTCATAACTGCATGCTACGGCGTTCACGATGAAGCAACTATGCCTGGCGCCAGGTACAAAGTTTGGCTGAAGAAAACGGGGAAAAATCATTAAAAAGGTCCCTGACTTGAAAACCATACCCCCTACCTCAGAAGCATTCTGTGAGAACACCAAAAGAGCGCACATTCAGACAGCAATTTGGTATCATAGTCTTCCCTAGATTTACAACCAACAGATTTTGGATGGATGAAGTTGCCAGCAACCAAATCACTTGTTCCAACCACAGTGCCAAGCAACACACCGAGTGTACCGCCCGAGTTCTTAGAGACTATTCAATGCGGATGTTCTTCTGAACAACCTTGTGGGTCATCAAAATGTGGCTGTGTTGCCGCGCAGCTTCCATGCACAATATTTTGTAAATGCCATGATCGTGAGTGCTGTCAAAATCGCCTTTATCAAGCTGCTTCCGTGTCAAGCGATGAGTCAAGTGACAAAGACATTGATGATGAGTGATTTAGTTTACCAGAGATACATGTCAGATATGCCGAAAATTGTCATTCTATTTTTTGTCCTTCAGTAAATATCAATGTAAAAAATCAAAGGCGAAGAAAACTAAAGACTCAAAACAAGGCACGGTCTTTCCTATGGAGACTCTCTCCGTGTTTTTGTGTGATCTGACACCTTTTCCACACAAAATGTCAATTTTGATTATCCCAATTATACTTTCACCGCTGTAGGAAATTTAAATACCAACAAATAACATAAATAACCTAAATTCTGTATTGGTCTTGTCAAGGCCTTCAATTTGATACCAAACACTGCTATATTTGGGTCATTTTACGAGACCATCTTGGCAGTGACCTTGACCTCTTGGATAGTTAAATTGCTAATAACTTGTCAACTATTCGGCCAATTTTTTAAACAGAAGTATTTTTGTAATTGATTTGACTAAATCTTTCATTCTGTATAATATAAAATGATTTTGAGGATTTTTAAAAATGACCTTTTCGTGACATTTGTGACGTAATTTCTCAAAATGCTCAATGTGCTCAGGGCAGCACTATTCAGACATTTAATCTTGAGATGTTCAACTTTGATAAAATGCACAAAAAAATTTGGCGGACGCTTTTTTGGGTTATGGTTAAAATCATGATTTGGCAACCAGACTATAAAGGCTTCAGGCAGCTCCTACCGATCTATACATTCGACTACAACTTGGATCTAATGATACTGATATTTTCATGATGATATGTTTTCTGTTAGATAACAATGTGAAATTGAATGTAATTTAATTTTCGATTTAATTAAAAAAAAACAGATCAAATGAACGTTTCGGGTTTCCCCTTTATCAACAAAACAGGATGAATGAAACACCACAGATCGTTTCGGATTTCCCCTTTATCAACAAAACAGGATGAATGAAACACCACATCTGGGTGTTTCATTCATCCTGTTTTGTTGATAAAGGTTAAACACGAAACGTTCATTCACATTCAATTTCACTTTATTATTTATTTCTTCGAGCTTCGAGCAGCAACATTTACATTGTTTTCTGTTAGTAAAACAGTCCTTTATCAGATAGTATTTTCAAGATCAAATTCTGTCGGAAACCGGGACTCAGCCTATCATTAATATATATATATATATATATATATATATATATATATATATATATATATATATATATATATATATTCAGGAAAGTGTGTTGGGGGGGGGGGGGGGGTCAAAAGTAGTTATACAGCTACCTCAGTGAAATTAGATACATATTATAAAATATTATAGCTTACAAAAAATCATGCACTTTAACTGACGTGTACATAAATGCAGGTCCGACACCCGGACGCAGTTATGGGCCGAGTTTAACATTGTTGTCATGGAGACTATTTTGCGATATTATTTTGTTATTTCCATGACAACGAGCCCACGATGAATTGAGTTTTCAGAGATGCAAATAACTAAACGTCGACATCAACCATATTCTTTTATTTTGTCAGTTGATTTGAATAATAATGGCCTTTAATTCGATGGTTGTGTTGGGATCGACTCTGCTAACTGTAGGGTAGATTATTAGAATCGACGACTACCCACCCTTAGCCGCCCGTAATCAACAAGTATTCCAATTTTAGACGTAATAGGAATGCCCAAGGCGACAATGTGTATCCGGTTACAAGATTCATGTAAACACCGAACTCAAATCTCAGTTATAAAATACGTGACGCGTCTATGTTATCGACGCATTAAAGATGGATTGAATTTCTGAGGATGTGATTTGAAAAACAATGAATTTGCCTTAGATTTAAAATCGTATTTCTATGATAGTTTTGGTTATAATATCTCGATCAACAACAACAACAGCAGCAGCAGCAACAACAACAACAACAACAACAACAACAACAACAACAACAACAACAACTACTACTACTACTACTACTACTACTACTACTACTACTACTACTACTACTACTACTTCTACGACTACTAACACTACATACTACCACTATTACTACTACTACAACAACGGCCATAATAATAATAAAAATAATAATAATAATAATAATAATAATAATAATAATAATGATAATAATAATAATGATAATGATAATATAATAATAATAATAATAATAATAATAATAATAATAATAATAAGATGAGATGATGATGATATATAATAATAATAATAATAATAATAATAATAATAATAATAATAATAATAATAATAATATATATTATTATTATTATTATTATTATTATTATTATTATTATTATTATTATTATTATTATTATTATTATTATTATTATTATTATTATATTATTATTATTATTATTATTATTATTATTATTATTATTATTATTATTATTATTATTATTATTATTAGGTATGTATATGTCTCTTTTCTTTAATAAAAGATACTTAAAATCCTCACCCATTCAAAATCACTGTGCTCGTCGAGAACATCCTTTCCATCCAACCCCCCCCCCCCCCCTCTATCTCCCCCAAACTCTCCCATTCTGTTGTTTCATTTCCTGATGAATCCTAACGCTCATTCCAACAATAACAGATTACCAAGTCGAGGACCTGTAGTTTATAACGAATTCTTCGTTGCTTTTCAATGACACCATTGTGTGAGCGAGCATTAACATCGTGAGCAAAGATGATTCTTATACCAAAAAAAAAAAAAAAGATTTAAGAGAAGATATTTATATTAGATATTATTATAGCAACCATTCTCATATTTGATATTGTTCCTAAGTTTTACAATTATGTTAATCTTAAAATAATCCTCTTTTAACTTAGAGTAGTAATGTATTTGTCAATAAAGATTTTAAGCCTCTCTCCTCTTGCAATTTCTGAACTCGCAATTGTCACCGTGATAGTCCACGGCATAACCAAGTCAACAAAACTACCATCATCGCCCCCTTTACATTTCTGCTTCGATAGAATTAAAAATAATACATTGAAAAGGAGCCAATGAAAAAATCAATGAGACTGTGCCAAAAATACATCTTTTTTTCGTGCACAATAGGGATCAGCTAACGTAAACACACTGAGAAGAGCTGAGAATCAAAACACAAAAGTAAATACAGACACCGTATCTGACGCTATTCAGACGAGCTGAAATGAAATTCTTTATGCTCTTTTGTGAATGGCTTTTCTTTTGTTTACACTGGATAAATCTTGGTTCTAGATGATTCTGTCTTTTTAAAGAGTCGGATGAGAATCGTAATTACTAACTTTTCTTATGATGCTTGCCTATGCGCCCGCGTGTTTTCAGTGTTTTATTTGTTTATTTGAGCTCTGGAATTCGTTGTTATGATAAGAGCTACAGATACAGTAATGATTTTTATGCCTCGGGTTAAGTAAATCAACAAATAATAAAGTCGGATCATGTTCAAAAAGGTAAGACATGATAATGTGATTGTAGAACTCTTCCTTGATACAATGTAAGGCGCACTATACAAAAATCAACAACTCACATAGTCTATACATGCTCGCAAACATTGACATTGAAATTGTTGTATCTAACTTGATATGAGTAGAAAATAAATATTATATTAATATATTTCTGCAGTCTAAAAAGCAGTTTCTTAAAATGACATTTCAAAGATTCATGACAGATTAAAGTTAAGAGTTCATTCACATTATTGAAAAAAGACAAGACGTGTTAGACAATACTGAAAGTTCCGCGGCTGGAAATATTACCTTCATGTCATTTGAATGGAACGGGGGTTATAATCTGGCTTCATTGGTTTTATGGCTGAGAAGAGTAGACTGAAGTAGAGAAAGGCTTCATGACAGAAGAAAGCATCAACCCTAATCATGCAGATGTATACAGACTTTCCACATGGCAGGAGTGGGACAATCATGCAAATGAAGCCGCTGGAGATACAAGAGAAGAACTGCACTACAGAACTGGGTCCCCAGGAATGAATGGGTAACACTGAACAGAACACGGGCAAAACTCGGGAGAACAACGGAAAGCATGAAATATTGGGGATTGGCTGAGACTAGCTTGTGTACATATGGATGCCCAGATCAGGCGATGGAGCACATCCTTAGAGAATGCCAGGACGGGTGCAGCTGCACTGACCATGACCTAAGAGTCTGCTCCCCAGATTCTGTGGAGGGTTCGGCGTTGGAGCGACAAGCTATGATGATGATGGCTCAGAAGGACCATTTTTAGTCGTTGTAGGGTAGAAAGTTGCCATGCCTCTATGAGATTGTCCTAATGACTTGCCAAAGTTGTCTTTAACCAGTTAACAGCCGAAGCGCTCGAAGTCCCAGGTTTGAGAGTTTTTGCCAAGATTAGGGTCATTTAAATCAATCCATATTTGAAGGACGAGCTTTCTGGCAATTTTTCTTTTAAATTACGTATGTTTTTCAGAGTACGGCAGTTAACTGGTTAAAAAGTGGGAAAAAGGACAAGGCGTCATAGAATGTCTTATGAGTGAAAATTTGCGATCTCGTTCAACCTGTCACGAACGTGAGACTCGATTCAATCCATCTTATGCCTATTCGGACTTCCTTGTATTGAGTAAGTGGATCACTTTGTAATCTGGTGGAATGTATTCTTCATCATTTTAATGCAATGGGAAAGTCGTTTGGTTGAATCGCATTAAAACATGAGCTTTTATATATATGTTATTATAGCGCAACATTCAATTAATGTGCGCAAAGCGCTTTTCAAAAATTTCTCAAGCCATCAAGAATACTTAACTTGTAGGACGAGATCCGGTGTCAACGGGATGCTTTTATGATACTAGCTTGCTAGTTGTGGACTGTTAAAAAAACAGTGAACAAAATGAATATAAAAGAACAAAAGAACAAAATACAGAACACGGATCGTTTTGGGCTCAAACCCCCTCTTCAACCAATAGTTATTGGCTTTGGAACGGCTTTAAGCCCGAAAGGTTCCGTGTTTGGTATTTTGTTCTTTTTCGAAGCTGTTGTATTAATTTTTGTTCATTGCTTTTTTAAAAGGCGCTTTCATATTTTGTTGTTGTTTTGGACAGAGACAACGTTATGATACGGCAAGCACTTATTCTATAGATAGTATGCGCTTGGCTAAGAAGTTCACAACATTGCCATCCGGAAGTATAACGGACCAACACACAAAACTGTGTGTAACCATGAACGTTTATAGTCTGGTTAACACAGTCTAGTGAGAATTACCCATAAACGCGGATGGCAAAAAACAATAACAAAGACCGGAGTGACGTCATCTTCGTTCTATCTATAGCCGAATATGGTGAGAAAATGTAATAAAAAAATATTTTTAAAACTTCTTCCAGGAACTCAACTTTGTACGCTGACACTGTGACTAGAACTTGGGGCCTGTAGTATAGCGGGTCTCACCTTTCTCAACAAACAAAAACGATGAATGGGAAGTATTTTAACCAATTAACTGAGTACTCTGAAAAATCTCGTAATTAAACATTTGACCAGAAAACTCATCCTTAAAGTAACGGTCGATTTAAATGACCCGAATATTGGCAAAAACTCTCAAACCTTGGTCGTTTAAATCGACAGATATATGAAGAACGAGTTATTTGGTCAAATCTTAAATACGAGTTTTTTTTCCAGAGTACGAAGTTAACTGAATAAATTGTGTCTATTTCATCATGTTTTGTTGACGAAGTGGAAATCCGAAATTTACAAGCCATTTGTTTTTGTATATGAAATGGGAGCTTCTAGCTATACCATTCTTTGGTTATTATTTATTTCTTTGAGCTTCAAGCAGCACCATTTGAAATAAAATCAGATTGACTTTGATTAAGAAAGCGTGTGTTGTTTTCCCTCCATGCAATTGAATTATTTTTTAAATGGAAGGAAAATGGAAATAGGCTAATCTCATTAGATTTACTTTCTTCTCTCTCTCTCTCTCTCTCTCTCTCTCTCTCTCTCTCTCTCTCTCTCTCTCTCTCTCTCTCTCTCTTATGTTAAATTATTGTTACTTTTCAAATTGCATTTAAATTCAACACGGCGCTTTTGGGCTAGCAGTTTACTTCACCCGGCGTGCACTTATTTGCAGGTCTGATAACCCAATTCCTTATGGGCTCAATGTTGTAATGGGAATCTCATATGTGTCATATTTTTGACTATAATATCTATTTATAGCATCAACCTTACATAATACTGGATTGAGACAGTGGGTTCTAAATAAAAAAGTAATGCATAAAATTACATTTTATTGTCATAGGTTTTCCTTAATGAAATAAAGGAGCAGGCACCGGTGTAAGATAAAGATCTGAACAAGTGTATATGAGAGGTGCCAGACAAAGCAAGAAATAAAAATACAAGAATTGTATTTGTCTTTCTTGATTTGTCTGGCACCTTTCATACACACTTGTTCAGATCTTAAGGTCATCCTTACTGAAATTTGAATGTGGTAGAATTCTTAACTCACTCAATCCTATAGGTTTTTGCTACCGTTCAAAATCGGAAAAAATGTATTAAAAATGAGCAAGTAGGTACATAGATAGTTTTATTCAACTACCATTAACATGTAAAAATTAAGAACATTAGCTTTGATACTACGCCTATAATATGTCTCAGAAAAATGTAAATTAATAGACATGGGTGGGGTAAAAGTAATCCTGGTATACTACGGATATAGTCGGTGTCAGGGTTGAGTGCGTTAACCTAAAGCGACAAAAGTTTCAATGACTACATTCTTGCAATATTTATTGTCATTGCGTAGTCTGAAATTAAAAGAGGTGTTCTGCCATAATGTCTCATCTCTCACACCAAATGAACGGTAACAGCGACCCGACTTAGACTAAATGAATGATATTTTAAGATTTACATTGTTAATCAGATAAGATAGTGTTGATCCCCTATATACTAAAGGACCCAGGATCGAGTTCGGCTGTCCTGTCGGCAATCGGGTTTTCCTTGACTCTTGCCCATTTTGCCTACGACTGACTCCAGGTTTTTTAAAGATATTTTCTCTAGATAGACTATGAGGTCAAAAAAGCCCATAAGATTGGATAAAGATAAATTATTTCATTTTATCTATTCTATTTTAGCCAGCTAGACCTTTTAAAAAAATTACTGTTCTCTTCGAAAGCACTTAAAACTCATATTATGGGGACGTTTGAACATTAAAAAAACAACAACTTTGAATTCAATATAATTTTTTATACCATCCCACCGCAATACTGTCGAAGTATAAAAAAAAACAGAAAATTAAAAATGTCGGACAGAAAACTCGTCCTTCAAATATCGACATATTAAAATGATCCCAATCATGTTAAAAACAGATGTGAAGCACGAGTTTCTGGCCAAAATGATTTTTTATGTGTATGGCAGAAAATATTGTTTATGCAATGGTTGAAAAGGCAATTATGCTTCTATGGCAACCATTATTGGATCAGAAAGAAATATTGCAGCAATTTTTCTAATTTATTTTTCAGACAAAAACAAACTTGAACAAAAACAAAACAAAACCAACAATAATACATAAACGTCCAAAATAGCTTTGATATTATAAGGCAGATGCAATTTGAATCAGCGAAGGTGCAAACCTTTTGAGGCATTCAAGCAACGCAATCAATGCCCACGTGGTCTTCCTGAATGATGCTAAGCAAGTCCTGGAAACATTGGAGAATCCAAATAACAATACAGAGATTGAGCTGATCCAACTGACCCAAAGAACAAAGAAAGTAACGCTTCAATGGATCCCTAGTCATCGTAGGAAATGAAATCTCTGACACCCTGTCTAAATCGGGAGCAACCCAGTCTCAAGAAGAAAACAAGTATGAAATTGGTGAGATCAAATCCCTTATCCAACAAGAAGCACCACGAATATATGTTTTTCAAGACTGTACAAAGTACAATGAGCAAAGGTGACCATCTGGCCTGAGAAGACTACGCTAAAGTCACTCTATGGGTCTCATAACGAGCTCAGTAAAACCACGGCATTCCTGCATTTTGTTGACTTTCATCAATCAAGACATCATGAGGAGAAAGAAGAAGAAGTAGCTATGACAAGTACATTACGGTGTGTCTAATTCAACAAAGAAAAATATAAGAAGAAACCTTGTATTTTAGATAAAACTAAGGAAAATAAAAGAAAAAGAAAATGAAAAACACATTTTTTATTAAAAAAAAAACACTTGAAAAGAAACGAAGAAAATGACAACTTTTTCATTATAAGAATAAACACAAATTCGTTAGAAATCGTATTTCCACCAAATTTCCGAAAAGAGATTGAAAAACAAAACAATCAGTCTCGTGTGAAACATGGAAATTGACACCACCTCGTTTCTGGCACGGAACAAAAATAACACACCCCAAGTGAAGCTCCAAAACATTGATGTGATGTCAGGGAGGCGTGCTGGCAAGACAGAAAAAACACCAATGTTGTACAATCAAGGAACAGGAAAAGAAAAAAAAAGAAAAAATATCATTTGTGGCCCACCGCCTCAATTCGGTATTAAGTATGGGAGAAAACTGAACTGACGAGTTGAAATAATCAGAATTCTAGAATTTTAGTTTATTCCGTTTTCAGAAATTACATTCACTATATTCAATTAAACAAACAAATACACAAAAAAATAAAAACAAAACAACTATAAGAAACAAACAAAAAAAAAAACAAACAAACAAAACAATAAAAAAGCCAATATATCTTTATATTGAAATTACGACAATAAATTCAGTTTTCAGTATCAAGACCACCATCAATATTTAGTTTGTACATAGAGCGAGGTAATTATGAGAGGGGTACAGAGTGACGGACGTGGTCTTGACTTTGATGGCATCCACGTCAATGGAACTGACATGTAAGAACTTCTTTACGCTGATGGCACTATTCTGACGGACAGACTCAGCAATTTGATAAGTTCTGTTCTTAAACACAGTGGATACAGAGGACCGTACCTCAATGCAAAGGAAACCAAAATCATGGACCTGGACAAGACCCCTGGCTCAAAAGTATACATAGAAGGGGAAAATCTGGAAAATGATAAAAATTTTATTTTTCTTGGTTCACGAATAGAGGGTAATGGCAAGTCAGGTCTAGATAAAAGACGCAAATTGGTACTTGCTTCAGCTAAACTGATAGCCATGTCCCCGGTGTGGAAGTGCCTGGGAGAGCTGCTAAAGAGAACAGTCATAGGCATCTGCATTTTCCGCATAGCAATATGCGGCTGTAAATCATGGACAATAACTAAAGCAGATGTAATGAGAATAAATGCATTTGGAATGAGGTGCGACAGAAAGGTCCTAAGGATTCAATGGACAGTCAAGACATCATAATATACCTACGTCTAGGAGAGAATAGGTTTCAAAGATTGCCAGCTCATGTCAACCATCAAGATATTGAAGCTAACAGAATTTGGCCACATCCAAAGACACGCTACAATAGAAAAGTTCTGCATGGATGGTACTTGTAAGGGCAAGCGGAGCAGAGGGAGGAGGCCAAGGAGGAGGTGTTCCCAAGATATGGCGGACGCATGGCCTAGATGAAAACCAGAAAGGAGTTCCATGGAACTGTTCGGGAGGCTACGTCCAAGGATCCGCCATTAGAAAAATAATGATAATAATAATAATAATAATAATAATAATAATAATAATAATAATAATATTAGTAATAATAATGATGATGATGATGATAATAATATAATAATAATAATAATAATAATAATAATAATAATAATAATAATAATAATAATATAATATATAGTAATAATGTATAATGATACTAATACTAATATAATAATAATAATACTAATAATTTAAAAATAATAATAATAATAATAATAATAATAATAATAATAATATAATTAATGATTACCATTATCATCATTTATATCATTATCATTATTATTATTATTACAATAGATAATGATGATACCAGAATTAGGTATCATTGCTGTTATTTATGTTCCGATTTATATTTAAAATTCCTAATTTGTCTCAGTGTCAGCATCTATCCTCAATTAATAACAGATTTCATGATCCACGATATATATATATATATATTATATATATATATATATATATATATTAATTATATAATATTTATGTGTGTGTGTGTGTGTGTGTATATATATTATTTTAATATTTACCACAATGTTGGTGTCAGTCTACATCGATGTTTCAGGCCTTCTCAGCCATCGTCAGGACTGTGCGTTACATGAGTTTGGTTTCCATGGATCCGCCATTAAAAAAATAATGATAATATAATAATAATAATAATAATAATAATAATAATAATAATAATAATAATAATAATAATAATAATAATAATAAACCAAACTCATGTAATACACAGTCCTGACGATGGCTGAAAAGGCCTGAAACATCGATGTAGACTGACTCCAACATTGTGGTAAATATTAAAATGATAATTCGCTCCATTGCTACATATCGAGAGCTATTCGTACCATATTTGTATAAAGAAATAAATGCGGATTAATTAAATAGACGTTAGGTTCATGGCCAGGTCGATTATATCAAGGTTTAGAACTTGAGTGTTTTTTATGTTTGTTTTGTTTTGTTTGTTCGTTTTTTTTTTTGTTTTTTTGTTCTTGTTGTTGTTGTTTTTTCCTTCTTTCTTTCTTTTGTAAAACTTCCAAAACAGGCAGAACAAAGTCAAAGACAGAGAATAAATAAAATGTAACAAGTGACTTCGATGTCCAGTGCTGTGACGCTTGAATATGAATACTGAGTCATTTTGAATATGAATACTGAGTCATTTTGAATATGAATACTGAGTCATTTTGAATATGAATACTGAGTCATTTTGAATATGAATGCTGTGTCATTTTGAATATGAATACTGAGTCATTTTGAATATGAATACTGAGTCATTTTGAATATGAATACTGAGCCATTTTGAATATGAATACTGAATCATTTAAAAATCCCGTATTTGGTTATTATAAATCAATCCACCATAATCGTCAAGGTAAACTCATTTGTCATTCATCATACCTCAAACTAAGATTAGTAAGTCTCCTTGCTAAGGCTATTTTGCTATTTTATTTTAAATAAATATCAGTTAAAATAGAATCATTTGGATTGTTAAGTATTACGATAATGTTAGCTTTGTCATTGTGAACGAGGGTGTGAGACATGAGGAGCCCATTTTCGTGGATAGCACCCCATATTGTACACCCTTGTGGATTGGTGAGCAATTTGTATTTATTCCATTGTATTTTTTAAAAATTAAACAATTAACTAGACCGTATTTCAAGTCATGGAACATTTTGTTGTTTTTGATATAGGCAAAATCCTCTGAATATTTTTTATTTCCAGATGTTGTTATCTAAACATATCATCGCTACCAAGAGAGGAAGACAATATAAACCAGTGAATTTTTCACTTCACAAACTTTAGCATACCATAGGGGCATTTCATTACAGAATTATAATCTAAGCTGCGGAAAACCAGAAACATTAATATTAATTGCATTCGTCTCTGCATCTCAATAGAGTGTACTTACCCTCAACTACATTTCTGTATATCCTCAATATAAAGTTTGAGGTCTTAACAGAAGATTGAAAGATTGGAAAAAACCCCCCAAAGGATGTAAGAAAATTTCTCATTTAGATTAAGGGGAAATACGACACGTAATTGACAGGCGTCTCTGAAATGATCGAAGTAGGCCTACCTACCAGCACCTCAAAAACTGTATTGCTCAATAAAGAAATGGGGTCTTGACAGCTTGGAAAACTAATATTAAGGTAGATGAAGGGAAAACCCGAAATGTACCATTCATCAATCAAACAATTTGTATTTACCAACACTCCCATCCTTTTATTGCTCAGTTTAATGCACGGGATAATAACAATATGAAAGAGTGAAATAATTATAAAATATAACTTATCATGGATTGAAGAGAATCCCGAAACGTCAAAAACATTCGTCTCTTGAATAGATGATACTAACCATCATCTCAATCACTGTATTGTTCAATGTAAAGTATTGGATCTTAACAGCTCAGAAAAGTAAAGAAAAAAAATAAAATGATAGATTGTCACTTTAGATGAAGGAGGAACCCAAAACGTCCATCACACTAACACTCGTCTCTGTACCATCACATCAATCACTATATTGCTTAATATATCCGATGTAATATAAATTTGGGAGCCTTGATAACTCAGAAATGTGATAAAAAGTAATGAAGGGCAATTTGACGTGGTAGATGAGGGGAATACCCGGAACGTCCATAACCTTTATTTCTTGAAAAGTGTCATCATCACTGTCATTGTATTCTCAATAAGATCTTCATAGCTCGGAAAAGTGGAAAAGCGATGAAGGGTAATTTATTATAAGTAGATGAAGGGAATATCCGAAACGTCCATAACATTCATTTCTTGATTAGTGTCATCTTCGCCATCTAATTATTGCTCAATCATATGTATAGGGACGCAATAGCTCTGAAAAGGGAAAAGGCGATGAAGGGCAATTTATTATGGTAGATGAAGGGCATACCCGAAACTTTTAAACATTCGATTCTGTAAAAATTCGTATCTACCTTCTCTACAAACACCGTATTACTTAATATAAAGTATAGGCCCTTAACAGCACGGAAAATGAAAAATAGATAATGATCAAGGATAGATTATCGCTTTAGATGCAGGTCAAACCCGAAACGTTTATGACATTCATCTCTGGGTAATAAATTGTACTTACCATTTTTCTAGTCTCCCATTTATCTGGCTGAAGGGGGAACGCGAAACGTCCATTACAGTCGTCTATGAGATATACGCACATACCACAACTTTCATTTTATTACAATAACTCAACATACCATAATGTATATGAGGTCTTGGGGAATGAGAAAAAGCTTTTAAAAATGGCAAAGGATAACTAATCACGGTGTTTCGACAAAATCTTATACGGTCACCTTTTGTCTATATTGCTGACGAAGGGAAAAAAAAACCCAGAACGTCATTATAATGAATCATGAAATAAAGCGAACGTGACCGTACTGTTATCACTATTTTTAAATATCCTATAACTATGTTATTGATGATACCTATTTATATTTCTTTATTTATTTATCTATTTAATTATTTTGGTAGTTTCCTTTTCCTCTGTATTGATTTGAAATTATTTGTAAATGCACGGTTCATATTGGCAATTGCCTAAATAAACCTTTGAATTGAATTGTTTTTGTTATAACACATATTATGCTACTTTGGGTCATGAGGACTGAATAAGCAAAGTGTACGACATGAGGCGACCCAAGTGTACGACATGAGGCGACCCAAGTGTACGACATGAGGCGACCCAAGTGTACGACATGAGGCGACCCAAGTGTACGACCTGAGGAACCCTTGTGAAAAGTGTACGATATGGGGGGGGGGGGGGGGCAGACTGTGTGACCGTAAAGTGATGTGCATAAGCTATAAGCGGCATACGATCAGGTAGAGGGAGGTTTCCTTAATTATATGGTCAAAAAATTCGTCCCCTGTCTTCTAAAATTTACGTTACACCAGAGCGATTTACCTACGAAGTCGTTATGAGTGTAGTACGATATGTGGAGAC
>NC_088366.1:33510294-33515294 GCF_034508935.2 Berghia stephanieae
AGTTCGAAGATGACGTCACTCAGGTCTTTGTTATTGTTTTTTTTGCCATCCGCGTTTATGAGTGATGCTCACTGAACTGTATTAACCTGACAATAAACGTTCATGGATACACACAGTTTTGTGTGTTGGTCCGTTATACTTCCGGATGGCAATGTTATGAGCGTCTTAGCCAAGCGCATACTATCTATAGCCTGACAGTAGATCTTGTCTTTTGACTTTATTTTTATATTAGTGCACCGCCTAGTGAGATGCCGTTAGTTGTGCTCAAGGAAACAATTAATCCCATTGGTTGAACTATTGAATAGAACTCACGGCTCGATTTATTTTGTGGTCAAAGACACTTGTCTTTTGACGTAATGTTTTGGTCAGTGTCAGTCTATGAGTTTGCGAAGGCCTTGGGCTCAACTAAGTCACCTATCTTGGTGTACACTGGCAGAAAACTTTTGACTTCAAATATAGATAGTTCGAAGATGACGTCACTCATGTCTTTGTTATTGTTTTTGCCATCCGCGTTTATGAGCTATGCTCACTGAACTGTATTAACCTGACTATAAACGTTCATGGACACACACAGTTTTGCGTGTTGGTCCGTTATACTTCCGGATGGCAATGTTATGAGCTTCTTAGCCAAGCGCAAACTATCTATAGACCGATTAAGATTACCTCAAACTAAACCCGAGTCTTCGAAGCTTCAGGTTTTTCAAGGTCCCAGTTTTGAAGACTTTTCTCTGCGTTAGTGATAATCCTAATCAATCAATATTCAGAGAAAAAGTCAAATTACCGTTGTGTTGGAAAATGAATGATAGCAATTGCTTCAACAGTCATGACGTCACTTCCCTCGTAATGATGCATAGTAACTTAGTAACTGGCTCTAAACTCTCGGAACAATGGCGGACGCTCTTATGAAATACTTCTCCGACGAACAGAAAAGTGTATCCAGAGGAGAAAAACATTATAAATATGATCATGTTTTGACTTTTATACATTCTGATCACATCACATATGAAAAGTTGTAGCGAGCATGAAGAATAAAAAGTTTCAATTTTCTTTGTTTAGAATCAAGATGCTCGCCGTTGCTGGGCGACGTGACATCAGACTATTGAATCCTATTGATGCTTTGCTTATATTTAAGGGGGTTCCGATAGCTCATCCGTTCGACCACTCGCTTCACAATCAAAGGGACCGGGATCGATCCCCTGTGTAGTCACAATAATTTTTTTTGGCCCCCTTGTCAACCCAGCAGTGATTGGGTAGCTGGGTCGGTTAGATCTGGCGGAAAGTACTTTGCGACAGACCAACGTCCTACTCAAAGGGTAACAAGCAATTTCTATTGTCCGTTTCACGCTATGGAAACAGGGATAAAACTTCGGCTCCACGGGTCGAATGGCTCTGAAGGACTACATTTTTTAAATCTAAGATAATCACAACTTCCGCCCGACGGATATAACATACCAACACACAAAACTAGGCTATATGTAACCTTAATCGTTTATAGCTTGATTGATAGGATTTAACGAAAACTAATAATCGAGATGGCTGTCAAAAGCAATAACAAAGAGCTGAGTGACATCAACTTCGTTCATTCTATATAATAGATGAAAAGAAACGTACACCACACATTCCAAAATAAGACAAAGATTAGCTTCTGGGTACAGCGATTCCGATACCGGGAAGGATAATAAAGAGTGCTATTTTTGGACCTGTTTACTGCATTTGGACGTGTTTACTATATTTGGGTATGTTTCCTATTTTAAGACGTGTTCTCCCAACATCGATCGCCATCGGAAACAATGGACTGGATAAGCCGGTTAGGTCTTGCACTCAGGTTAGTGACTGACTTTAGCTGTCATCCGTCTCTGTCATCTTGTCTCTGACAATGACATCTTGAAGGTCATTCATACATTCGTTTCCAGCTGACTGGATAATATGATACTGTTTACGAAAAAAATAGAAAACCCGGCGACGACGGTGGTGATAATAATGATGTTGTTGTTGTTGATGATGATGATGATGATGATGATGATGATGATGAGGATGATGATCGTGATAATAATATGAAAACAATAATAATAATAATAATAATAATAATAATAATAATAATAATAATAATAATATAATAATATAATAATAAATAATAATAATATTAATGATACTACTACTACTACTACTACTACTACTACTACTACTACTACTACTACTACTACTACTACTACTACTATATAATAATAATAATAATAATAATGATAATAATGATAATAATAATAATAATAATAATAATAATGATAATAATAATAATAATAATAATAATAATGATGATGATGATGATGATGATGATGATGATGATGATGATGATGATGATGATGATGATGATGATGATGGTGACGATGATGACAACATAATATGGCATCCATATAGCACACCACTAAGAAAAGAAAGTCATAATATGCACTAGATACGCTTTTAAAAACATTAAACAAACAGACAAAGAAACACATTTACATATACAAACAAAAACACTCCAAAATCCATTATCAAAAAGCAAAGTATAATCATGAATCTACTAAGGGAAAATAAGTTAAGGTATACCGCTGTTCTCTGAAAGGACATGCAAAGTCCCAGGTTTGAGAGTTATTTTTTTGCCAAGACGAGGGTCATTTCAATCCATCGATATTCGAAGGGCGAGTTTTCCACGCAAACATTTTAATACACGTTTTATCGTGTTGAGGCAGTAAAGTGATCCACATGAAATAGCTTTATAACTTGTGTTGAAATGATTTTTACATAAATTTCTAGAGGTCGGATTAACATAGGCTGCTATGAATTCTGTACTTTTTTCCCAGCAAAATTGTTGGATAGTCGGCCTATGAATTCTGTACTTTTTTTCCAGCAAAATTGTTGGATAGTCGGCTTCTGATTGTCTTAAGATTTATATAAATATCAACTTTCAATCAAGTTTTATTTGCAAGGATAATCTCTAGCATCTGCTTCAAGTGTAGATCTCCATAAAAGAGATTAAATTATGGATTACCCGTATCATATATGGCTTGGTACCATAGCAATCTATAGATACATAGCAATCTAGAGACGTGCAGTTCGAGCGACCGTGGCCAATAAAATCTGGAAGGCCCATGGTCTTTTTGAACTGGGGGAAGGGCGAGAGTTGAGTTACCTCGGTTACCTGCATGATAAGGCATTAATTACATTACTCAAACACGCTCGCACGCATACCAAAGCAATCTAGTTTTAAGACTAAAACGCACGCGCGCGCACACACACACACACACACACACACACACACATACACACTTAGCATCACCTAGGTCACGTAGTGCCATATGTGACACTTTTAAGAATTCAGTCTTGCTTGTACATATTGACCACTTGTAGTTGTGGATCGCCGTTATTCTGTTGTTCATTTTCATGGAGTGACCATTACGTTTTGTTGTAGTTGTGAATTGTCGTTGTTTATTGCTCATTTTCCCTTACAATGGATTCGGCAATGCATTTTAAGCCAATAATAAACAATTTTATCATTTTTATCAATAATAACGGAAAATGCCTCGAAAATGTTCTGTTTTTGATTGCACTTCAAATTATAGATATGGCGAAATGACAAATGTATATACATTTCCTTCGGATCCAATTGAGAGACAAATATGGATTAATGCACTGCCAAATAAAATCGATTCGAGTGATGTTACAGACTATATGGGTATCTGTGCCAATCATTGGCATCATGATGCTCCTATGAGACGGAAATAGAGGTATTCTTCACCTGGTATTCCTCAAAATATATGGCCAAATACAATACCCCCTTCTTGTTTGCGAAAAACAGCACCATCTCGTCAGACATTAAATTCGACAAGTGAATTTAGAGACTGGCGTCAGGCTATTGATGAGTTATCAATTTTTCTTAAGAAAGATTTACTTGAAAATACAGAAAGTGAGTTGGGAAAGACCTTTAAAGATTGTTTTGTTCAAGAGATTTCCTCTCTGTTGTTGTACTGTCTTCAGATTCTGAGTTTAGTCTTCATAGTCGTGCTAGGATCGGTATGGTCCACTCATTTAGTATCTACTTTACAGTTAAAGAGGTGAACGATGATCAAAGCATCAGTTCAATTCAATATGAGAGTTTCTTTGGAATTAAACCAAGCCAACACCAGACTTTCTCAGATGGAACCTTAAAGCGTTGGAGTGAACTTACAGAAATACTTCGATTCTACACACTGGACTCCCAACTAGAAGGTGAGTTAACCAACTATTTTAATTTTTAAATGCGTTAGCGTCAGTTTTATTATCAACGTGAACATAATAATGATAATAATGATAATAATAATAATAATAATAATAATAATAATAATAATAATAATAATAATAATAATAATAATAATAATAATAATAATAATAATAATAATAAGAAGAAGAAGAAGAAGAAGAAGAAGATGAAGAAGAAGAAGGGGGAGGAGGAGTTGGAGGAGGAGGAGGAGGACGACGACGACGAGGACGATGATAATAATAATAATAATAATAATAATAATAATAATAATAATAATATTAATAATAATAATAATAATAATAATAATAACAATAATGATAATGATAATAATGATGTTGTTGATGATGATGATGATGATAATGATGATGATGATGATGATGATGATATGATGATAAGAAGAACTATTACCCTTGTTGTGTTGCTGTTGTTTTTGATTCGTTATAGATTCACGAAATTAAAATTTTGAAATGCATTTTTAAAAAAAATTCATAGTTTCCAATCATGTATCGTCTATTTCATTATCTTCTATTTTTTTTTTTCATTGCAGATGAAGAAAATGATTCCTCAATAGAGAAGTCTAAGGCTATCCAGAAATTTATAGAACGCCAGATTCAGCTCCTGGATGCTCAGAAAAATCAACGGATTTACTGTCCAGATGATTTAATTCTTGATTTTTCGTGGTACACGAGGTCAAGAGTGCTATATTCTTCTTTACGTGGTCACC
>NC_088366.1:33520294-33557794 GCF_034508935.2 Berghia stephanieae
ATGATAAACCATGATAAGTTATGCTTCGGTTAAGAGAACTCATGAAAAAAGGCCAACTTATAATAAAATTGAAATTGATTTAAGACGTATGCATGAGTTTAGGTTGCGACAATTAAAAAACTCAACCAGATATAAACAACTGGCTGTCGCCAAAAGGGATACACTCATAATGCGCACAGTGCAAATAAGTTAAAAATAATAAACTAGTGAAAAGATTATTTACTGAGGAGAAAAAAAAACAACTCAGCATCTCTTTGTAACAAAACGAAAATGCATCTGAATGTTTTCTGCTCAGCAAAAGATTACTGGCAAGACCTATGTGAAATCGTCATTCCAGAACCAGGCCATAAAGCCACAAGGAAAGGGCTAGATTATAAAATACCCTGAGCTTTTATACAGGCCAATTTCCATTGAATTTTATCAATGCTTTTAACAAAGGCTCCTAAGAATACAGCAACTTATTTTTAATGTATAAGAAGAGACGCAACGCATGTTAGTAACATTTTTTCTGACAGAAATACGGCTGTTACCGGCCAGGTGCTCTTTTTATGCCGGAATGAGAGTGAAGAGCCTTTCCAAGGACTGAACTTTGCACCGCCCTCTATGCGACTCGAAACAGGGACATACAAATCAGAAGCCGAGTCACACCCCAGTATCACAAAGCAGGGGAAAGGAGAAATGTGAGAATCTGCGTAGAGCCTAACAATCCAGATTGCCAAAAGAACCCACCGATCCAGATGGTCAATAGAACCCTTTGGCCCAGATGTGTAATATAACCCTTTGACCCAGATGGGTAATATAACCCTTTGACCCTGATGGGTAATATAACCCTTTGACCCAGAGGGGGAATAGAACCCTTTGGCACAGATGGGTAATATAACCCTTTGTACCATATGGGCAATAGAACCATTTGGCCAAAAATATGGGCATTAGAAACCCTTTGGCCTATATGGGCAATAGAGCCCTTTGGCCTATATGAGCAACAGAGTTCACCACTCAAATGGCCAACACACCGGTTTCAATGGGTAATTCGACCAGATGACCAAGATGGCCAACATTCCTGATATGTTTTACCATTTTCAGACCATTAACTTCCGATTTACAATTGCTGCGGCTGGTCTCTAGATGAAAAATGTTCTAGTTTTAGTTGGAACAAAATAAATGAGAGTAAATCATGATCAGAAAAAATGCAAGTCTGACCGTGAAAGGGTTAAAACTTGAGTCGGGTCAGCTTTTGTTGTAAATATTATTATTGTGCTGATGAGTTCGTTTCAATGTATAGTAATGGCTGTGTGGGAGTTTAGTAAACAAAAAGCTGCTCGTGTCCAGTGGACAATGATTTACAACATCATTGTAAGCTTTTGAACTCCTGTGTTAGTCATTTTGAAAACGTTTCCAAGGCCGATCTGCGACTTTGAGAGCGCGCATTGGCAACGAGAACAACAATTAAAACCCTGCCATTACCAACCATAGGAAAATCGTCACATTCATTACGATCCAACCAGCACTGTTATCATTCAGACTTCTTTTGTAAATAGAACAATTCAAAGACAAATGTTTTATTATATAGCTATAAAAAGTGACACTGTGTTGTAGAGTTCATTTTGCTGATCAATTTTATGCATAGAATGTATTTGTTGCATTTCTGTTTGAGTAAGAAAAAACTATTTTTGTGTTGGGTGCGTGTGAAATTTTGAGGAACATTTTTAGAATGGCTGGTAAAGAAAGGGTTAAACGCAGTAGTTCAAGTATGATATCTCTCTAATATTTTTAGTCATAACATCACCCATAATATAATTTCTTATCAAAATGTATTATTTTATTTTACACCGATTAATTTTCGTTGTTGCCATTTGACCTGTAGATTGTATCATTGTGCATCGAAATATAGGGAATGAGATTAGCGAAAGAGTAGCGTCCCTTGATTACACGTCACCTATAGTCTGTGACGTCACCGGCGGAAAAGTTATTAGAGAGAGAACGTCATGTTGGTTGTGCGCACGTCTCTCATCCTCACTGGCATCATAATACATTGTAATACTCAAAACAGTTTTAATCTAGATATCAATATAGTCTATGAACGCTTTCTTTTTAAAAAAGTTATAAAAAGTGTTTTGTCGGTTGTATGGACACTTCAAAATGTAATCAAGTCATCTCGCCAATAACTCTCCTTGCTAATAAGTTTTAATAATTCGTAGTGATTTGTACCAAAGATGATGTATGATTGCTGTAATTATTAATACTTTCTTTTCCACCTCATTTTGTCTTGAAGATTACTCGACATAGAATAGTGTCTGAAAACGTTTCTTCTTTTACAGGGAGTTAATATATAACTAAGCTCAAAATAGCTTATGCTGTGTGAAAATGTCTTTAGCAACACTATGAGATGTAACAAGATTTAACATTCTCTCCGACTTCCCTTATTATTCTTTTCACTGGAGAAGAAAGTCATCAGAGTGTTGGAGAGAGAGAGAGAGAGAGAGAGAGACAGAGAGAGAGAGAGAGAGAGAGAGAGAGAGAGAGAGAGAGTCATTGATTCCCCACGGAAATTTGGAAGGAGGTTTATAAACTCAATTTGAATCTATTAACCCCAAATCTGCCCTACGCTGGAAGATACCATTAAAATATTTGGCCATAAAACTCGTCCTTTAACTATCTATCGATTTCAATGACCCTCATCTTGACAAAAACTCTCAAACCTGGGACTTCACGAACTCCCAGGTTTGAGAGTTTTTGCCAAGATGAGTGTCCTTTAAATCAATAGATATTTGAAGGACGAGTTTTATGGCCAATTTTAAAAATAATATGGGTTTTTCCAGAGTACCGCAGTAATCTGATTTATTCCAAAAGGAGAGGCCATACATTTTATATAATTACATTCAAGCTTCAAGACGCCTTTCTTTAGATCTTACGCGTATATTATATGAAAATTAAAGATTACTTCAGACCAATTTTAATATAAATTTTGTGATGTAATTATTGATATAAGCAAATTAAATAGTGTCTTGACTGACCTGAAGCCTTCTTCTTTCGAGGTTATACGACTTCGCACTTTGGCCAAATCTCTTACACTTACAGTTGTGTCTGTCTTGTGCCTTTTTCCTGATAATATAATATTATTCTTCCAGTGATGTCAATCTGGTTTCATCATTGTTATCGAGAGTTCAATGTAATGTTGTTGTTGGTCGTCTGATACTAACGAAAGAATGAAAATGGAGAAGCTTCGTATGGGAACAAAACAGACAATGGACGTTTCGGGTACAAACCCTTCGTCAGCACAACAATACACAAATTAACGTGGAAAACAAATAAAATATATACATTATATTTTATTTGTTTTCCACGTTAATTTGTGTATTATTATTTATTTTCATTTTGGCCAGAAAACGGTTTACTAACTTTATATATTATTATTATTATTATTATTATTATTATTATTATTATTATTATTATTATTATTATTATATATATAATAATAATAATAATAATAATAATAATAATAATAATAATAATAATAATATTAATTATTATTATTATTATTATTATTATTATATATTATTATTATTATTATTATTATTATTATTATTATTATTATTATTATTATTATTATTATTATATGCCTTTTCGCCCTTTATCAACGTTTATACATATGGAAAGATTAAGTTGACTACCCCACTTGTTAAAAAACCCAAACCTGAAACTTCCAAAAAAGGATCCAGAATTGAGAATTATTGGCTTGCCAAAATATACTCTCTGGATAAGATCAGAAAAGGTATAATGTAATACACAATCTGGCATCACTGATGGCTTTTGAAAATAAAATTCTAGATTTTAGGTGTTCTAATATTATAATAGATAGTATAAAACGTCATAGATGTTATCAATAAAGTCGCATTAGCAGTGGCGGTTCTAGCCTATTTACAGTGGTTGGGCAAAGATGATCCGGTCATTATATATATATATATATATATATATATATATATATATATATATATATATATATATATTATTTATTTATTATTTTTTTTAATTATATTTTTTTTTTTCACCTTTAAAAAAAATATTTCAACCACAAATAATCACATTCACAATGAAATGACAATACCAGTAGATTTTAATTATTCCAAACGTAATCAAAAAATAATCACGAAAGAGAATACAACTAAAAACTAAAGCGACGAGACATAATGCGACAACACCTTGACAATAGAAGTCCATTTCGTTCACTCGAAAAATTAAAGAGATGCTTTAATCCCTCAACGGCGAGATTAATATTTCTGTTACATTACTGGTTTTCAGTAGTATGTAGTAACCTTAAAGTTTTCATCGAGAAGCAACAACAGCGATATGACTCGAGTTTCATTCAGAGCTGAAATTGCATCATTTTTACTGCTGTCTTGGTGGTTAGAATGATTGTGCCGGTGGTGGTAGTGGTTGGAATAGTGGTAGCGGTGGTGGTGGTGGTGGAGGAGGAGGAGGAAGACGAGGCGGTGAGGGAGGATGTAATTATGATAGTGGTTTTGGTGGTGCTGTTGGTTAGAATGATAGTTGTGGAGACGATTGTTGTACTTGTTGTTAATATTGTGTTGTTGTTGTTGTTGTTGTTGTTGTTGTTGTGTAATGATGATGATGATGATGATGATGATGATGAGATGATGATGATGATGATGATGATGATGATGATGATGATGACAACCACGATGTCGTCGACAATGATGGTTACCACCATACGATATTACAAAGTTTATTTAATCTTAGGCTTTCGCCAATAATTCACACAATACAATTAAGACAAAAGAATGTTATCAATCTCTCCTCATGCATTCGTTATACTATCACAATAACGACCGTGTTATCTTTACTCCTTCCCAATGCTATCTATACAAGAGTGCTATGCTCCTTCCCCAACCAACCCCTAGCTTCCCGCCTCTTCGTCGCGAACTATCTTATGTATGTATTAGCTTCAGGACGGGCAAGTACGGAATCTGCCCACCCTTCCTTTAAAGTCTTTATTTCCTCTATAACTTAGAATTCAACTCTCTCCTTACTCAGAAGAGTATTTCTCGTATACTAATTCAATTGTTGAGAAAACCAAAATGGTGGTTGTATTAATATTTATTTAGTCGTGACTTTTGAATAAAATGTTTTGTTTTATTAGAGGAAATACAATAGAAAATTACATTGTTTTGCAAAATTATTTAGTCTGGCAATAAAAATACAGCGGTAATTACTTTAAGAATAATAAAAAAAACTAACAAATTAATTTGTTAAAAAACAAAAACAAAAAAACAACAAAAAACAAATAAGAAAACAATTTAAATAAATGAGTTTTGAGAAGTACTTAAAGAAAACGAGAAAAAAAAAGAAATAATTTAAATGGATAAACAAATATATAAAAACAACACAAATTAATACTAAATTGATATAATATTAGTAAGTTAATAAATTTAATTCAATACTGGAACCTTCCCAAAGTCATTACATCAATGGTACCAGCACAAGTAAGGCAATAAATAAGAAAAAGTTCGTTTGCCAAAAGCTCTATTCAGTGTTCACTGGTTATTAAGGTGGGCTCATTTGAATTAGCCCGACCTAGTACTAGAGAGGCCAGACAGCAAAAATCGGAGTTAGTTCACCGTCAGGCGACGTGACGATGAGATGACGATGTGGGCGGAGTGGAGTGGTTGGGGGGGAGGGGGGGGGGGGGGGTTGATAAAAAGAACAGGAGCGTATCCTGGTTTATGCATTACGGGTGCATGGTCATTCGCAATCTATCAAAAATACACACAAATTGATTTCAGTACGAAGTATCAAGTTTAAGTAGTAACTTTTGAAATTATCTAATTTAGATTAGATTATTTCGGACCTGGTAATACAGCTTATAACTTGAAAAAAACAGGCTGGTATTTGCCCACCCTGCCCATTATTACCAGCCGTCCCTGCGCATTAGATACTATAAGGCGTAATAAAGTTTTTTTAAGACGCATGAATTTTTAGTTTCCTTCTTTTCACGTTTCTAGTTTTGGTCAATGAAAAATAAAAAACCAAAACCAAACATAAAACAGAAAAAAAGATATCGACCAAACAAACAAACAAACAAACAAACAAACAAACAAACAAACAAACAAACAAACAAACAAACAAACAAACAGATAACAATGAATGATGGGAAAGCCAAATAATGTATCGATTCCCCAGGGAAATGCGTGTGGAGGATTTAAAACCTGAATCAATTAACTTCCAATCTGTTTGAATCCCAAAGTGGAGCGGGACAGTCCTTTGCCAGGCCAGTGGTTTCAAATAATTTAAACCCATCTCACAACGGCGTTCGGTGGTACCTAAAGCCAGAGACTAATGACTATTGAAAAAATGAAAGAAAGTAAGTATAACAAGTGCGAGAAAACAAACAAAACAAGCAAAATATCACACACGGAATGTTTCGGGATTAAAACCCATCTTCATTCAGTAACACAAACAATAAAACATGAACACATCACTTTAAATTTAGACAGACGCCAGGAAAAAGGATTGCAGCGTGGCTCAGCGGTAAGTTCTTTGCTTCGTACCCGAAAGGTACCGAGTTCGGTCGCCCGCCACTGCGTTGTGCGGCCTTGATCAAGTCACCTCGCCCTAGCTCAATTTGCGGCGCTGCACTGCGGCTGATGTCTGGGTTATTCCAGTCTTCCCTTGGAATAGACCCGAGAGAAAAAATTCCCCTATGGGATGAATAAAGGGAATTTTATATTTATTTTTATTTTAAAAGGATCCTAAGACTCACTTTGACTCGTATATTTACATGTTACTGTGATGTCATTTAAATGTAAATTTGGTCTTAATTCTATGCGATTATTTAGACCTTGGTGTCTGTTCCTGGCTTTGCATAAGACAACTTGGATTTAGTCAACTAAATACGTAGGATTTGTCGATAGGTAAAGCTTCCGTATTGTTGAACCAACTAAGGATCTGATTCAAAGAGCAAATGAGAATATGGTTTAGTAATAGTAGTAATAGTAGTAGTAGTAGTAGTAATAGTAGTAGTAGTAGTAGTAGTAGTAGTAGTAGTAGTAGTAGTAGTAGTAGTAGTAGTAGTAGTAGCAGAGTATTAGTAGTAGTAGTAGTAGTAGTAGTAGTAGTAGTAGTAGTAGTAAGTAGTAGTAGTAAGTAGTAGTAGTAGTAGTAGTAGTAGTAGTGGAAGTAGTAGTAGTAGTAGTAGTAGTAGTAGTAGTAGTAGTAGTAGTAGTAGTAGTAACGGCAGCAGAAATAGACTTCAGTGAAGTCCCAGTCTGAGAGATATAAAGATGGTCATCTTAATCGATCGATATTTGAGGGACAAGTTTTCTGGCCAAAATTTTAAATCGAGCTCTTGTGCGGCTATGTGGTCGTGTGATAGTATATCTTTCGGATCACGATATAAGACCACGAGTTCGAGCCTCGCTCGGTGCAAAGTTGTCCTTTGAAAAGGCTTTTTACACACATTCTCTCACTGTACTCGGTGTAAAATGAAAACCTGGCCGTTCACAATATTGTCTCTATCAGAAAATAATGTAATATCGCCAAGCAGGCGTCATGTCTCGTTCTACATGTTACGGGTTGCTGTAGGTCAGGTAGTCTTTGTAAAATGCTTTGAGCACGTTAGTGGATATTGCGCGATATAAAAAAAGATCAAGTTCTTTTCAGAGTACACCAGTCAACACAATGCAAGACTGAGGCGATAGATCACAAATTGTATGTATTGACACAGTATGGAATTGTATTCTTACTTTGTTTTACATTAACAATGGCATGTTAATAAATGCGTGTATTAGATTTCTCAACACGTTTCTCACAAATGCTATGAGTCAAAATGAAGTAAAATCTGCTCGCTAATTTCCCCGATGGCCTCTTGTTTCAGTTTTATTGAGGTTTTTGATCATTTTTAATAACGTTCTAATTTCCCTTGTGGATTAAATCAACATTTTCCCGTGAGCAGTTGACGCATATCGAGTCTAGTCCTACTCCTTAGATGTTGCTGTTGACATTTGTCCCCATGTAAAGCGCTTTGAGCACATTAAGCGGATAGCTGGCGAAGTAATATAGAAATAACAAAGTTGACGTCACTCAGTTCTCACTAAATCATATCAAACGTTAAAGGTTACAGGTGGTTTTTGTGTGTTAGTACGTTGTAAGTAATTTAGCTAAGAGCATATCATCAATAGTATATTAAAAGGTGTGTATGAAACAGTGCCAGACAAAGCGAGAAAGAAAAAAAAAAAACACACATTGTATAAACAATCCTTTAATTGCGAAATGACCCAGCGTGATTCGATACCAAAAACTTTTCATGCCAACCTCTTGAAGACAAATCACAGGATGTGTCAATTCTAAATTGTTTTGGTCATAAAGAGAAGTTTTCTTCTTTCAAATTATCATCGTAAAAACAATTACAGCAGTAGTCGGTTGGCACGTGATGAATAGGGGTATTTTTGATTAATTCTTACGTCCTCAGAGTCCTAATAGCATACAAGAGCTTGCTTGAGCTAAGTTTGTAAAGCTTTGCTTTTAATATTTATAAAATAGAAAATAACCCCCATCCCATCGACAAAAAATTACAAAAACAAACAAACAAAAAATAACACCCTAAAAAGAACCAAAAAAAAAAGAACAACAAAATAAAAACACAAAACAAAAAGTGTTTTTTTTTTTTAAACACGAACGAAAAAATCAAGCCAACAAAAACATGTCAAAAGGATGTCTGCAACCATGGATACACAGGATGTAGGTGAAAGTGCACTATTATAATATTATCTCTGCCGTACTTAAGGAAAAAAAAAACAAAACAAAACAGACAACACATTTCTAATATTTTGGCCAGAAAACTCGTCCTTCAAATATCGATCGATTAAAATGGCAGACATCTTGTCAAAAAATCTAAAATATGGGACTTCTTTGAAGTCTTTTTTGAAGCCCCAGTTTTAAGGTTTTTTGACAAGATGTGAGTCGTTGTAATCGATCGAAATTTAAAGGAAGAGTTTTCTGGCCAAACTCTTTAAAATGTGGGATTTTTTCAGAGTACCATATATTAATTTTCTTTTTAAACGCTCAAAATATAAAAGCTCATTATAGCTCAATTTTCTGATCCCAATCTGACCTCACTTATGGGGCTGTTACACCTAGCGGAAATTACTTGCAATAGACGATTGTCCAATGTAAAAGGATAGCAAGGAATTGTTATTATACTCATACGTTAAACGCTACAAAAATCAGGATTAACTTCAACTGAATGAGCACCATACCACTCAACTACTATTCCTGAGATAAAAAAGCAACCAAAAAAGAAGAGAAAAAAAAAGAAGAAAAAAAGATATCGAAAAAACTAAAGTAAATAAAAACAGTAAACAAAAAACCCCAATCAAGGAAATGACAAAATAGCTCCTGCGTGGAAAATAAATCTGAACATCTAAACGAGAATATTTTTTTAGAGATAGATGATGTTTCCTGGTCTTGCTTTTGCATCTTTATGTTATAGTGAGTGAAGGAGGGCGGCGTATGAGAAGGTGAGTGTGACGTGGGGAGGGAAAGGGAGTGGGTGGGGTGGGGGGAGGGGGCGTGCGATTATGTGAAACTCGAAAGTATGATAATATAAACAAAACTAAGAGAGTTAAGATAAGGAGATTTTAAATAATATCTTGTTAAAAGAAGCCGATCAGTTAATGAGGATTTTTTAAGTGTTTGAAATGATGTTGGTTGTTAACGATGTGCATGAACATGCATGTGAATGTGTGTGTGTGTGTGTGTGTGTGTGTGTGAGCGTGTATGTGTGTGTTTGTGCCACTGTATTGATTTGAGCTATGCGGAAATGGGAACATTCCGGTAGCATTTGGATTAAATCATTTACAAAACAGTTTTCAAAGAGAGATGAGTCTTTTCTAAGTGAATGAAAAGGCAGTGAGATCCTTTGAAAAAGTTCCGTCTACTTTTTCTTTCTCTGTCTTCTTCTTCTTCTTCTTCTTCTTCTTCTTCTTCTTCTTCTTCTTCTTCTTCTTCTTCTTCTTCTTCTTCTTCTTCTTTCTCTTTCTTCTTCTTCTTCTTCTTCTTCTTCTTCTTCTTCTCCTCCGCCTCCTCTTCTCCTTCTCCTCCTCCTCCTCCTCTTTTTCCTTCTATTTTATACTACTTGCCCTTGTCCGTCTCTTCTTCTTCCTTATCCTCCTCCTCCTACTCCTTTGCCTCAACTTCCTCTTCCTCAAACTCTTCCTCCTAATCCTCATCACCCCGCACATTGTACACTGCTTGTCCTTATCATTCTGCTCTATGTCCTCCACCTCCTCCTCATCTTCTTCTTCCCCTTTCTCCTACTCATCCTTCTCCCCCTCTTTCACTTACTTCGTTCCCTTCTATTTCTGAGTCATTTGCCTACCATTTCATCACAACTTTTTTTATGTTTTCTCCTCCTGCATCCTCATTGTTTTATTTCTTTAACATTTTTTCTTAAGTCTCTCATACATCTTCCTCGACACAATTTTTCTACCCTCAAATCTGGGCCTAAATTCAAAGACTGCCAGATTTCCACACAAACAAGCTTGGCTACATTATGCTTGTCTTATTTGTTTGTGTTTCTGATCTTAAGTCTACCCTACTGTAATGAAGTAACCTGCCGTTTTCTGAAAAAAAAATAATACAATTTTTGAAAATCTTGGCCAGAAAACTGTTTCTTCAACGATCGTTGAAAATGACCCTGATCTTGTCAAATTTTTTCAAGAGCCCCTCAAAAGTTTGCGAGTTTTTGACAAGATAAAGGTCATCTCAATCGATGGATATTTGAAAGACGAGTTTTCTAGCCTACATTTTTTAAAGAGTTTTTTTTCCAGAGAAAGGCAGTGATCTCAAATTTGATGAAAAGTATTCTGCACTAATGACGAACTTCCTATTTTTGACCAATCGGATTAAAACGGCATTATGATGTAACTCCGACGTGTACTTATTTACAGGTCTGACAGCCCAAGTTGTTGTGGCTTCATTGTTGTAATGGAAATACTCTCAAACCCCCCCCCCCCAAGAATTGTCCATAGCAATAATGTTAAATCAAGCCCATAATTGCGTTCGATCATCGGACGTACAAATATATTCATACTCCGTTCCGCAATGATGATGGGAGTCTCTGAGATGTAACACTGTCAAGCCCGATTGCAATATCCTTGTGGTGTCGAATGGAAACAAACCAAATTAACCTGGCTAACAGCAGGGGACGACAAGAATAGGCAATGACAAATCATTCTTGTATTATTGCCAAGTAAGCTTCATGAGTAGTTTCGCAAATCACATCCACAACAGCGTAAATTGGAGCAACTCATCTCAAGATGATGCTGCCTCGCTCGGTCGGGATCGTGATGTTCGCCAGGTCATACTTGACCGCCAGCCAACTACTGTGCGACTAAATGAGAATTTAACAAAAATTAAAATTGGAACATGGAATGTGCGTACACTCGCCCATAAAGGAAAATTAGACAATTTATTGAAAGAAATGAAACAGATAAATATCCACATTTTGGGAATATCATAAATGAGATGGAAAGACGAAGGAGTGATATGTAAAATGGATTTAAGATCATGTGGAGTAGTGGAACAACATTTCAAAATGAATGAAAAACGAGAGTGGGGCAAACAAAGACTGACCCTATTCAAACAGATTAAGGAATTCTCTGGAATGGCAGCACGAACACTCCTTTAAACATAGAGAGAACGTGAGATCTGGAGGGAGACTACAAAAAAAGCCTGTAACCCCTGGGACAGCCATGGAAGTTGATGGGGGTGGGAGGGGGGGGGGTTACTCTGATGCATGGAATTGAATTTAATCCAAAAAAGAATGAGATTCAATAAATAAATGCCGTCAGTAAGGAAGATGAGTTTTGTCTCTTCAAATTAAAAAAAAATTATTTTTCTTTATATATCTTAATGTAAAGCTCACATTTCTCTCTATATTTTCCCCATCTTTTTTCTTGTTTTCTTTTGTACTTTCTCTCTTTTTCTTTTCAACTCAGGAATGAGATACATCCAAAATGAGTCTTCATGATGTTAGTCTACTTTTTTTATCATACTAGTGGAGAACCAGCAATATTTGCGGGGACACAAAGGTTGTTACCAACATGCACTCGTCTATTTCAAATATTATACTGGTGTATCGCGGAAATTAACATAGATCGAGACGAATCTCTTTAGCAATGAACAATCAAATTTGCTCCGGTAATAAAGTCCGTAGGTGCGTGCAATTGAATTTGGAAACAATGCGGCCATATGGTGATTCCCAACATGAAATGACCGATCATTGGGCCCTAGCAGATTTTATAAATCATCATTTGAGTCAACGGGTGATAGATTTACCTTTAATTTAAGAAAGGTTTGGAAGTTACATAGATATATATCAATCGGTAAAAGATCGTTTTATAATTTTTACATTTGTCAGTAACTCTGTGCGCGTTGGCCAAAATGTACGGAACAATTTTGACTCTCAATCATATTTTCTAAAGAATAGATATTTAACTAGTTGTTTTTTTAACGTGATTTTAAAATATATTTCTTTTTATTTCTTTTTCAATCAATTTATTTATTTATTTTATCTATTTATATATGTACTTATTCATTTATTGATTTATTTTTAAATTGCATGCTTATCAGTTTATGACTATGGCTTCATACCGCACATTATATATATATATATATATATATATATATATATATATATATATATATATATATAATATATATATATATATATATATATTATATATATTTATATATATATATATATATATATATATATATATATAGACAGAGAGAGAGAGAGAGAGAGAGAGAGAGAGAGAGAGAGTGAGAGAGAGAGTGAGAGAGAGAGAGTGAGAGAGATTGACCTTCAATAATATCAAGTCTACAGGGATGAAATTAAGAAGAAATCGAAACAAAGAAAAATCAAAAGTGAAATAAGAAATATTCATAATTATGTAACTGATTAAGTGAAAAGATAAATGAATATTCAAAAAATGAATAAATAAATGAAACAAAGTGTACTTTTCAATATTATTTTTCACTGTACGCACAATGTTCCCCTCATCTAGATGAACAAACGAATGTATTCTTTTAATCGTTAAAAATATTGATACAGACGGTAAAAGTATGTTGTGCTGTTTATAAAGCTCATTCTATTTAACTTATCAACCCAAAATGACCTTTATCGGATATGTAAACTGTAACACGATGAATGTGGCATGTCAAACGATATCTATAAAGCTAGAGGTCAAACTGACCTGACAGGATAATATGGCTTGAATCAACAATTAAACCTTTTATGGCCAGCATCACAAATACCTTCATAACTTGTCGTGTAACCGACCACCTCAAAATGGTAATAAATTTAAATGAACCGAAAACGGAATCTGTAATCAAAAGGTGAAAATCAGGATAAAGTACATTTTTGCCAGAAATCTGGTATCTCGTATTACATGTAAATAAATACAAATGAACTCCAACTTTTCTGATAAGGTTTACGACTTTTTGACACATCACATTGGGAGGTGCACTATCCTGACTTTTGAAGTCCCAGGTTTGAAAGTTTTTGACAAGGAGAGAGTCACTTTAATCGATCGAAATAATTGGGAGGACGAGTTTCCCGGCCAAAATTTACAAATAATATATGTTTTTCGAGACATGACAGTGTTCTTGTATCAACTGGCAGTTTGTGGCCAGAATACAATAGTGTGTTTTGTGACGTTTTGGTCTTTGATTCTATTTATATCAATGAATGTATTACTTGTTTTTGCTTTATGTGCTCATAATATGTACGTAGCTGTATATAGGGACGAGATGGCCGAGTGGGTTTTCCATCCAAGAAACCCGGTTTTGAGCCCTGATTCGGCATCTCGTTTTTTTCCTTGAGCAAAACATTTAGCCCATATTGCCTGCCGCCACGGCGATGCACTGGGGCTAGATCTTGGTCTTTTTTCAAGATAGAAACTAAAGAAAAGATTCACTTGAAAATGAATAAACGCACTTTTATTATTTGATTTATCTATTCCTATTAGGATATAGAATGATGGTGTTTTTATACGAAACAAGCTGAGCCCCGGTCTGCGACCAAATCTTACCCCGTGGGTAAGAAAATGAAACGCTACAAATTCGTAGAGAATCATTCCATCGTAATCTTAGCCAATCAAATCAATCGATATTCAAAACTTGATTCCAATATGATAACTTGTCTTGAAATACGTCAAATGGTACTGAATATGAATTGAGACACGTATTAGAGTGTCTCTGATTTGAATTAAAACACAAATTAACATAACAGCTACAGTTAGTCTAGTAGTTGGCATGGTCAACATTTTACGTTAGGTGAATAATAATATTATGTTTGTTACATCAAACTGGCCAAATGTATACACGTTTAAAAAGTGTTTGATAAATCTTGATCTCGAAAAACTGAAAAACTATCAAACACAGGATTGCCTTGGTGATAATGATAGAAGAAATAGTATCATGAAAACATCGCTATTACTCGATTTCAAGTTGTAGTCGAATGTAGGAATCTTTACTAGCATACGCCGATCGTAATTAATTGAGACGAAAAACGTTCAGTGTTTGCACACAATCTGTTAAGTGGTTTGAGGGCCTATTCAAACAACGGGATTACAATGTCGTAATGTATCCAATTTTTTCAGATTAGATATAACAACGAAAGTTATATGGAATTGAAAAATCTTGTTTCAATAATTGCAACGTCAATACTAATTTTGATAATACTGGGAAATCCATTTGTCTTGAATTGCAATAGTGATAACAGAAAGAACTAGTAAGGACGATAATTTCTTTCAGATAATGTGCCAAAATCGACAAGTAACAAGTAATATTCATAACAAGATTGAATGAAAACCAAATTAGAAATTCGCTCCAGTCTTTATTTATAGACCCCTTCCTTATCTTGAGAATAATGTAAACAAAAAAAACAGGTTGAAACATTGGTAATTACATTGCCGTAGCCTAGTCGGGGAAAAAAAACAACAATTTTTTAAAATTTTGGCCAGAAAGCACGTCCTTAAAATATCGATAGATTAAAATGACTCACATCTTGTCAAAAAACTATTATTATTATTATTATTATTATTATTATTATTATTATTATTATTATTATTATTATTATTTGGCCAGATCTAACAGACCCAGCTACTACTGCGAGGTAGACACGTTTCGACATCACCCGAGCTCAATCTCGGTCCCTTTGCGTGTGAGGCGAGTGCTCTATCAACTGGGCTATCGGGACCCCCATATTTACTGTTATACCCCTTTTAACACTATAGAAACTGGGTCCAATCTACTGGTTCTAGCACATCGCACTAAGTTGTTGTGATTGATTGATCTTGAATCAAAGATTCTTTGATGACTCGTCGCTATTGCTTGCCTGCTTAAAACCTTACCTGACAAATTAATATCATGAAGCAATTCAATGTCATAATATGCAACGAATGAACGATTCCATATATTTTTCATTTACGTTTTTGACAACGAATGATGAGAACTTTAAAGTGATCCATTATATATCACTCATGTTTTGACAATTTAAATATTTCAACAACGTGAAAGTTTCTATCTACTCTTTTCTTGTTAATTCTTTTATCATTTTTTGTTTGTTTATTTGTTTGTTTACTTTTTAGATCGGTTATTTTGACTTGCTCCATATCAATTGAATAATATATGTTTTTGTGTTGGACGTGTATGTTTGAGGGTATTTTGTTTATATGTGAATGTGTGTCGTGTATGACTGTGTGTGTAAATATATATTTCTAAATATACTAGATAATTAGAAAGATAGACTAGATAGGTAGAGAGATGGACATATATGATAGATATATAGATAGATAGATGGATAAATAGATAGATAGATAGATAGATAGATAGATAGATAGAGAGATAGACAGACAGACAGATGTATATATATATATATATATATATATATATATATATATATCTATATATATATATATATATATATATATATATATATATAGAGAGAGAGAGAAGAGAGAGAGAGAGAGAGAGAGAGAGAGAGAGGATAGAGAGAGAAATAGATAGTTATATCCCTAGATATTGCATTTAGAAAGTTTCATAACTCCAATTTGATCAATCGGCCCAAGTAATTTATTCTTGTTTACATTTACCTTCCAAGGCATCATCATCCATATCCTCTCCTCCTCATCCTCCTCCTCCTCCTCCTCCTCCTCCTCCTCCTCCTCCCTCCTCCTCCTCCTCCTCCTCCTCCTCCTTCTTCATTTTCTTCTTCTTCTTCTTCTTCTTCTTCTTCTTCTTCTTCTTCTTCTTCTTCTTCTTCTTCTTCTTCTTCTCCTCCTCCTCTTCCCACAACAGACACCCACACAAACACACCCACACAAACACACACACACACACACACACACATTTACATCAGTATTTTCTAGTAAATTCTTCGCTCCTTAATCCAGCGTGTCTTTAACAGAGTTTTCTACCAGGCAAAAGCAAAACAGCTTTTCAATTTCGGACAGAAAACATTTACTTCATATTACATTGATAAACTAAAATGACTCATAACGGTTCAAACTGTCTTGGATCAAAGAGGCCTTCCGTTTAAAACTTTTTGGACCATTAAGTGATCAGCGTCCTCCATAAAAATAGTAGATATAGTTTAATATTACTGCCATAAAAAGGGCATTTTCAAATTTTTGGCCAGAAAAGTAAGCCTTCAAATACCGATTGATTAAAATGACCCCCAACTTGTCAAAAGCTCTCAAACATATTAGGGACGAGTCTTATGGTTAAATTTTCACAAATGAGTTTTGGAGGAATAATAGTCTATTGGTTTTCTGGCCAAAAGGGAGATAACCGTGTTTTGTTAATGAATGGAAGTTGGTAGATAACGACCCTGTTCGTTAGGGAGATCTTTTTAAACAGATGGATGAGATTTTAAAATGTAAAGATTTGAAGACAGTACCGAGGAGAGTAATATTAGGTATAATGAGAAATGGTTTTGTTTTGTCTCAATAGTGTCTCAATAATGTGGTTGTTGGCAACTATGGTAATAATGGTGGTGATGAAGGAGATGTTGTTGTTGATGATGTTGTTGATGATGATGTTGTTGATGATGATGATGATGATGATGATGATGATGATGATGGTGATGATGATGATGATGGTGGTGGTGGTGGTGGTGGTGGTGGTGATGTTGGTGGTAGTGGTAGAGGGTTATTTTGATGATGATGATGATGATGATGATGATGATGATGGTGATGATGGCAGTGTACGGGTGTTTATGATAATACTGCTGCTGCTACTCCTGCTGCTGCTGCTGTTGCTGCTGCTGCTGCTGATGATGATGATGATGATGATGATAATGATGCTGATGATGATGATGATGATGATGATGATGATGATGATGATGATGATGATGATGATGATAGCACGAATCCTTAAGACACGGTATGAATATATTTTATAACCCTCTAACGACATTAAACAACAACCTGTCACAAGGCCTCATCTCAACAATGAAACCAGAGCTCCATTTATTGGTCATGCTAAAGCAGTTATAATGTCTGTGACAGAGATTTTTTTGGTAAAAAAAACAATGATACCTGGAGGTCAGTATATTATTCTATTGTTAGGAAAGATCAACTAACCGGTACAGTAACAGATCGTCCTCGCCAAGGGCGACTTCGTAGAACATTAAAAGAGGATAAAATAATCTTTGCTGTCCATAATGAAAATCGCTTTCTTTCCGCATCTTTGTCGTCTTCTATGCTTGAAATTGAGCTTTTATATAGCGCAATATCCACTAAACATGCTCAAAGCGCTTTACAAGGGGTCCCAGGTCAACAGCAACATTTAACATGTAGGACGGGACATAACGCCTGTTAGGCGATATTACAAATTTTCAGACAAAGACAACGCTGTTAACGGACAGGTACTCATTTTACACCTGAGTACGGTGAGTGAATGTGAGTAAAGAGTCTTTTCCAAGGACTCACCTATGTGCCGAGCGCGAGGCTCGAACCCAGGACCTTCCGATCCGAAAGCGAGTGTCATACCGCTAGACCACATAGCCGCACAAAATTGACGTTTTTTTGCCAGCACCGTATCTTGGCGTTTGTTTGAAAACGGATTGCGGCCATATTATATACCTACAATTTTTAACGAGTCCTGTCTTTTTTAAAAGAACAAAATTAATATATAGATTTCAGTGGGAAACAAACATCTCATTAACAGTGGAATTCGAGTAAATGGAGTAATGTCCTGTTTTCGGAAGAAAACCTCCTTGACCTTGGCAATAAAGATAGGGGAATACGGTGTTATCCTTTTAAAGGTCTGATAATGTGTGTATAAAACAGTGCCAGACAAAACGAGAAAGAAAACTACAAGAAATAAAAGCCATCCTCCAAAAAAAAAAAAAACAGTCTTTCCAGTACCTGCTTCCAAATTTATCATTTTCATCGTTTTAAAGTTGAAAGATATTGTCCAGATACAACTGTGGAACTTCCTAATCACGGAGACGGTTCAGTTACGATTTAGGGAGGGATTATTGAAAATTCGAAAGCAGATTTAGTGCAAATGCTTTAAAAATGCCAACAAATACATTAGAACGACATTAAAGCCACAAAGCGGTTTGGAACTGTCATTTACTTTGAAAATTTACTTCAAGTTGAGGCTCATTTTTTTTTATTTTAGTCATTTTCTTTTATTAATGGTGCGTGTTTTTCTAGTTTTTCTCAGCTGTCCCTCTATCAAAAGTTGTAAAAATTTGTGTCAACCTTCGAATCAATTTGTCCAATCTATCTATAAAAAAAATTACTTTAAAACCGCTGTCATAAAAGTAGAGATTTTACACTGTTATATATGTAAAGTTACGCACCCCACAAAGTATGAGATGAATTCATTGTTTTTCCAAAAACGCGGTAGTTCCGGCTAGTGATTATGAGTTCACGCCATACTAGTTTCCGAATAAAAGCAATGCGCTTTAACTGTTGTAAAGTTACAACTTATGCAGTTTGCATCCAATTTTGTATTTATGAGTTAATGCATTTTATCTACATTATGTAGCAATGACCAAAGATTGATATAAAATATCTAGCTTTAAAACATTTGAAATAGTGATATATACTCGAAATTGTCAAATTAACGATGAATGCTGTTTACATAACTGAAAAATTGTATCTATTCACGAACGTTTTTTTTTTAAAGCTGCGATATCGATAAGCCATTAAGGAGGACGGCTATGGAATTGGAATTTCACAATCAACCCTGACATTTGCATGATGACTTTCTACTTTTGACCAGTCTACAAAAAAACAAAACAAATCAAAAACAACAATTATGTGATCTTTGGCATAACCACAATTTCTCAAAATTTTGCAATTAAAATAATGTTGGAAGCGCTTAATATTCACTATCATTTGAATTCATTAGTAATGTGTATTGATAGTTATAAAATGTAGATGTGTCTGATAGTTAAGGATTGCCATTCGTTCCTTCATATTCAGATACTGTTTGAACTGTATATACGTTTCAATTAACCGAACATTCCATTTTAACAAATTCCCTCAAAAGGGATAAGCCGAAAATTCGTAATTACAGTAGTAAATCATCTATGAGTTCCGATCCTTACCAGTTATCGATTTTGATATAGTTGTAATAAGCGAAATCCTTTCTTATTGTTTTAAAATTCATGAAAAATATTTTTTAATTAAAACAAATGGATTCAAAGGTTCATGCAAATTTTTTGCAGCTGTGCATTGAGGGACAGTTGAGAAAAAGAAGAAAAAGACGCGCCACTTATTAAAATTCTGACTGTAATATTTGACATGAAAGTTTGCACGCTGATTTTTAATGGTGTATTCAATTTCCGTAGTAACTTACAGCTGATCAATCTATCACCACGATGATCTATAATTAAACACTGTTTAAAGCATGCTTTCTTTTAACATGACGTCTATCTATATTTATTTCTACTTTTTTGTTGTGATAACCGTCAGTTCGGATGTTTTTCTAATGTTTGACTTGCTAGTTCCCCACAGAAATCATCAAATCATTGCAGCACACCGACTGCCGTGGCTCTGTGCTTTTAACTGGTATCAGAGAAACGGTTTGAAACCGAGATGAAAAATGGCGATTTATATCTGTAAGAGAAAATTGCAAAACATTATGCGAACAAAGAGCCAATTATCCAAACATTGTTGGAAAAAAAAAAGAACAGAAAATGTCTGAAAGATTTGAAAAAGAAAAGGTAGAGGGGGTAAGTAATTATGTGTGTTATAATGTATCAGGACAACTTGAAAATCAAAGTATAATGGATATTTTATTAAAATCTAGTCCCCTTGCATTTTACTTCTAGGGAATTTGGTATGTTCCTTTTGTATTTGACTGTATTGGATAGTTTAATAATACGTTTGTTTGCTGCTGTACGTAAGAGGTTGTCAATTTTAAAATAAGAAAAAAATTACTAACCTATTTCAATATCCGGTAGGAGATCCTTCCTTGCGTTTATCTCATCCAAAGCAAATAAAATTGCCACCATATTCTCCAATGATTGAAAATTTGCTATTTCTGGGCTGCATATTCTCTCTGATGGGGAATCATACATTTGACTTTTCTCACTTCTGGTGAAAAAAGTGGTGCTAGGTGTAGTTGTTGGCGAGGATGGAGTTGTTTTCTCCGATTGTGTTGTTCCAGAGACAGATCTTTTGTTGCTATGAGACTCATGATTAATATTTGGATTGTTTTCCAACTTGAGATGTGTCGGAGTAGCCATCTTTCCTCGAAGGTCAAATTGTTTGACCTTCGAGCTTTTAGGTTGTGAGCAATGTTTCCTGTATTCTCTAATATCAAGAACTGTGCTACAATTTATATTGCTGATCACGTCATTCCTTACATTTTGTGAAAATCCATCCTGCACTGATGCCATAGGATTATTTGATTCAGTAGATATAATCTTTGATTCTGAATCGTCAACAATTAATGGCATTTCGGAGGGAAGTTCTTTGATTTTTGAGTTGGATTTATATTGCGTTTCTTGTCTTGCACCATAACCGTCCCTAGCTTCCAAATCGCCAATATTTTTATTATCATTCTGACTTTCCTTAACAAAACGTGACCTTTCACTTTCTTTCCCGGATGTGGCAACATTAGTTCCTGTTTCCGGTGCCGGAGTGGCGTTGGTTTTAAACCTAGAACGTGAAATTTTGCCATCGTTCATACGGTATTTGCCATGAATAGACAGTATGGCTCCCAAGTTGATATCACCCTCTTTTGTAAATTGATATTTGTCGTCGAAAACTTCTGAAGGAAAGGCTTGAACTTTTGAGACAACTAAAATTACCATCCAATAAAATAATAGAAAATTGACCAGAAGGCAATGAAACCGCGATGATAATTTGTTTGAAGATATCATATTTTCGGTGAAAGTGACAGCTGTGATCGAAAATCAAATCGCATGCTAAGTCTAAACAATATTGTCTAAAGTGTATAAATCTACTACTTGTTAATTAAATGCAGAATTTATTTTTCAGAGGGCACAATCAAAAGCTAACCGGAAAAAGGCCTGACATGCCGAAAACACTGAAGTATCACGTAATATACATCGTGAAAAGTAAGCGCATGACTCGTTGCGTAGCTGATGACACGTTTTAACTAATGAAGTCTACGAAAACAAGCGAAGTTCAAGAAATGAAAGACTTCTTTGAACCGGCATATTCCAAAATTTTAATGGTTTTAATTGTGACATATACCATTCCATAGTGCCATACGGAATATAGGTTGACTGATAGACACTTCTTGGTTGAATGTTTTGGTCTAATAGTGATGCATGTGTTATTGTTGGGATCATGCAAGATGGATAATTCGACATTGTTCACATTTTCCTGAGTCGTCCCTAGGTCTCCAGAACTCAGAAGGAAAGGCTGGCATTATTTCATCACCTGTTTAAAACAGAAAAAAACCCATTAAAAATACATATAATTATCTTTCAATGTATAATCTGTTAACTGCCGTACTTTGGAAAAACACATATTTTAAAATTTCGTCGAAAACTTTGTCTTTCAAACATCGATCGATTTAAATGACCCTCATCTTGGCAAAAACTTTCAAACCTAATATTTGAAGGACGAGTTGTATGTAGGACTTTATTTTTAAATACGAGTGCGTCTGTTGTCTGGTTAAATACATTAAGGTACATAGAGCATGTATAGATAGTTCGAAGTTGACGTCATCGGGTGCCATCCGCGTTTATGAGTAATGCTCACTGAACTGTATTAACCTGACTATAAACGTTCATGGATACAAACAGTTTTGTGTGTTGGTCCGTTATACTTCCGGATGGCAATGTTATGAGCTTTTTAGCCAAGTGCATACTATCTATAGATAGTTCGAAGTTGACGTCACTCGGGTCTTTGTTATTGTTTTTGCCATCCACTCTTATGAGTAATTCTCACTTAACAGTATTATCCAGACTATAAAAGTTCATGGTTGCACAGAGATATGTGTGTTGGTCCGTTATACTTCCGGATGGCAATGTTGTGAGCTTCTTAGCCAAGGGCACACTATCTATATAATACGGATTCTTCTAGAAAGGGTTAAGAATCCATGCTGTGTGATCAAACGCAAGATGGAAATTAAATGGATAGCTTTTGAAAAATCATTTTAAAGAAAGATAGATAAACAATGAGAACATTTATAATACACATCTCAACGACTGATTATACATGCTTGGTGAGCTTTAGAATGATTTATCCATGCAGGCCATTGGGGACCAAATATCCATCTTTTAACGGTATACGCTATCTATTTGAATCTCTTTAGTACTAGCACTCACTAACAATATCACTTTCTGCTTACAGCAAGGACACTTATTCACATCTAAGTCGGGTGTGATATAGTGTGGGATATACCTTATGCAAGGACACAACGCCAGGGCCAGATTATTCCTGTCATTATCACTCATCCGGTATTTGGCGCGCTCAACATCGCTGGAGTTATGTTTTTTTCATTTGGCTACCACTCAAACCGCATTCGGTCTAAACTATTTATAAAAGTAATCCTCTGGAGCCATTAGGCCCACGGAGCCGGAGTTTATCCAGGTCTCTTTAGCGTGAAACGGACAAAAGCAATTGCTGGATACCGTTTTGATCGGACGCTAGTCTATTGCAAAGTACTTTTCACCAGATCTAACAGACCCAGCTGCCCCAATCACTTGTAGGTTGACAAAAAGGGGTCGGAAACAAAAATCTGTACTTCACCCGGGACCGATCAAGGTCCCTTTGCGTGTGAAGCGAGTGCTCTACCAATCAATCTTTCGGGACATCCCTGTATTTTATAAGTAGGACCAAAAAGCCTTTTACACTTCAGACAATCCATCAACCACAATTTAACCACCACGCCTTGACCTAGATTTTATTTTGTGATATAAATCGACACATCAACGGATTCCTCTTACTTGGAATCACCGTGGAAGAGAACTCCAGTCACGAAATAGATATCGTGTTACCGAGTATGACAAATTATATTTCTCTCATTTGACCAATCGTCTCCGACCTTCCAACGAACGCGATAACTCAATCAGTCGCTGAAGTACACTTTCAAATTAAATGGGGGTTTCCAGGCCAAATTATTATACTTCACTTAATACTAATACTAGAACAGACGTGATGGAATCCTGGAACATTTTCCGTGGCTTTTAAAAAAAGACGTAATAAGGTTTTGTCGTGATAAAAGGGTGAGTGACAATTATTTATTTTTAAAAGTTTTTTTGGGTTTTTTTTTTTCAATCAGTCGAAATTCAAATTTTTAATGCTATGCGTTTAGGTAGAATGCTCACAAAATCAGGATATGAAGTACAAAACACAAAACTGCGTGTAACCTCGATCCTTTATAGTCTGACTGATATAGATAGTTCGAAGATGTCACTCAGGTCTTTGTTATTGTTTTTTGCCATCCGCGTTTATGAGTAATGCCCACTGAACTGTATTAACCCAACTATAAACGTTCATGGATACACACAGTTTTGTGTGTTGGTCCGTTATACTTCCGGATGGCAATGTTATGAGCTTCTTGGCCAAGCGCATGCTATCTATAATTTAGTGAGAACTAATCACCAAATGGCTGTCTAAAACATTCGAAATTGACATAATTAAATTAGTAAAAACTAATCATAAATATGGCTGTTTAAAAACAATAACAAATAGCTGAATGGCATCAATTTCGTTCCTTCTATACCAGATTTATTCCGAGGAACAGAAATGTGACCAACTGTCTCAAAACGGTATTATGGTGAACTAAATGCTCAAGACTGAATTTCAAGTTTATAGTTATACTAGAACAGACGTGATGGAGTCCTGGAAAATTTTCCGTAGCTTTTTTTTTGGAAGACTTAATAAGGTTTCGCCGTAATAAATGGGTGAGTGAGAGTTTTTTTTGTTTGTTTTTTTTTTCATTTATTTGAAGTTCAGATTTTTAACACTACGCGTTTAGGTAAAATTCTCACAACATCCATCAGCCGGATATAAGTACAAACACACAAATCTAAGTGTAGCCTTGAACGTTTATAGCCCGATTGATTTAACTTAGTGAGAACTAATCACCAACATGGCTGTAAAAAACAATTATAAAGAGCTGAGTGACGCCAATTTCGTTCCTTCTGCACCAGATTTATTCTGAGAAACAGAAATGTGAACAATCGTCTCAAAACGGTATTATGTCAGGTGAGCATAATGTTTAACACTGAATCGTAAGTTTAGCTTTAAAAATATGTAGTAAGCCTTCTAAGCCACGAGACTCGTTATGGAGCTGGAGTTTATCCAGGCCTCTATATCGTGATACGGATAATAGCAATTGCTGTTTGATGCTTTTTGGATAGGACGCAAGACAAGTACTTTCCGCCGGGTCTAACAGATCAAAGGTGCCCAAACACTGCTCGAGGGGCATGGGGTAGGAAAGAAAATTTGTACTTCACCCAGGATCGATCTAGATCCCTTTGCGTGAAACGAGTGCTCTACCAACTGAGCTATCGGGACATCCCTGTACTACTAATACGTCTTTGGATAAGACGCTAGTCTGTCGCAAAGTAATTTCCGACAGATCTATCGACCCAGCTACCCAGTCACAACTGGGGGAACAGTGGGTGGGGGGGGGGGGGGTGTCAGAAAAATAATATCGACTGCACCCGAGTTCGATCACGGTCCCTTTGCGTGTGAAGTGAGTGCTATTCACCAACTGAGCTATCGGGGCTCCTTATCCAATATGATTTGAAAACTCGATTAGCAGGTTTTGCAAATGAAATTTCAACAATTTTTAATTTCCTGACCCTTATCATCTTGACTTAAAATTATAAAGATCTGAACAAGTGTGTATGAAAGGTGCCAGACAAAGCATGAAAGAAAAATAGAAGAAAAAAACCATCCCAAAAAATCGACCTATGCTAGGCATCGAACCTCAGACCTTCTGATTACCAGTCAGACGTACTACCATTACACGTATAATGGTAGAACGTCTGACCGGCAATCAGAAGGTCTGAGGTTCGTTCCCCAGTCGAGGTAGACTGATTTTTTTGGGATGTTTTTTTATTCTTCTATTTTTTCTTTCTTGCTTTGTCTGGCACCTTTCATACAAACTTATTCAGGTCTTTATCTTATACTGGTTTTTGCTATTTTTTCCCTTTAATTTGATATCTTAAAATTATCTTTTATTTATCTAGTTCACTCTGTTACACTACAAGATTGACGCGGTTGATTATAAATTGTTTTTTCCCCAATATGTTTCAGGTTCGAATCATCTTGTGGGCGTTTCAAAGTTGGATCTTTGGAAAAGGTTATGTACTCATAATCTTATGGTCTCACGAAATTCGGGTGTAAAATGAGTATCTGGTCAGTAAAAGCGTAATTATAGAATAAGATTAAAATTGTAATAGCGCCTCACAACAGTAATCGTGTCTCGTTTTATATAACGCAATGTTCATTATTTAGTATGCTCAAAGTATTTTACAACAGCAACAACGTAGTTTACATGACGGGACATAATGCCTGCGAGGTGCTCTTACAATTTTTGTACCACAGAGACGATGCTGTTACCGACCGGATACTCATTTTACACCAGAGTGTGGTGAAAGAATTTGAGTAAAGCGTCTTTTCCCAGGACACAACTTTGCGCCGCCATAGCGGGACTTGAACCGAGGAGAGTCAAGTCAGAAGCCGAGTGTCATAACACAAGACCTTGAAGCAGTAGTCCGGCGATTGCATAAGATTATGAAGACTTTTAGGGTTATCATCCGACATTTTGGATCCGATCTAGTCTAAGGATTTTAAACAAAGATATCCATTACATTTATGACCATGCATCTCAATCTTGTTTCATTATGCGTGCCTGATGTTAAGAATTGACTATGTAGTCTTGGTCATAAAAAACTAGTTAAGATTCAATTAGTTGATCCCACGCCACCTAGTCAGACAAAAAGACATGAGGTATTTAATAAATATTCGTATTTCACGTGTCATTAGGGAAGAAAAGTCGTGACATCAAATCCTCTACTCCTTGGATTCATAAATCCTTGGAAGTGTGTATGGAGCCAGTCATTCGGAGTAGCCTACTAATAATGAATTGGTTACAGAAAGGTGGCATAACTATTTCAGTCGCAGGGTGTATAGGCAGATTCTTCAGATTGCGGGACGTAAATGAGCTAGGATGGATAATCTTTATAGATAGTATGCAGATGACGTCACTCAGGCCTTTGTTATTGTGTGTGCCATCCGCGTTTGTGAGTTGTTCTCACTAAACTGTATTAACAAGACTATAAAAGTTCATGGTTACACAGAGTTTGTGTGTTGGTCCGTTATACTTCCAGATGGCAATGTTGTGAACTCCTTGGCCAAGCGCATTCTATCTATATGTATTGACGACCAGTGTATATTTAGATTAGAAAATAAGATCCCATCACTCTGACACCAGATGATGAATAGGGATGATCTATTTTACATTTCCATGTGTTCGAGGTCATTAGTCACATTGCAAAATGTGCTCAGAGTGACCCACATAGTGAAAAGTGTTCACAGCTTTTGAAATATTGAATATCATGATTGGTCATTTTGTTGAGCTTGACACACGGATATGTTTATCTATAACTTTCGTAAACAAAACAGCGTGTTTACATTTATTGAGAAATTTCCAATCCTTGAACAACAACATATCATGTTATCGATGGCAAGGTTGAACGAAAACTTGAATAAAGATCGTTACCATTACACAGTCCTTCGGAATAGTAGTTTTATAAATAGTAAATAGAACGAACATTGACTCAGCTCTTTTAAAAATATTTTAGCCAGCCATTTTTATGGAGTAGTTCTCAGAAAACTGTATCAATCGGACTATAAACGTTTAAGGTAACATAGCGTTTTTGTATGTTGGTATGTTATATCTGGCTGGCGAAATGTGAGCTTTTTGGCCTAGCGCAATGCATCAATGCTGAAATAGGAACACGATTTTGACATCCCACGTTTCTTTCCTTTAAATATAAACAAAGCAATATCCATACGGTGACTTTTTTATTTTTCGATTTGACAACTTTACAAAACACGAGCTTCCCAATATTCTAATTCTAGAAAGTCTATCTAATTGTCTGCAATGAAAACGTGCACATCGACCAGGACAATTTCACATTGCATTCTATTTTTTTTTCTTCTCAATTTTGTTAAATAAAACCGCATCTCTGAAGAACATTTTTATCATTATTGGGATTTTGAGATAACAATGAATCATTAATAATAACGAGCTCTAAAAGCTATATTGTGATTTGTGTGAGTATTGTATCTAATCTTAAAAATTAATAAGGACAATGAATGGTGTACTGTTACACTTGTTTAGAAAATTTTGGTCTCCATAAAAATCACAATTTGTTATTAAACCGGAATCTTTTCACGGATAACAAAAAGATCAGTCGAAACCCAGGGCCTTCTAAAAATAGTTTTGGCTTACAATATCTAGTTTTTAATATCATTTAATGATTGCGATATGGGATAAAACAGGTAGAAAATTCGTGTCTTTTATTACAGTTTATTATTTCACTCGTTATAATAAAACCTTGTAATGATGCTCGTTAAATCTAGCTTCAATACAGGTTTTAATATAGCTCATAAAATGAATACCATAATAAAAGACACACATTGATTATCTGTTATTTATTGATGAGAGTGAGTGGTCGTCGTTGAATAAACTGCGACAAAATAAAGAACAGGCATTAGTAAAAAAAAATTGAGTTTTTATATGGCGCAATATCCACTAAACGTTCTCAAAGCGCTTTACAAAGGGTCCCTGACCAACAGCAACACGTAACAAGTAGAACGAGACATGACGCCTGTTAGGCGATATTACAATTTTTTTAGGACAGAGACAACGCTGTTAACGGCCAGTAGTCATTTTATACCTGAGTACCGTGAGATAATTTGAGTAAAAAGCCTTTTCCAAGGACTCAACTATGCGCCGAGCAAGGCTTGAACCCAGGACCTTCCGATCCGAAAGCGAGTGTCATACCACAAGACCACATAGTAGATAAAGATCTGAAAAAGTGTGTATGGAACAGTGCCAGAGAAAGCAGAGAGAAAAGGATTGTCACAACTATCAGGTCAACCGCTGTGATGTAATGGTAGTAGGTCTGACTGGTAACCAGGAGGTCTGAGGTTTGATTCCCACTCGACGCAGGCTAATTTTTTTGGATAATTTTATTCTGATATTTTTCTATCTCCCTTTTCCGGCACTGTTTTTATACTCATATTTTAAAATCTTTAATAACCCATAACAAACGTTAATTTCGTAATGTGTATTTACGACTTTGACTTGGATTTATACTCCCTTCTTTCGGTTATTTTGATGTAAGACGATTGACGTGATGGGTCGCATAATGTGTAAACAACTAATAATAACAGGAAGAAAAGGACAAAAAACGAATAGGCTACTTGTAAATATATATATATATATATATATATATATATATATAATATATATATGTGTGTGTGTGTGTGTGTGTGTGTGTGTGTGTGTATCAGGTGGTCATAATAAACGCGCCGCTATTTATTTATTTCTATTTTTTTAAATTATGAAGATATCTTTTTCAAATTTTTACTATTAGAACTCTTCTTTATTAATAGAATTAGAAAATATCAAAATAATTAGATTCATGTTGCGCGTTGTAAATTTTTAAAGAAGACATATTGCTTTGCCTGGGAAACTCATCATTACATCATTACAAGCTGATCATTACATATAACTATTGAAAGAAAATATTTTATCAGACTGTAAACACCTATATCCAGGAAGGAATCTCATTTTTCAACAAGATGGTGCTAAATCCCATATGAACAAAAGAACACAAGCTTTTCTTCGAAGTAAGAATATTTATTTCATAGAGAAAGACAACTGGCCGCCTCAACCACCTGCCTGAGTCCATGGATTACGCAATTTGGAATTCTTTGACAGAGAAGGATTATAGTGGACAAAGATCTGCATTCACAGAAGAAACCTTATGCTGGGAGGAGATAACCATTGAGGAAATTTGGATGTGCATTTCAAGTTGGAACAAGAGACTATGTTGGATCCTTATAGAGGACGGCAGTGCTATAGATCACTTGAGTGTTAACTTTGTAATCGTTGGACCAAAATAAGCATGTGAGTGTGCTTTATAGACGATTTCCTACATGATGAGGAGAAATATGATGAAAATAAAGTTTATGGTGACATATCTAATTAATGTTTGATAAAATGGCAACGAATACTAGATCGCCATATCGTCGCCATTTTACTCTCTGCATTGCAATGTTGCGTCGTTTTTCTATAAGATTGTATTTCTGAACACGGTTTTGAAAAAATCACTGAACTGTATCTTTTTTGTTTCTCAATACATATTCATGTCATTCTGACAGTCTGCGTTTAAGGATTTGTTTTATTTGTATTTTGAATTTAAAAGAAATTCAATGAAGAGTCTCAAAGATACAAGTCGACACACACACACGCACACACACACACACACACATATATATATATATATATAATTATATATGTGAATGTGTGTGTGTGTGTATGTACGTATGTATGTCTGTCTGTATTAATGTATTTATATATATATATATATATATATATATATATATATATATATATATATCAAGGACAACTATACTGAAAGGACAATCATATGGAATCTTCAGGCAACGCTAGTGGGGGCCAACAACAAAATATAGAAAATTTACACCAAAATAACAGCAGGGGCATTATATGGCAAGATCTACCTTTTTAGAGAGTAATTGTGAATTCTGGGTCCAAAAAAATATTTAATGATTATTATTATCAGCAGTGAATAGGAGTAGCCAAGAAACGGAAAGGATGAGTAGTTAGATATTCTAAAAGCTGACCTTATAGTTATAGTGATTGATTCAGGATGATTTCTTTAGAAGCTTGATTAATGAATGTACATGTAATGTGATTATGAGGAAGAGGATGAACAATTAGATGAAGGGGAAAGGAGATGTACAATATCAACAAAGGGAGGTAATCTGCGGAGGATGATCCCAAGAAAAATATGAATACCGAAATATCTACTAAGGGATGCACTACATATAGTAGTTGTAATTAGGATCTCTCGAATTTATTAATTTTTTGAACACTATTTCATCCCTATAAGGGATGATCGGTCTGCCAGGTAGAATTTTCATTGGAACACCTGCAGACCAATGTCTTTCACAGATAACAAATTTTGTCGGATGTGGCTCAATATCATCACGAGGAGGGATTTGTTTAACCATGTTTACCGGTCTGGTTCCTCTTTATAGGCAATCTGAACACACAACATTTGTTGGCTTTATTGTAGTTACCATTGTAATTCGCAACACCACAATTTTCCCCATCTTGAATTTGCTAACAAATCACGTCCATGAACATCAGACCCACAAGAGGCAAAAGTTCATGTGAGGAAAAACATTCAGAGTACTGGTTCATTCAATATAGTCAATGGAGTAGCATCAAATTCATAGTTCCATTCCATTCCATATTCATAGAGTTAATATATAATAATAAAGTAACATATCAGATCAATATATATTTAGAGTACAATAGTCGGATTTTTAATAAGGGGCGCGTCTTTTTCTTCTTTTTCTCAGCTAGCTGTTCACGATGTACAGCTGCAAAAATTTGTATGAAACTCTGGATCATTTTGTCTTAATAAAAATGTTTTATCACGACTTTTAAAAAAATACAATAGGAAAGTATTTCGCTTATTACAGCTATATTAAAATCGATAACGGGTGAGGATCTGAACTCAAAAATGATTTATAGTGTCGAAATTATGATTTTCCGCTTATCCATTTTGAAAGAATTTGTTAAAATGGAATGTTCAGTTAATTGAAACTTATATGATGTTCGTACAGAATCTGAATATGAAGGAACGACAGACAAGTTTACATTTTAAAACAATCAATATACGTGTTTGATGAATACAAATAAAAGTGAACATTACGCACTTCCAACATTATTTTGAGTTCAAAGTTTTGAGGAATAGCTTGGTATTTATGCCAAAGAGGATTACATAAATTTAATGTAGACCAGTCAAAAGTAGAAATTCATCAATTTATGATACAGTGTTTCCACAAAATGTGCTTGTGTTCAACAACAGCGTAACAACAATAACATGCAAAACTCAGAGTTGATTGTGAAATTCCAATTCCATAGATATCCTCTTTAATGGCTTATCGATAGATACAAGTAGACTTCTTTTCGCAGCTTTACGAGAAAGGAACCGATAGAGATTCTGTATCATATCGTATTGTTTAAGAGCTTATTGGTTTAAAAGAAAACTTTAAATGCTGTGTGAATCGGTCATGCATAGATACAATTTTTCAAAGTTAAATATAAACATTCAATGTTTATTTGACAATTTTGAGTATTTAATCACTAGTTCAAATAAGTTAAAACTAGAGATTCATACCAGTCTTCGGTAATTGCGACGTGATGTAAATAAAAAGCAATAAATTATAAAGTCAAAATTGGATGCAAACTACATAAGTTGTTACTTTATGTTAATGTGTTTTGCTTTTATTCGAAAAATAGTAATTTTTGTAATAGTATGATGTGAACTCATAACCACTAGCCGGAACTACTGTGTCACAAGATTTTTTTGAAAAACGATGAAGTCATCTCTTACTTTGTGGTGCGAAACTGTTTAAATATTTAGCAGTGTAAAATCTCTAATTGTATGACAGCGGTTTTAAAGTCGCTTTTTATAGGTTGTGAAGAAGAAATCTTTTTTTGTGATATGGCATCACAATTCAATATGGGCCAAAATCTTTATTCAGTTAAGAGAAATTGATTCGGAGATTGACACAAAGTTTTGCAACTTCTGATAGAGGGACATCTTAGAAAAACTAGAAAAACATGCGCCATTCATAAAACATCTGACTACTATAGTTAATTCCTTACAGTACAGTCAATGAGTAGCATCAGAATCAGATCCATAGTTCCCTTCCATAGTCATAGAGTTGTTTAATAGAGTCTCATCTTAGATCAATGAGACAAAACTATATATTCAGACTACTAGTTCATTCCTTTCAGTCAATGGAGTAGATCAGATCCATAATTCCTTTCCATAGTCACAGAGATAATAGTAATAGTAATAGAGTGAGTGAGTGTAACTGTAACAACAGTAACATCTCAGATCAATGAGGCAAAACTATATATTAAGAGTCTTAGTTACTAGTCCCATACGATTGACAGTCATATCAGCAACACAGATCCATGTAATGGGCATAACTATATATTCAGAGTCAGAGTCCAAGTTCCATCATATATGAATATGATATGGTAATATCAGACCCACTCACTAACTAGCAACTTCTACTAGAAGTTCTATATAGAGTAGAAATAGAACGGACTGTTCAAGATAAAGTTGTGAAGTTGACGTGACGAGCAAAGGGGCCCTCTAGACTTATACACTAGACTAAAACAATAAAGTCAATATTTGTCAGTTAACCATATAGAAAAAATATATAAATATAAAGCCGCAGGCCATAATTCGTAATAAAATAAGGAACAGTAATTTAATCCGATTCGGATTCCGAATCAGGCGGAGTCTGATTCTGATGATCTGTGCGACTCCACAGAACAACACGACAATGGGCCCAACTATCGTCTGCAGGAACTACAGTTGATAATTCTAAACATGTCTCAAATAATTATTGCGCAATTATTATTGGTACTTACCACTTTTCAAAGATCTGGTTCGATAAATTAGCCATAGTTATTAAAAGGTATTGAAATCAGATTCGTACTTTCGATTTCAAAAAAGATAACAAACCCAATCACTCAGTTTGTAAGAGGGCGTCATAGAAAAATAGTTCATACTTTCCTGATAAATTTTTGATAGTTCACTACTTTTTGTATATTTTCATATCATTCAAGACAAAAGAAATAATATTATTTAAAACTTATGGTCGCCAATTAACCAATTTATTATAAAGTACCGAAATTATAAGAACAGAATCAATTATTGCGCATTCAAGGAAATTGTACCAAGGCAGAAAAGCGGTAGTTTTGCTTGAAATCGTTATCCAACCAATGGCCCCCACTAGTGGGGGCTGAAAATCCAAGGCGAGCCTCCTTTCTAAAGCCCTCCTTGATATATATATATAATTAACGAACAGAAGCGTCTCGGGAATTTAAAGTTGCATATGCTCATTTAGCTTGCATGGAGTATAATATCATATTATCTGAATATGCCTATTCAGATTATACAATTAACCACACGCTTGAACGAGATGATTTTGTTCTCTGCATTTAATCAAGCCAGGTTTGCAGACATTCCAGACACACGTGCAGAAACAACTTAATGTCATTTCCATACTGTTCATTTCTATATTTGATTTTATCTGAGCTTTGTATTCCTAATCTGAAGCCTTCACCGAACAAACACATTTATTAACAATGTGCGGGTATGTGGTCTAGTGGTATAACACTCGCTTTAGGATCGGAAGGTCCTGGGTTCGAGCCTCGCTCGGCGCATAGTTGAGTCCTTGGAGCAGGCTCTTTACTCACATTACTCAATTTAACAACGTGAGAATACTCGTCCTTCAAATATAAACCGATCGATTTAAATGAGCCTAATCTTGTTGAAAACTTCCAAACTGGTCTAATTTTTACCAAAGATGAGGGTAACTTTATTTGATCCATCGATATTTGAAAAATAATGTGAAATTGAATGTAAGCTTCAATTTAATATACGAAAACAGATAAAAATGGACGTTTCGGGCTCCTCCTTTATCAACAAAACAGGATGAGTGAAACACTACAGACGAATGAGATAATGCGGTAGTGGAATTTGATAATTGGAGGACGAGTCTAGAGGCCAAAATAATTTTTTTCTAATTTTCTCACAATATTGTCGATTAAATCAATGTTAAACTAGAGCCCATAAGTGGGTTCGGATGTCAGACCTGCATATATGTAAAAGTCGATCTGACCCGTATTTTAATAGGCTAACATATGAAACTGTTTTAACAGAGCATGACATTATGTGTTTAATAAATAATAAATTATGATGCATTCTGCGTTTCGCCGACGAAGAGAGATGAAGTGGATTGGATATAAGGGGAATGGGGTTGTTATTCGATGAAAATGTAAACATGATAATGAAGTGATTGGAACTCCACTCTTGAATCAATTACGATATAATTTGGAGCAAACGGAGGACAAGAAGAAGTAGAGAATGAGTTAGAGGAGCAGGAAGATGAGGGAGAGAAACATGGGGATGAAAATATGGACGAGAGGAGCAGGAAGATGAGGGAGAGAAACGGGGGGATGATGATAAAGAAGAAGACGGAGAGGAGGGAAATGAGAAAAAATTACTGATAGAGGAGGAAGAAAAATAGGAAGCTGAAAAAGAAGAACAAATAAAAATTTACGAAATATGCATGAGGAAGGAGAAATGCATAATCATTTCAACGAAGTAAAACGGGGGAATATAATATATCTAGAGCAATTTCCATTCTTATCCACTCCATCGTCTCTCCCTCCCCAATTCCTCTCTCTCTCTCTCTCTCTCTCTCTCTCTCTCTCTCTCTTTCTCTCTCTCTCTCTCTATTTTGGTTGGTTCTGTCACTTTTTTTCAGCATGGAAATCTAAAGACACGGATGACTTGAACGGTGCTTAATAAATATTATGGTCCATTCTTAGTAAATATAGATAGTATGCAGATGACGTCACTCAGGCCTTTGTTATTGTTTTTGCCATCCGCGTTTGTGAGTTGTTCTCACTAAACTGTATTAACCAGACTATAAAAGTTCATGGTTACACAGAGTTTGTGTGTTGGTCCGTTATACTTCCGGATGGCAATGTTGTGAACTCCTTGGCCAAGCGCATTCTATCTATAGGAGCGAAGTTGACGTCACTCAGCTTTGTTTGCGATTTTGGCTGATTAGTTATCACTCGAATTTATCATTCAGACTATAAACGTTAAAGCTTACACCTAATTGTGTGTGTTAGCATGTTAAATTTGGCTCGCGGATGTTGTGAGTATTTTACCTAAACCCATAGCATCAACAGAGAGTCAAAGGCCAAACTTTGATAAATTAAATGTCTACAATTGTAAATTGGCCTGGCGTCTCGTCTTGTGACAAAATTCAAGCGACATTAAGCGTGGTCAGTGGTTGGATGGATAATCATAATAAGAATATAACGCTGGTCCCGGCGTTGGCCCATGGGCCACTTTGAACATATTTTCTCGTTCAACTCACGTGTGAATAATGACTGACTGATGAGAGACAGTGACGCATTTTACAAAGGGTGCCGATCGGCACTCTAAACCCATTGGAATTTGCCAACAACGGTAGAAATTACCCAACTCCAACTCAAAATCTTCAACAAAAAAAACAAAAAAACAAAAAACAAAAAGAAACCCACGACACATTTTAATAAAACATCTATCAAACCAAAAACAGTTTTAAGTCTTTATTTTGAAAATGATTTCACGTAGAGATGTGGTTGTTTATTTTATTTGATGAGACGTTGAGTGACGGAAGTGAATATCTGTTATGAATCTCGAGGGTGGTCGTCTTCAAAATCTGATTGGAATGAGCTATAAATTCTCTTATTTAAAAAAAAATATTAAAAAATTGAGCTTTATATAGCGCAATATCCACTGAATGTGCTCAAAGCGCTTTACAAGGGGTCCCTGGTCAACAGCAACATTTAACATGTGGACGGACATGTCCCTGTTAGGCGATATTACAATTTTTCGGACAAAGACAACGCTGTTAACGGCCAGGTACTCATTTTACACCTGAGTACGGAGATAATGTGAGCAAAGAGCCTTTTCCAAGGATTCAACTATGCGCCGAGCGCGAGACTCGAACCCAGGACCTTCCGATCCGAAAGCGAGTGTCATACCACTAGACCACATAGCCGCACATACCCCTCTTAACGATATTGGCCGCTTGAACAAGCGACGACACCTTAACCCTTTCCTTACCGAACTTTTTCAGTATTTTCCCAAAATGGCAGGCTTACCCAGCAGAAAAATTGATATTTTAAAACTCAAACAAGCTGTCTACAAAATAACTTTATGTTCTTATTAATTAGACAAAGATCATTATTCAAAGTTTGTGATGCACAAATATATCTGAATAAGAAAAATGTATATTGTGTCGTAACAAATGTGACGATTTTGCTGCGGGTGGTAAGGAGAGGGTTAAAGCACCTTAAAACAAATTTCTATCTTTGTTTGTTTCGAAATAATGGCTGAATTAGGCTTCAAATAAAGAATTAACCAAACCATTAAAAAATTCGACCATTTTCCTAATAAATCATCAATAATATTAAAAAAGGAATAAGCAATGGCATCTCGCTTTGCGCTCTCGAAAAAAAAACAGGTTTTCTAAAATCGAATTTTCTTCCACGTCCGCTTAAGTCCTTATGAGAGCTGGACGTGTCTTACTGCGGTCATAATTTCGCGATTTCTTTATGTTTTGCTCTCAGCAGTCTTTTCTTTATGTTACTTAAACAGTTGTTATCTTTAAAAATATCAAATCAAAAAATTAAGGAGCAGGCACCGGTGTAAGATAAAGATCTGAATACCTTGTCTGGCACCCTTCATACACACTTGTTCAGATCTTGGTCTTTAAAAACTTGAGCCTAAATTACCCTAATATAACTTTCAACAGTTCGGCTGGATTTGATAATAAGAAATCATACAAATACTATCAGTCTTGTGTCAAAAAATAATAATAAATAAACAGAAAAAAAACCCACCAAAAAAAAAAAAAACAGAAAAAAAACCCCACCAAAGAAGCAGAAAAAATTCTCAAAGGGTCAAGTTGGAATCAAGCAAATATTAGACAGTTGCCTTTTAGTTAGATCAAATTGTAAAATACCTATTTTTTCTACATGGCAAGAGATTCTACCAGACTAGATATACAGCATTCTCTTGTTCACTTAATCATTCCCATT
>NC_088366.1:33560294-33562794 GCF_034508935.2 Berghia stephanieae
TGGTCAGAAAACTCGTCCTTTACATACCGATCGATTTAAATGATAATCGTCTTGGCAGAAACTCTCAAACGTGGGACCTCGCATGGGTCATTTAAATCGATCGATATTTGAAGGACGAGTTTTCTGGCCAAAACTTTTAATACGTGTTTTTCCAGAGTACAGCAGTTAACTTGTTAACGTCACATCAAGAATTCATCCGTCTGACCATATCAACCAAATAAATGTACATTATACTCTGTTCAAGTTGCCCAATTTTCCATTTAACAAGAGATAGGGGGCGAAGGCACGAGGTGGCAGACTAATTTAGGCATTGTACTTGTGACCCGGGAGGTCCGGGTTCCAGCCCCGCTTCAGTCACTTCTGTTTCTGTTTTTAAAATCTTTGGTAACCATCAATTTGCTCAATCGGACAACATAGGGATTCTTGTTTATCGATTGATAAATGAAGTAAGATTTTTTGGGACCAAAATGAATATAATATAACCAATAATTGAAAACGGCATTTGGTCTATTTTTTGTTTAACGTTAAATGCTCAAATTGATATAAAAACATCCAAAGAGAGTAGTTATTAATGTTCTCTAAACTTGGAAAAAGGGGGTCTCGAATGCCTAGTTGGTAGAGCACATGCTTCACACGCAAAGGGACTGAGTTCAATCGGGGGTGAAGTCGTCATTTTTTCTGACACCCCCCCCCCCTCTCCTGTCCACCCAGCAATTATTGGGTAGCTGAGTCTCTTAGACTAGCCTCATTTCCAAAAGTAGCAAGCGATTGATATTGCCCGTTTCCTCAGGGCTCTAAAGGACTACATTTTTACAAACTTAGAACCCCCCCCCCCCCTCCCGGAAATATCATAATTCTAGTCATTTTGATTTCAAACTTAATTTTATTCTTATCGTTAATCCCGACGTTATACTAATTTGACGCGACTGGTCACAAATATACCATGTCATGATCCACAACTAGAATATTGTTTCGTCTATGTTGAGAAAATCATATACAACAGGCCAGTTCCGTGAAGTTCTCGTATTGTCTGCAAACAGTAATTCGATTGGCTCTCCGCTGGATCGATATTCTTTGGGCCATAATGTGATACATCGGAGCTTTGTTTTTCATCAAGCCTCCCTGTCCTCTCAACATTGATTGAGTAGATTGATCTGACTCAGATCTGACGGAAGGTTATTTACAATAGATAAGGCAGGGGTAACCATCAGTATCTCTTCGTTAACTGTCAATGCAGTTGTAAAGAGTTTTTTTCGTTTTCATTTCATATACCTGATACCAAAAAATAAAAATCCCGCCTTCCGCCACGACACCATTAGATACCGTCGCCGAGACATTCCATGAAGGAATATGGATGATCCATCAAACAAGATGTCTGATGTAAACAAGAGTCACCCATGTTGTACAAAGTGAGCAAACTGGGGATTAATCATCTGGACAAGGAAAAAAACCGAAAGTGACTGAAGTGGAGTAGCTCAAACCCAGGACCCTTTCGGAGCCACATATACCTGATAAGATGTCATATATCATATAAACTTTGCGCCGCATCGAATTTTGTTGCTGAAGTTGATAATATATCAGGTTTATAGCCGTGATCCATACAAGATACAGATATACCGACTATCGTTTTGGATTTAATTCGTTAATTAACCAATTAACATCCTTGCCTCTTACAAAAGGAGAAAAAAATCGTTTGACGTCTATCTCCAACCAAGACCAATATCGTTTGACGTCTATCTCCAACAAATACCAATATCGTTTGACGTCTATCTCCAACAAAGACCAATATCGTTTGACGTCTATCTCCAACAAAGACCAATATCGTTTGACGTCTATCTCCAACAAAGACCAATATCGTTTGACGTCTATCTCCGACAAAGACCGATATCGTTTGATGTCTATCTCCAACAAAGACCAATATCGTTTGACGTCTATCTCCGACAAAGACCGATATCGTTTGATGTCTATCTCCAACAAAGACCAATATCGTTTGACGTCTATCTCCAACAAAGACCAATATCGTTTGACGTCTATCTCCAACAAAGACCAATATCGTTTGACGTCTATCTCCGACAAAGACCAATATCGTTTGACGTCTATCTCCAACAAAGACCAATATCGTTTGACGTCTATCTCCAACAAAGACCAATATCGTTTGACGTCTATCTCCAACAAAGACCAATATCGTTTGACGTCTATCTCCAACAAAGACCAATATCGTTTGACGTCTATCTCCAACAAAGACCAATATTACCCAGGCGACGATCCCAGTGCAGCGCCATAAACTGAGCAAAAGTTTCCCAAAGTTTCAATCTAAAGCCGAGAAAAGAGCTATCGGGATACCTACATCTATGCTTATCTTAATAATATTTTCTAGCAGAACAACATCCAAGGAAATACCATAGTGTATCGCCATCTATGAAAAAAATATAGATTTTTGATGTAAGAACTTTAGGACATAATATATCATATCATAAATATGAATCTTGAATAAATTCCA
>NC_088366.1:33567794-33577794 GCF_034508935.2 Berghia stephanieae
GTTGTTGTTATTTTGTTTTTGGTTTTTTTTTTATCGGGGGGTGGGGGGGGGGGGGGGTTGTGTGTTTGTTTGCTTATTGTTGTATTTTGGGGTCTTTTTGTTTTGTTTTTGTTTTTGACTGCTTTTTTTTTTTTTACAGCAACAAGCTTGTTGCTAATAAAGGTCCTTCAACTTTTTGTTTTATAATAATACCTAAGAAATGATCACGAATAACAGCGAGCAACAGTTTCTTATATGACCTGATAGTGTTGAAAAGAGACGTCAATCTCTTAAGGTCACAATTAACACTGATATCACTCCTCGTTTACAATATGCAAGCCCAATGTCATACCTGAGCTGTAGCAATAATTTCAGACATGCCAATTTGCACCGCAGCCAGGCACCAAGTGCGTTAATTATCAAATCATTTTCTATTAACTTCTTTCTGATTATGTCAGATGCTTGACACGGACAGGGGCGAAATCATTTTTACTTTGATACCAGAATATCTTCTTAGTATATTTTTTTCATCAAGAAAGCAGTAAACCGATGCGATTCTAACTTCATTGGTGGGCTGTCATGTGGTCTTGTGGTATGACACTCGCCCTCGGACCAGAAGGTCTAGAATTCGTCTCCCACTCTGAGCAACTCATAGTTGAGTCCTTGGAAAATGCTCTTTACTCACATTATCTCACCGCCCTAAGGGTTAAAATGAGCACCTGGCTGTTAACAGCGTTATCGCTGTCGGAAAAAATTGTAATGCACATGTATCGCCTATCAGGCGTCATGTCCCTTCCTACATGTTGAGTGTTACTTTTGGCTGGGGACCTTTTCCTTTTGTATAGCGCCGTGAGCACGTTTTGGTGGAAAATTCTCTATACAAACGCTCAAGTTTTTCTTTTTTTTTTTTACAGGAACTCACCCATGAGCCGTCGGAACTATAGGCAATTAAATTCTCTCTCCCCGCTCCCCCCCCCCCCTCCTTTCCCCAATCCCAATCTCTGTGGGTAGAGGGGGGGGGGGGGGTGTCCTCCTGATAAGTCTATTGGTAAAGCAATTGCGGCAAGTAAGCCAACCCATTTCCAATCTTGATTGATTTCGGAAAGGCGGGGGGGGGGGGGGGGGGGATGTTAGACCACGCTTTCCACCAGCAGTAATTGGGAAACAGTGTCTATTGGGCCATGTAAGGTATTTTGTAAGCAATTGTTGCAGTCCTTTTAACACTACAGTAACCGGGATTAACTGAGGCTCCATGATATTGACGGCACTAACGGCCTGAACTGTATTTGTTGCCTTTATCGAATCGTTTCTGACGGAACCAGTTTAATTTCAATATAAAACTCATTCCAAACTGTTAATTTCATAGACCTTCAGTTTGACCTCATTTGACCCTCACGGATTTGTAGATGGCTTGTAATATTTAACAAGGTCATAATATGTGACCCGTCAGTCAATCTGGTAATCTGTCAGAATGAAGTAGGTGAACAAAATAAAGTTTAAAATCGAATTGATCAGAATTTGGAAATTTGGCCTTTTTGAGATCAGAAACAAAACTCAATCTCCTAAATTACGGCATTTTATTGTTACTAAAATTAAAGAATTTGAGCTTAAATTTGATTCATAAGCACATGATTCTTCTTCTTCTAGGTTCCATGCCTGGTCCAGGCTTCGGCACATGATTATCCCCGACATAACACCGTTTTGAGAAGATTGGTCACATAATGTTTGCATTCGTTCCCCTGCTGTAAATATGATAACTTCTAATCGCAATCAGAATATACTTAGATAATCTCTATTTCAAAATTTTATTTCTCTAACATTAATACCCTTTTCTAAATAATGACATGTGGAATTTAAAATAATTATCTAGTAATCCGTTATGCAAAGGAAATGTTCGTTCTTTTCACTCCGCAGAAAGACATGGAAATGCAGGACAAATCTAGTATTTGCAAATATTTTCGCATTATTGGTTAATCAAAACCAAAATATCTACAATATTCGATACCCCATAATATACTAACATTATGCTTGCCTAATAGCATACATTATTAATTATGCACAATTATATTTAACGATTTCACCATGTTCGATGCGCTACACAATGGTATTTTACTTTTTTTTTAATATCTGTATCAGGAGTAACCGACATCGTATCTAGTAAATCCCATCACGAATTTGCGGACCTTTTGTCTTGATTTGCTTCGTCCCTGATGTTAGTTACGGCGACCCAAAATGATCATTAACACTCAATGATAATATCTTTCCCGGAGATTATTCGGGTATAAAAAATGTGATCTATTTATATGATCCGATTCGGAGTTATTTTCAGGCATAATATTATAGAGAGATTCGTGACAGTCAAGCTAAAGCGATAATTAAAACAAAATACGTAGGTATTATTTCGTTTGGCGATAAAAGTAAATGGGTTGTCTATAATTGGTAAAAAAGCCAAGCTACGGATACTGCAAAATGACTATATTGAATAATGATATATATATATATATATATATATATATATATATATATAATATATATATATATATGATATATATATATGTATATATATGTCATTCAATGTCGATTAAATTGGTTTCAGATCACCATCAAAAACAAAATAAATCTATCAAATCAAATTAACTAATATCTAAAACAAGTCATTATTTGTGGAACACATTTAATTACTGTTAGGACAACTTGGTGACACGAGAAATTTAAATGTAAATTTCAAAAATGTTGGAAGGAGTTGTTCTGATGAATGTGAGGGGTGAAGATTAGTGGAGGGAGAGAGAGAGAGGGGGGCACAGAAAGAGAGAGAGAGAGAGAGAGAGAGAGAGAGAGAGAGAGAGAGAGAGAGAGAGAGAGAGAGAGAGAGAGAGAGAGAGAGAGAGAGAGAGAGAGAGAGAGAGAGAGAGAAACAAAGTGAAAGAGAGACCAGAATTTGCGATCTATGCCATTCATCAGGCCAGTGACCTGGGTAAAGATCGCTTTATTTAATTACAAAAGGAGATACTCTAACATTGTGCCAAACAATAACTCCCATCCCCTTCCACCCCCCTTCCTTGTTTCCTTTCAAACGTTTTACCGTCAACAAGATAACTCGAAAAGTTTTAGATATAAACCGTTTCATCAGAAACACCGTCAACCCTCTTGATAGAAGTAAATCGGTTGAATGTTTAACCAAGAAACAACCAAGGACGTTTGTGAATGATAATTAAACTTGGCATCTCATTAGTCTGCACGTAATCCACACATCATAAAAAATAAGATTAGCTAGTAGGCAGTATGAAATAGTGCATGACACGACATAATGAAAATAATCTGAATAAGTGTGTATTAAAGGTGTGAGACGAAGCAAGTAAGAAAAATACAATATATATATATATATATATATATACTATCCCCAAAAAAAGCAGTTTTCTTCGACCGGCGATCGAACCCGAGACCTTCTGATTAGCGGTCAGAATTACATGCCCTTTCAGAGAGAACGTCAACATAGCATTGCGCATGCGTCTCTCTTATTATCAACTGAGGAAATCTATCGTTTGGTTAATGAGGTATAACTTTTAAAATGTTATAATATACTCGTACATACCTACTTTTATAAAATAAAAATATAACCAATAAACTTATTTTTATAAAAGTTCACAATGTTGTGTTGCAAAGAATGGAAAATAATAAGGAATGCGCACCCAAGATTAATTACCCGCCTTGAAATCACTGACTTGACGGTTCGGTAACTAAAAGATCGCTGAGAAACGATTTAGCCTAACTGGTGCATCACTTGTGAGTGCACTGTGAACTTTTCATCAAAATTAGTTTTTTGGTTATATTCTTATTTTATAAAAGTATGTATATAATAACATTTTTAAAGTGATATCTCATTATCCAAACGATAGATTTCCTCAGTTGATAACAGAGACTCATGCGCAATGCCATGTTGACGTTACTCTGTAAGGGCATGTGTCAGAATTGTTGGGTAAACAAACCAAAATCTCGACGACATTCGATACCCCATAATATACTAACATTATACTTGCCTAATTGCAGAAATTATTAATTATGCACAATAATATTTAGCGTATTTTACGATTTTACCATGTTCGATGCGCTACGCAATGTTGTTCTCACCATACTCACAGTCGAGATTATCTTCGATGCACGGCGTTGCGACTTAATGAGAAGTTGAGACAGGGGTTTTATCATTACACCACAGTTGCTCCCGATTGTTGGGACAATAGGATTCAATAGTCTGATGTCACGTCCGCCCAGCAACGAGCAGCTTGGTTCTAAACAAAGAAAATCGATACTTTTTATTCTTCATGCTGGCTAGAACTTCTTCATGTGATCAGAATGTATAAAATTCAAAACATGATCAGATTTATAATGTTTTTCTCCTCTGGATACACTTTTATGCTCGTCGGAGAAGTATTTCATTAGGGTGTCCGCCATTGTTCCGATAGTTTAGAGCCAGTTACTAAGTTACTATGCGTCATTCCGAGGGAAGTGACGTCAAGACTGTTGAAGCCAATTTTAAAATTCAAGAATTCCCAAGTTTGACAGTTTTTACCAAGATGAGAATCATTTACAAGATCGATATTTGAAGGACGATTTTTCTGGCCAATTTTTAAAATATGAATGTTTTTAGAGTACGGAGTTAACTGGTTAAGAAGGGACATCTTTGTTGATTCGTGAACGTGTTAAAACTATGAAAATGTCCGTATTAAAAAGGGACTTCTACTACCACTACTACTGCTACCACTGCCACTACAGCATTCTAGTAGCAGTAGTAGAGGTAGTAGTAGCAGTAGTAGTAGTAGTAGTAGTAGTAGTAGTAGTAGTAGTAGTAGTAAGTAGTAGTAGATAGTATAGTAGTAGTAGTAGTAGTAGTAGTAGTAGTTAGTAGTAAGTAGTAGTAGTATAGTAGTAGTAGTAGTAGTAGTTAGTAGTAGTAATAAGTAGTAGTAGTAGTAGTAGTAGTAGTAGTAGTAGTAGTAGTAGTAGTAGTAGTAGTGGCCAGGTAACTTCGCGATGGTTGTGTGTGTTGGACCCGCGGTCTCCAGTAGTCGGTGAGAGAGAGAGCTCTAGTAATGAATGACCTGAGTTTGGTACGAATTTTTTGGATATCTCATACGGTAGAGTCACGCTCTCAGCTGCCAGGCGGATTTGTTGTACCAATAAGGTCGCAGGTTCAAGCCCCATCACCGCCGCGAAAATTTTTTATTCTCTATTGTCTTCTGGCACTTTTCTATTCACTTCATCTCTTGTAGTAGTAGTAGAAGTAGTAGTAGTAGTAGTAGTAGTAGTAGTAGTAGTAGTAGTAGTAGTAGTTAATAGTAGTAATGTAGGTAGTAGTAATAGTAGTAGTAGTAGTAGTAGTAGTAGTAGTAGTAGTAGTAGTAGTAGTAGTAGTAGTAGTAGTAGTAGTAGTAGTCGTCGCCGTAGCAAAAGAAACAAAATGAATGAACGAGTGCGCGTCATAGTAAAAAACATAAGAGATGGATGGGATATTCCATGTCACAAGGTCAGTCTTACCTTAATAAAAAAATAAATACCAAATAGAATTAATTGAAATATGGTAAAATCGCAATAAAACACGCATAGGTTTGACTAATTAATTTTGAGGTGCTGAGTTCGATCCTGATAATATTTTGGATTTGAGCACAAACATGGGTTTTAAAAAAACAATTTCAAAGGAAATGACTGATGACTCATCAAACTATCCGTCTAAAATAGTGCATGCGCTATTCCCTACGTCTTGTCAGAAACAGGCTTCAGACGTATTGTTTTGTGTCCGTGCCAGTGGACACAGGTTGCTTCGTTTTTGTAGTCAGGTATAGGAAAATATTGGTGGTCTATTTTTATCGAAAGACTGATGATTTTTAGTCGGTTCGATTCTGTTTGGTGGACACGGGGCATATGCCGGGCAAAGTAGAAAAGGAAATACAAAAAAAGAAATACCCCCAAAAGAATTCAGCCAACCTCGACTTGATATTAGAGACCCAGACAAAATATAAAGAGGCGAAACTTCTGGAGTGGCAATAGGGTTTTAATAGCAGACAAAGCGTATAATATTATATGTCAGGTCTTGTCAAGTCGGTAAACGTCTTCTCGCTCATGTATATTATGTTATACAATGGATATTTGGCACGGGTTGTCGCAACTTTCTATATTCAGATGTGTGATTTCTTCTCCCTAAATTCTATCAGACTATTGATGCATTGCGTTTAGGTAAAATATGCAACATCCGCTAGCCGGATATAATGTACCAACACACAAAATTATGTTAAACCTTAAACACTTTGAGTCTGATTGATAGAATTTAGTTAAAACTGATCATAAAAATGGCCTTCAGATCGGAAGATTTTGGGTTCGAGTCCCGCTCTGAGCGGCATATAGTTGAGTCCTTGGAAAAGCCTCTTTACTCACATTCTCTCACGTACTCATGTGTAAAATGCGTACCTGGCCGTTAACAGCGTTGTCTCGTTCCCCAAAAAAGTAATATCGCTTAATAAGCGTCATATTTCGTTTTACATGTTAAGAGTTGCTATTGGCTATGGACCCCTAGTAAAGCTTTTTGAGCACGTTTAGCGGATATTGCCCTATATAAAAGCTTAAGTTTTTAGTATGTCGCAGGTGACGCAAAAGCTAAAATTGCTTTAAAAGTTAAAGTAGATAATTCGAAACGTCAGATTTTAGTGTTTACCTCTCAAAACAACGATATCTGTTGACCTCCATGAAACATAGAAACCCAACAGCAAGCTTCTTTTTTATGACCATTAATCCGTTTGTTTCTGTTACTAGTAAAAATCCCGCAATTTCGCGGGGAAAGAACTATTTTCATTCGATATTGCCAGAATCATTTTCTTGATTAGCTTGATTACGATTAGATGCACATTTTAAGCGATGTGCTTGTCGTCGCTGCCATGCTTTATTCGGCATGATTTTATTTTTTCAGTCAGTAGATATCAATATCAATAAGTCGCAAGTCTTTACCACGCTTTACTTGGGAGTGCTTTGCACTACCTTCAATACTTCACAAATTAAAACGGCCGAGAATCAAAACAATGGTCAAATTAGGAATTTTTTACTTTCACAAATCTATCAAGGTTTGTTCTCGAGTTTTTAAAACGCTTTTATATGATGACAAATTTAATAAATAAACGCTTGACAAAAGATCAACGGTGACAATACAAATTGAATGAATACTGGGGATGTAGGAGCTTTCGGAATGTCTCCCTTTACTTATGTGAGGTGAAATGAAAATCTGAAGCGGACGCAAAAAATATCAAGTCCCCGAATCTGTCTACTTTTGGTTTGTTCGGGCTAGAAGCTAGACATAACCAATTGACAGTTTGCCGAAACGTTTAACTAAATATTTCCCAGGGCAATAATTATCACATCAATGGCATAAAAACGACAGTAATATCAGCAGTAATATTAGTTGATGTTGTAATCGGTGAAACTTGTTAAAATTTCTGTAAATCCGAATCCGTCATGTGATCAAGTGAATTATATCACTATGAATGCCACGATTTGCTGAAAAATGCCAATCTGACAGTTCCTAGCAAACACTCCCCCCCCCCCCCCCCCCTTGCTCAGGAATTTCTCTACTTGATGGACACCCCCCCCCCCCCCCCCTTTTTTTTTTTTTCTTCCACGCAACCGCATTCCAAGAAACACACACACACACACACACACACACATGTATAGATAGTATGCCCTTGGCTTATAACATTGCCATCCGGAAGCATAACGGACCAACACACAAAACTGTGTGTATCCATGAACGTTTATAGTCGGGTTAATACAGTTCAGTGAGCAATACTCATAAACGCGGATGGCAAAAAACAATAACAAAGACCTGAGTGACGTCATCTTCGAACTATCTATACCCCACAAACACACACACACATACACACACACGCACACATATAAACATACACGCAATGAGAACACACTACACTACATAACAACACTGTACACCGCTAAACACAACGGAATAAGGACTCGACTGAGTGAGTGAGGTGTGCCATGAGATACGTGTCTTCGCATTTAGATGTTGACTTAACGAATTTCAAACTGACTTATATATAAGAAATCAGTTATATGTTTATTTTCTGTAAAAAACATTCTATTTTTCAAATCTTTCAGTAGAATTGTGCGCCGTATCAATTTTTTTTATTGACTCAAATAAACACAAGATTGTCGCTATTTCCTTGTCTAAAGACTAACCAAGTTGTATAAATAGTATGAAGTTGACGTCACTAAGGTCTTTGTTATTGGGTTTTTTAATGCTTTGCCATCCATGTTTATAAGTAATAATCACTAAACAGTATTAACCAGACTATAAACGTTCAAGGTTACACATAATTCTGTGGTGTGTGTTGGTCCGTTATACTTCCGGATGGCAATGTTGTGAGCTTCCTAGTCAAGCGCACACTATCTATACTGAAATGCTGAAGAAAAATATGGCTGCAATATTCTTTGTCCCAAAAATTCGAAGAAAAAAATCGGAGAAATGTAAGAATACATGAATAAATGTTATTCTAGAGTTGTTTACTAGTGTTGATATTTTGATGTATAAAACGGTAGGGGCTGCCTGAAGCCGGTGATCGTAAAATACGAACGAAAGAGTGAAAATGGAGAGGCTTCGTATGGGAACAAAACAGCCAATGGACGTTTCGGGTACAAACCCTTCGTCAGCACAACAATACACAAATTAACGTGGAAAACAAATAAAATATAAGGCAAAATAACATGTATCGTCTGTACTCAATGGTGGTTGCAGTTACCCGAAACGTCCATTGTCTGTTTTGTTCCCACACGAAGCCTCTCCATTTTCACTCTTTCGTTAGTATTTTGATGTATCTACCTTTGTATGATAATTATGAATGTGGGAGAAAGATCATAATAATCGAATATTTATTTATTTATCTTTATTTCCTATTTGCTATTACTCCTCTATGTATTCTGCGTAGTATGAAGCGTATTCCTACAATACATTTTAATTGAAAAAAACCGTATTTATTTGTGACTCACCGCGTCAATCTGGTATAAGGACGTAATTGTCAAGATAAAGAAAATTAAGTTTAAAATGAGAAAGATCAGAATTAGGAACTTTTTAAGAGCATTTATTTATATAGAGCAATATCTACTAAACAGGCTCAAAGCGCATTAAAGGGGGTTCCAAGCCAACACTTAATATAAAGGAGAGACATGACACTCGTTCGGCGATATTACATTTTTTTTCGATAGATACATCACTGTTTACGACCAGGTACTCATTTTACACCTGAGTGTGGTGAGAGAATATGAGTAATGAGCTTTTTCCAATGACTCAACTATGCGACGCTCAGAGCGTACTCGAACCCTGGACCTTCCGTTCTGAAGGAGAGTGGAATGCCACTAGACCACTTAGCTACATGTTAAGGTCTTTAAACTTTATGAAATAAACTCACTCCCTTCAATAAAGAACTCTAATGGTATGATTTAGATCTAAGTATAGAAGTAAATTTTAAACAATACTTAAGATCCCGAAAAAAACCATCGTTTTGCGACGATGAATCACATATTCAAGACTAAGGAAGTAATTTAGGAAATCACAAAACATAACACAGATGGTTAAACAATTTCATTGGCTGTCTGTGAAGATGAGAATAGATTTTCAAATCGCATGTTTGCCTTTTGAATCCATCCATAGTTTAGCCCTTGATGACTTAAAGTCTCTTAATCGTATAGGCAATCCTTTCCAGCAAGGTATTTTGCCTGGAGTCTAGTCCGGTTGGTAAGTATTCTTCTTCTTCTTCTTCTTCTTCTTCTTCTTCTTCTTCTTCTTCTTCTTCTTATTATTATTATTATTATTATTATTATTATTATTATATTATTATTATTATTATTATTATCATCATCATCATCATCATCATCATCATCATCATCATCATTATCATCACCCCCATCATCATCATCATTATCATCACCCCCATCATCATCATCATCGTTTCGCAAAATAGAAGGGGCCGAA
>NC_088366.1:33580294-33595294 GCF_034508935.2 Berghia stephanieae
ACTTGTTTGATCGACTCTCCTTTATTTGACAAGTGAAAGGTCGTGTTGTTGTCATTCTTTGAGACAACCATTATTCGGGTTTCTTCACATTTATTTTCAGGCCCATCTCTTCACTTTTGCACACCAGTATATCTAAATTTTCTGCACGTTTCTGGAGAGTATGCAATCAGAGTATCATCGTCTGCGTATCTTATGTTATTCATATTCTTCTTCCCAACGACGGCGCCTTTCATATCTTCAATTTCTTTGAATATTATTTCACTTTATAACATTAAAAATGTCTGGTGATAAGGCGCAACCTTGTCCTACGCCTTTCTCAATGTTAAAGAAGCCATATGTTTCGTTATAAAGTTTAACACACGCTATTTGATTCCAGTACAAGTTTTTCACAATTCGAAGGTCTTTTCTGTCTACACTGAACTTTTCTAAGATTTTGAAGAGCGTTTCGTGTTGTACTGAATCAAACGTTTTGGAATAATCAATGAAGCATAGATAAGATGATTTTATGTTTTTCGATTGGCCATTACATTATTGTTTTCAATATAAAAATTGCATTTACCGTACCATTTCTCTTTTTAAAAAACTGCTCGTCCATTATCTCTGGAGAAATCTTGCTCCTCATTCTTTTCATAAGTATTCTTAATCAAATTTTTGTGGCCTGGCTCATTATGCTGATTGTTATGTGTTGCTCACAGTCAATAGTTCCTTGCTTTTGTTTTTGGAATGGTAATGAATACCGACTGTCTTAAAATATCAGGTAGGACACCCTTTTCATATATGACGTTAAGGGCTTTTGCCAGATCAGAATGTCTAAAAGTTCAAGAAATATTTTACTCCCGCACGTATCCGGTTTAATAAAGTTAGATTTTGGCGCTTAATGATATCTCGATCACAAAGATAATTCAAATCGTTAAATTTAAGAAAATATATAGCAAAATAAAGAGGGTAAAAATGACACTTATAAAATATACAAAACGAAGTAAACAACGTTTCGGCCTTTGGCCTTTTTCGGATAAACAAGAAAAGGAAATGTTATATTACATTGGCATTTTAGTTAAAATATTATAGGTAAAAATGTGTGTGTGTGTGTGTGTGTGTGTGTGTGTGTGTGTGTGTGGTGTGTGCAAGGGAAGGAGAGAGTGAGAGAAAGAAAGAAAAAAAATAAGAGAGAGAGAGAGAGAGAGAGAGAGAGAGAGAGAGAGAGAATGAGATATATAGATTTATAAATTTAATCATATAACTTATTTCTTTTTCTTGTTTACCCGAATAAGGCCAAAGGCCGAAACGTCATTTACTTTGATTTTTACTCCCTTTATTTTACTGTACATTTTATTGAGTCATTTAGGCACCTCTAGATTTTGGTATTATCAACGATGGTAGAAGTCAGGTATTTTATTATTATTCTTATTATTATATCTTATTATTATTCTTATTATTATTATTATTATTATTATTATTATTATTATTTATTATTATTATTATTATTATTATTATTATTTATTATTATTATTATATATTATTATTATTATTATTATTATTATTATTATTATTATTATTATTATTATATTATTATTATTATTATTATTATTATTATTATTATTATTATTATTATTATTGACTATTATTGAAAATCATAATTATCATTTGAATTCTTTAAATTATAATTATTATTTAAGTAAACTTTAAACATCAATTTTACGCAATCGATTTATTCCAACATAATACCGCTTAGAGACGACTGCTCACATATTTGCTTTAGATGAAATCAAGTTTTTGTTTGAGATTGATTGTGGAAGGTTATCAACCTTGTAGGAAGAAAAGACAATTAAATTTCAGTAAGAGGGTGTGCGTGTGTGTGTGTGTGTGTGTGTGTGTGTGTGTGTGTAGGGGGGGGGTGAGAACTGTGAGTGGATATACTTTTGTCTTAGCTTTAAGTCAGATGGGGGTGCATGACAATGGGAGGGGGAAGTAGAAAAGTGAGGGGGGGGGGGGGGGGTAGGAATCAGGAGGGGAAATGACAGAAATTGAAGAAATCAAACAAGTACATTGTCCGGGAAATTGAAAATGTCTGGGGCCAGGAAGTTGAGGGGGATATGGGGGGGGGGGGGGGGGGGAAAGAGAAGGAAGAAGAAAATGTGAGGAGGAGGAGGAGGAGGAGGAGGAGGAGGAGGAGGAGGAGGAGGAGGAGGAGGAGGAGGAGGAGGAGGAGGAGGAGGAGGAGGAGACACGACGAAGAAGTGACAGAGACAGACAAACAGATAGGAGGAGAGAGACAGAGAGAGAGAGAGAGAGAGAGAGAGAGAGAGAGAGAGAGAGAGAGAGCAGACCAAGGCCATACCAAAAAATTGGAAGAGATTTGGATGTCGGTGAGGAAAGCGGGGATGGGTAGTAGACTATTTGCTCTGCTAATTGTCTGTCTTCTGGTGTCTTGATCTTTACAACAGTTCAGGACAAAAAAAAATATAACATGGACTATTGTGAATAATATTAACAATATTGGAACTTATGTTCAGGTCTGACATCCTAAATTGTTGTATTGGAAATACACTCAATTCCCCTATGACAACAATGTTGAAACCAAAACATAATTGTGTTAGATTTTCAGTCCAATAGCATAACACCCACCAAATGTGTGTGAAATGAAACCAAAGCAACAATAACACTGAACATAGAAGAGGTTTATAGTCTAGATGGCAGCTTTTACAATCTCTTTTTGACTGAGACCACAAAGGAGCTTTGACGTCTTTCGACGACTGTAAGTCTTTGAGTCCATTTCAAATGACAAGAAAATATTAGGAAGGTTGCTGTGATGATGATGATGATGATGATGATGATGATGATGATGATGATGATGATGATGGTGATGATGATGATGATTATGATGATGATGATGATGATGATGTGATGATGAGGATGATGATGACATTGCTGATGACGATGTTGGTGACAATGACTACGATGTTACTAGTGTGCATAGGTGTGAGTATGTATATGTATGTCAGTATATTATGTAATGTATATTTTTTATTATATTGTTGTTATAAATGTGTAACCAAACGAGAAATTCCCATTATTTTGAGGACAATAAAGACATATTATTATTATTATTATTATTATTATTATTATTATTATTATTATTATTATTATTATTATTATTATTATTATATTATTATTATTATTATTATTATTATTATTAGTATTATTAGTATTATTATTATTATTATTATTATTATTATTATTATTATTATTATTATTATTATTATTATTATTATTATTATTATTTTTATTATTAAGGGTACTATATGTGGAAACACAAAGGAGAACTAAATGGAGTCCTGCCGAGACGATAGCAGTTTTAGAGGTGCATGCAGCACTTTTAGTTCACAGGCACCCAATAAGAATTAAGGCTATCACATGTTTTTTCAAATATTAATTCATGGACAATCAACGATATCATCATTCAGATAAAAACCCCAAAGAAAAAAACAAACAAAACAAAAATAACAAAGTGCCCATGACATGTGCGTTTAAATGCCTCTGCCAATGGTCAATGATAATGACTTTACTGGTATCTAGACAAAAGCAAGTAGTTTCATTCCAATAAAATGACAGAAGGACATTAGAAATGACCAAGACCATATTATACCCATCGTCACAATGTGCATTACATATTGAAACATTTCCTTTTTTTAAAGAGAGGAAGTTAGTAGAAGGGCAAATAATTCTCCCCCCCCCCCTTTGCCCCTCCCCCGTTCACCCAGCAGTGATTAGGTGTCTGGGTCTGTTTGATCTGAGGAAAAGTACCCAGGCGTCAGCCGCAGTGCTGCGCCTCAAACTGAGCTAGGGCTAGGTGACTTGCTCAAGGCTACCAAACGTAGCGACTATTCGAATTCGATACCTTTCGGTTACGAAAGAAAGACCGTACCGCTGAGACACGCTCCCCCTCAGTAGTCATTTTTAATGACGCGTCCTCCAATATTATAAGATATTTGTCCCCACGTTGTAGACCCTCATTATAAAGCAGCTTTGAAAACTAAATAATAGGTTGCATTGAAAACAAAGACTGTGTATCTTTTGTGTTCTGATAAAATGCAATATGACTAAATTTCATGCTACCAATTATCGAAACTGGAATATTCTAGTAAATATGTTATGATTCATGAACAATATGTTCTTTACATTGACTCAAATTTCAAGAAAATGTGGCTTGTACGATTCGTATATAACACTACAGAGTTGTACAAACACGTAGTTAAAGCTTGCCAGGTTCTTGTATAATACTACAGAGTTGTACAGACACGGAGGCAAGGCTGTCAGGTTCGTGTATAACACTACAGAGTTGTACAGACACGGAGGCAAGGCTGTCAGGTTCGTGTATAACACTACAGAGTTGTACAGACACGGAGGCAAGGCTTGTCAGGTTCGTGTATAACACTACAGAGTTGTACAGACACGGAGGCAAGACTTTCCTGATTGTACACTAAAGAAGGGAAAGTCGGTCTCCATCAGAAAATAGTATAGGCCTGTTTCCTAATAAGTCCTCATCTCATCAATATACGTTAAAAGAAGTTCCTGGATTGCGGAAATCTGGATTACGAGCATGTGACTCTAATGAGGCCGAGGAAAGATCTAGATGAAGGACCCTTACTGCAATATCATCTCTCTATCATCACACAGATCAGGAGAATGAGGTGAGGTGAAGAGAGATTCCATTGTCCCACCGCATACAAACGGATTTATGTTCGTATTGGCTAAATGCCAAAAAGGGATTTTCAAAGTAAAAAGACTATAAATGTAAAAAAACAGTTTGTGGTTGTTATTTGAAGAAACAATAATTATACTCCCCATATTATTATGAAATTATAATTTTATCATATTATATTATAGAATATATTAATATACAGCTTTGTTAAGTATTTTTATGTTATATTTGTTATAAAATCTTAACCCCAATCTTATGTTTTTATCTATAGTTTTTTAGCATCTAAATCATCCACTATGGGCCGAAATTCCCTCCTGTATCTCATTGGATGCGATATGATATGCTACTCAATGCAAATCTCCGGGTATTGATTTTATTAAGATGTGATAGGAAATGATGGCGGAGATCGAGAATTGCGTGATGCGATATCGTGTATTCGGAATGATTATTATGGAAATTCATTGTAATCGGGTTCTATTTTACCTCGGTGAGCGTCAGCAAGTAGAAAAGTAGAACGAAAAACGGAAAAGAACCAAAAAGGAATCACAGGTTTGGATTGTAATTTTTCAAACATCTCAACGGGTTTAACTTTTAAGATCTATTGCTTTTTAAATATCATAGTTCAATGTTGACCAAGTTAAAACGGAAGTCAGTCGTTTGAAATTTCTAATAACTGCAAATCACAAGACTTCCCTTCACCTCTGAATGGATTTGTATGTGATAAATAGTGACTGGGATTTTTTTTATGAAAATGATCTAAAGCATACTACGCGACAGTGAAAATTGGTCGGATATGTGAGGAGGTGATTTTCAAAACATGCTAAGTAGCATTTTCATGATTCAGAGAAAACTGCAATTTATGGACATTTATTAAGTGACTCAAATTTTTATTTTCTTTAATTTATTGAATAATGCGGTGAGTGTTATGGAAGTTGAGATTTTATATGATGATTCCAAGGCGTGTAAATAGTATTAACTCATTTTCTATCTGGATGTCACTTAGCTGCGTTTAAAGTCACAACCTCATATGGTGGTCCCATTATGATGGAAAACAGGCGTCGACTGAGATGTAGCACAGCTGCGGCCACAATTTGTAAACTCAATTTATCAATGTATGTATAACATATTTCTCTATCAAATAACTGAATCTGTAAAATACAACGAACGGTTTCCACGAAATAGCATCGCAGGGAAATGAGGAAATTGACGATTCGTACCTTACTGGCGGACTAGGTCTGATTTTCTTAATATCTTTTCTCTGATTGACCTCAATCCTACTTATGTTCTATTCCTGCGACAGACAAAACTGGCAGAAAAATATAATCGAAAAAGATCATCCCAAATTTCAGGATTCCTCGACTGGGAATCGAACCTCAGACCCCCTGATTACATCAAAGTCAGCCCCACCCTGTACATTCCAAGAGTCGCTGCTGATTGTGTATCGCATAGGAAAACCTCTCGAGTCAAAATGGTCAATTCCTTATTCCATCAGTAAATAAAACATTTTTTTTTCAGAAATAAAGACACATTGGCTGTGTTAAAACTGAAAAAGACGAGCCATCTTACTTCTGGGCCATCAACGCCACACTCAATATTGTGGTAGTCCTTCAGAGCCATGAGGTTCATTGAGCCGGCGTTTATTCCGCTTTCCATAGTATGAAACGGACAATATCAATTACTTTGATACTATCTTAAGTAGTTTTCGCCAGATCTAACAAACCCAGTTACCCATTCACCTGACAGGGGGGGGGGGGGGGGGGGGGAGGGATCAGAAAAAAAATTCTTGACTTCACCCGATCGAAGTCGGTCCCTTTGTGTGTGAAAGTCTATGTGTGTCCATTCCATTTACTTTCATAAATAGGTAAAAGAAACGTAAGGACCCCTCCCTCCCCCCCCCCTCCCCACACACAAACACACAGTCCTACCCGTTAGTTATTATATTGATTGTCGAAAAGTGTATAACTCATTCTTTTATTTTTATTCCGACGGAAAACTTCTTGGTCACTGTCACTCCATTGATGGTTCGAGCGTTAATAAGCATTTTGCAATCCGAATGTTCCATCTCTCTGACTATCTATTTTCAGAGGCCTGGCAAACATTCCTCAATCCCATGGCTACGCATCTATGCCAAACAGATAACAGATCATTGCCACAGTTAGTGAATATACAATATTTTGATACACTGATGAAGGAATTGCAATCCCAACAGCTGACGACACTATGCATTGTTTTTCAATCGCCTCTGTTAAAATCATGAGCTGTTGGGCTGATTCCTTCAGGTGATCGGAAAGTACTTAATTTGGTTGTGGGTCATCGGTCAATAACGGCCAATAAAATACTGGTTTTAAACTTTTTGAATAAAAATTAAACCGTTGAAAGGTTCATTTGACTAGTTTTAATATAGCATACGATAACTGACGCAGTTTTCAAAGTTGCAATCACTGTATGTTGATTGAATAGCCCCAGAGTCACAGTACAATAAAACATATAACAAGAGGTCACGCAGAAATCATCAATTCTATATGATTTGCATTTTTTTGTGCTAGTAGAAATTAAAATACCAACAACCTTTTCAAAAGTAAAAATATGAGTCACTAAATTTTACAGCATTCAGCAGACTAAGTGATGGGTACGAGAGTTTGGATTTACTATACGATATCCAGAAATGTTTCAATTTTTCAAAACAAAAGTTTTTTGTAGTCATATTTACAACCAAAGTCTTATACTGTCGTACTCTGAAAAAACACATTTTTAAAAATGGCCAGAAAACTCGGCTTCAAAAATTGATTGATTAAAATGACCCTCATCCTGTCAAAACCCCTCAAACTTGGGACTTTTAGAACTCCCAGGTATGAGAGTTTTTGACAAGATGGCGGTCATTTTAATCAATCGATATTTAAAGGAAGAGTTTTCTGGTCAAAATAGTTAAAATGTGGTTCTTTTCAGAGTAATCCCATCTGGCTTTCTGATGATCTGACTAATTCAATTTATTCTCAGACCCCATCATAAATAAACCTGACATTTATTTTATTCTATCTCATTAAACTATGCAAGCCCGTCACGAGCAGCGTTCGGGTTTACTCTAACATGACGTCAATTCTTCCCGCAATCACCAACCAAGATAGCAGTAATATCGAAGCAAGGCAAAAACCCGAGTCGTATCAATGTCACTGTGGCAAAGACGGTTTGGTTTAAGGAAACAAATTATATAAAATGAAAAAAACTGACGTCGTTTGTTAATGTTTTTAGACAGCCATTTTAATTATTTGTTCCCACGAAATTATATCAATCTGACTGAACGTTCAAGGTTATACATAGTTTTGTGAGTTGGTTCGTTATATTCGACCTGCGGATGCTGTGAGAATTTTGCCTGAACGCATAGCATAAAATCTACGGTAAAACTGGAAATACTAACGAAAAGGTAAAAATGGAAAGGATTCGGATGGAAAGATTACAAACGAGAGGGTATCTTTTCGAATAAAATTAATTTGGCTGTCAAAGAGTTAAGCTATACCTGAGACTGTTCGACATAAATCATATTATGAACTACCTGGTAACGATTAGTTTGTATTACGATGATTTTGAAGAGCCGTCGTACGTATATTATTTTTCTAGATTTCAAGATCTTGGTTTTACTTATTTTTTCAACATGTTTTAAAGTTCGTCCGCGAAATGACCTCTCGCCTTTGAAAGTATCCTCTTTCCTTCTTCTTCTTCTTCTTCTTCTTCTTCTTCTTCTTCTTCTTCTTCTTCTTCTTCTTCTTCTTCTTCTTCTTCTTCTTCTTCTTCGTCTACTCCTCCTCCTCCTCCTCCTCTTCTTCCACGACTACTACTACTACTACTACTACTACTACTACTACTACTACTACTACTACTACTACTACTACTACTACTACTACTCCCTCAGTTTCTTTCTCTATCTATCCTCCACGTCTTCTCCTCGTCCTCCTCCTCCTCATCTACCTTTTCCTTCTCTTCCGCCTCACCTCTGGCTGGGTGACCAAAGACAAGCCTCACTCTATTTATTATTTATAACCATTGCAATCGATCTGACATTCCCCTTAACCTCAATATATTATTTCCAACTCATACCGGGCACTCATCAACATAAATCAGAAAGAGTCAGTTGATAATAAGGAAGGAAGTTACACGTGCTGTCCTTGGTGAGTACTCCGTGGCCAGATCATGTTTTACTATTGTTAACTGCCGAGAGGGAGGATGTAAGCTTTGAAGATTGGAGTATAATAAAGTAGTACATACTATTATGGTATAATGCTCAGGTAAAATTATAAGAACGATTTACTTAGTATAACAATTACATTTTCACGAAGGTATAGTTAGCATATCAAGTATTAGATGAATGATGTAGTGACAGGGATTGGAGACAGTATACGTAAATTTGGTAGGGAGTGTGTGTGTGTGTGTGTGTGTGAGAGAGAGAGAGAGACATACAGAGAGAGAGAGAGAGTGTGTGTGTGTGTGAGAGAGAGAGAGAGAGAGAGGGAAGAGTGAAGGATTAGGTAAAGAGATCGATATCAAAATAGTTGACGAGAGGGATAGAGGCAGCTGATAGATAGATAGATAGATAAATAGATAGAGAGATAGATAGATAGATAAATAGATATAGAGATATATAGTAGATAGATAGATAGATAGGTAGATAGATAGATTGATTGATAGACAGACAGACAGATAGATAGATAGATAGATAAATAGATAGAGAGATAGATAGATAGATAGATAAATAGATAGAGAGATATATAGTAGATAGATAGATAGATAGATAGATAGATAGATAGATAGATAGATAGATAGATAGATAGATAGATAGATAGATAGATAGATAGATAGATAGATAGATAGATAGGTGGATAGAGAGTAAGGGGAGGAGTAGGGAACGACAGATGAAAAAAAAAGAAAGAAAGAGAGATATATAGTTGGGGAGAGAGAGAGAGAGAGAGAGAGAGAGAGAGAGAGAGAGAGAGAGAGAGAGAGATAAATAGATAGATAGATAGAGAGAGAGAGAGAGAGAGAGAGAGAGAGAGAGAGAGAGAAGAGAGAGAGAGAGAGAACTATGAGGAGGGTCGAGTGAAAGAAAGTGGGGTAATATGTCAGGATGGCGATGGGATAATGAAATAATGGATAAATAAAACCCCATAATATTGTCTTAAAACCCATATAACCTGGATGTGAGTCATTGATGGCCTGGGAAAAGCACATTATAAGGACATAAGAGCATTGGGGGTCCCCACAAACTCAGTTGGTTGCGCAGTCTTCTAAAAAGCAGAGGGATCGCTACCATTCCGGGTGTAGCTGACATTCATTTTGCCCCCCCCCCCCCCCACCCCCTATCCGACCAGTTTGGGAGGCTGGATCTATTAAAATAAATAAATATTAATAAATAAATATGAACATTATATAGAGCATTGCCGCGGATTTACCATGCTTAATGCCCTTCACGATGTTTCATGCTTCAACGTTTTCAGCAGTTCATATAGAACCATATTTCAGTTTCATACAGTACCAGTCGCTCCTTATTGTACTAACATTGCCTATAGCCAGGAAGTTATTCACATCTGAGTACAGTGGGATAATAATGTACGTTAAGTGTCCTAACCTATGACACAACATAGGGACACAAATTTCCATGATCACTGTCAACCCATCCGCAACTGACCAGGCTTAACATTGCTTAAATGTTGTGACAAGACGAGACACCGCAACGCTGAGCCATTGAACCGTACATAATAGTAGCGTGCATCGCGCTCAGTACGGTGAATAAGACTATATACTTAGAAATTACATCATAACTAGGATTTTAAATTCTATTCACTCTGAAAAAACACGCATTCGCGGAAGTCCCAGGTTTAAGATTTTTGCCAAGATGAGAGTCATTTAAATCGATCGATGATTAAAGGACGAGTTTTCCGACCAAATTTTTAATTAGATACGTATTTTTCCCGAGTACGGCATTTCACTTGTTAAAAGCGTTAAGATTTTCTTTCAAGCGCAAATGTTAATTATTAGAATTATAGAATCCAGTCCACTTTTCATCGAACTCGTGTGTTAGACAAGATGTTAAGACTTTAAAAAAAAAACAGAAGTCCATTACTAGATCCAAATTTAGACCTGATGCTATTATTATGGCTCGGAGCGAAAAGAATGATATATTTCTCGTCTCGTAATAATAATATGGTTATTATCGTAAAAACTGATGTTATCGAGCGTAGAGAAGAACAAATAAGAATTGTTATTTAATCAACCAATACAAAACAATAAAGTGAATTCATCGCTTTTCTAGTTTGATACAATACATCGATGACTAAAATGAGCATTTATTTAGCGCAATATTCACTTAACATGCTCAAAGCGCGTTACAAGATATCTCTGGCCAACAGCAACACACTTAACTTTGTAGGTCGAGAAATGACGCGAGTTATGCGCTAAAATCTTTGTTTTCGGACAGAGACAACACCACTGTTGACTGCCAGGTACTCATTTTACATCTGATAACTTGAGAGAAAGTAGGTGGAGAGCCTTTCCTCAAGGACTCATGCATCGCTCAGAGCGGGTCTAGTACCCGAAGGCGAGTTTCATACCACTAGACCACAAAGCCGCCAGGAAATAAATCCAAGCTAGGTTAAGAAAGAAACACAATTAATTAGAACTTTGAATTGTAAGAACACCGTTAACTAGTTAACTGTCCAGAAAACGTATCATCCAATTGCCAAATCATTTTATATATCATGAAACTGCTAAATTGCGATATATACATTTGGATACACACAAACTAGTGTGTGTGTGTGTGTGTGTGTGTGTGTGTGAGAGAGAGAGAGTGTGTATGTGTGCGTGCGTGAGTGTGTGCTTGTATGTGTGAACATAATCTATTTTTTTTAAACCAATGCAAGAACTTTGAAATGTCTGCGCTACCGTTCTTATCAGAATTCCGATATTATCATACACTATAAAATAATTGTAAACAAATATAAAACTAGTTTATGTTTATGGCATTAGTTTACAACACAAAGATAACCTATGATAAACCATCTGGGACAGAGCAGGCTTCGAATTAGCGCAAAGCTTTTAAATCTATTTTTTTCTTTAAATCTTACATCGGATAAGATTGAAATTATTTACATAATTTTACCGGAAATTGAAGTCAGCTGTTGTTATGATGTTAGGCTTTGATTCATTTCTATTTATAAAAAAAAAGTACAATAAACGTATTATCTATCTAGTAGTTTTTTACAGAATTATTATGTTGTTTTATTCATACAATGCATCACAATTCATACAACCATTTACAAGAACAGACACATACAAACACATCATTTTCCCACGAACAATAAATTACTGGAATGTCCTGCCACCGGACATAATGAACGTTGAATGCTTGCAAACTTTCAAAACAGTGTTGAATGCATTGCTCGTCTCAGTAATCTGTGAGTGTTCCCTGTTCTGATTGGATTGTAATGGAATATATACTACTACTACCGCTGCTACTCTTACTACTACTACTACTACTACTACTACTACTACTACTACTACTACTACTACTACTACTACTACTACTACTACTACTCTACTTACTCTTATACTATATACTACTACTACTATATACTATATACTACTATACTACTACTACTACTACTACTATTACTACTACTACTTTCTACTACTACTCTACTACTACTACTACTAACACTACTATACTACTACTATACTACTACTACTACTACTACTACACTACTACTACTACTACTACAACTACTACATACTACTACTACTACTACTACTACTACTACTACTACTACAACATACTACATACTACTACTACTACTACTACTACTACTACAACTACTACTACTATACTACTACTAACTATACTACTACTTACTACTACTACTATACTCTACTTTACTATACTACTACTACTACTACTACTACTCTACTTCTACTACTACTACTACTACTACTACTACTACTATACTACTCTACTATCTACTACTATACTCTACTACTTCTACTTATACTTACTATAGTACTACTATATTATTTATATCTACTACTATACTATACTACTGACAACTTAATTTCTCTACTTTATCACTGTACTACAACTCACATTCGTAATGTAGTTTATCCAGGTACAACTTGAGCAACGAATGTCTCCTGTCCAGCATGACCAGACCACATAATTGTGTATCTAAGAATTCTCGTCTCCGCCTGGCGACCACCATAGATCGGTTTTTTTTCGCTGTTGGTTTTGGTTTTTGCTTGCTTGTTTATTTGTTTTGGGGAGAGGGGGGGGGGGGTGTTTGCTTTTTTGTGTTTTCTTTTCTATCCTTTATTTATATTTATTTTCCACCATTTGTGTGAGGATCTGAGTGGTAATAAGAAGGTCTGAGATTCGATCCCCAGTCGAGGATGACTTGCATTTCTTGTATTTTTTTCTTGCTTTTTCTGACACAGTTTCATATCCGCACTTAATAATAATAATAATAAATGGCATTTATATAGCGCTTTACCCCGTTGTCACAGGCTCTAAGCGCTTTACAGTGATATAAAACAAAACATATTACAGTGAGACAAGTGTGAAGGAAACGTGATACGAATTCAATTTAACAACAACAAAATATGAAAATAATTATATATCAGATATTTGGCCGATAAAAGGCTAACGGTATTGCGGGTTTGTTGTACCGAAATACCTATCTGTAACTTTGATACAGATTAGGATAATAATAATATTTTGAAAAGTTTAACTGCATTTTACTCAGACATCATTGTTCTTTACATTTTCAATAAATTTTACCAAATCTTTATTCAAAATTTTCACCAAGTACAAGTTTTGTCAGGGCACCACACATTTAGCGTGACCTTTTATTTGAGCTCTTTTATATAGGGCAATATCAAGTAAATGTGCTCAAATCCCTTTACGGGGGGGTCTCCAGCCAACAACAACTCTTAATATGTATAATGACACATGGCATTTATTAGGCGATGTTACAATTTTTTTTTCGGACAGATACATTGCTGTTAACGGCCAGGTATTCATTTTACACATGAGAAAATGGGCACAAAGGGTCTTTTCCCAGCGGGACTCGAACCCAGAAGCTTCCGGTTCGAAGGCGAGTGCCATGCCACTATACCACACAGCCGCACATTTGTAGCAGAATAATAGCATGCAGCATATTGTCTTGTTGCATCGGATTTTTATTCTTTTTATTACGTATATTAGATTTCCTGAACAAAACTATGATAAAAAACTGAAAACAAAAACCATCTTGTTGTAATATTATCCATCCATGCTGTTCCATGCAGTTCATGTTTCAAAGATCCACATCTGTTGCGCAAGAAGAGGAAATAAATGAAACGAGACCCCATGCATAATTTGAAAAAGGGGGAAATAATATTTGAAAAACCATGTAGTCTCCAGCTTTCTAGTGGGAAGAAAAGGTGGAGGGGGTTATGTCACGAGTATTGTCATGTGTATCTCTTTATTATTATTCTTATAGGCTAAGGGGAAGAGTGGTTCACCGGTACGCTCTTTGCTTAGTACCAGAAAGGTACCGAGTTCGATCACCCGCCGCTGTGCTGTGTGACCTTGAGCAAGTCACCTCGCCCTACCTCAATTTGCGGAGCTGCACTGCGGCTGACGCCTGGTTATTCCAGTATATCCTCGGAATAGACCCTACAGACAAATTTCACCTATGGCATCAATAGAGGAAATTTTAGTTATTTATTTATTATTATTAATAAGCAGAGAGAAAATTTGATATATGAGAAAACGTGGCCAGATCAAACATAATAATAATAATAATAATAATAATGCTGAAAACTTATATAGCGCTATAACTCCGAGACACCAGACTCTAAGCGCTTAAATTACAAATTACTTTGGCTGAAACATACTCATTCACACACACAAGCACACACACACACACACATACACACACACAACACAACACACAACACAAACCAAACCTATGTTGCTTCTATACCATCTACTAAAATCGAAACAAATATGTTTTAAGCGAACGTTTAAAAATTAGACAAAGATTCTTTTTCACGAATGCTCTGCGGTAAGGCGTTCCAAATAGAGGGTCCGAAATGAGAAAAGGATCTCATTCCAGCATTTTTCCGAATTCGAGGGACAACTAGTTTTGTGGAATCACTGGCGAAGTAAGGGGCGGGGTTTTGAATATCTTTCAATTAGTTCTGAAAGGTAGGAAGGGGCAGTACCTTCAAGACAACGATACACTAAAACACAAGCTTTGAATTTAATTCTTTTCTCA
>NC_088366.1:33600294-33646270 GCF_034508935.2 Berghia stephanieae
TTTCCCCTTGGTTAAGTTTAGAATTGGCGTTGAGTTAAGATGGATGAGTTGTCACAGCGATTCATTTTTGTTTTGAGAAGTAGAATAACACTCACTTTCCGATTGGAAGGTCCGGGGTTCGAATCCCGCTCTCAGTGGCGTATAGCTGAGTCATTGGAAAATACTCTTTACACACATTCCTTTTTCAAATCTCCAGTTATTGGTTTTACTCACATTCTCTCACCGTACTCATGTATAAAATTAGTTCCTAGTTGTGTTGTCTTTGTAGGGGAAAAAACTTGTAACATCGCCTAACAGGCGCCATGTGTCGCCCTCCATGTTAAATGTTGCTTTTGGCTGGGAACCCTTGTATAGCGCTTTGAGCATGTTTAGTGGATATTGCTCTATATAAATGCTCGAGTTATTGGATCGATTCCTTGTGAAAATGTGTAAACCACCAATCTGCTTTTATGTTAGGATGAACATGGAACTGATTGAATTTGAAGTAAACATTATGACGAAAGGTAAATCTTTTACAGTTTATGGATCTATCTGCTCACATTTATTGTACGAGTAGCTTTAAATAAACTCTAAGACACTAGATTTTACAATTCAAATCAAATTTTCAGTATTGTTCAAAGTCGACGTGTTCTAATTTGCAGTCTGATAACCCAAATCATTATGGGCTCATCGTTGTCATGGAAATACTCTCAAACCATTGCAAAATGGGGTCCATTACAACAACGTTAAAACGGGCTCATAATTTCGTCTGGTTATCAGACCTGCAAAATATATTCAATTCAGAAAAGTGAGTGGAGCAGGCACTTATGTTGGTAACAACAAGAGATGATGTGAGTAGAAAAGTGCCAGAAGGCAAAAGAGAATAATTTTTTTTTCGCGGCGGTGATGGGGATTTGAATCCGCGACCTTATTGGTACGACAACTCCGCCTGGCCGTTGAGAGCGTGACTCTACCGTATGAGCTATCCACGATCATTCAAACCCCATCGTGGATAGCTCATAATGTAGAGTCACAATCTCCAGTGGCGTAGGGCCTTAAAGGCTATTAAGGCTAAGCCACATGTCGTCATTGTCTAATTTGTAAGAATTTAACAATAAAAAGTCACACTTTTAATTTTCTGTTTCCCAAACAACGAAATTCATTGTTGACCTGGTGTTAAAAAACCCTTACAGAGCCTCAAAACTTGAACCAATCACACCGCTTTGAATTTACTACAGCTCGAGTCGTACTCGTGCCACTGACAAATCAGTATAGCGTGTGGCTTTAAAGGTTGAGAAGGCTTCCAGCCATAATCCCACGGTACAATAGGCGATGCATTTCACGCTTGCCGTGTGCTGTGACTGTGGGCATCAAGAGGCATCTTGACGTTGAACTGAGTCATTGTGGCTTTCTTACTCGCAGCCACAAACAATGACCTAATTGTTCCATTAATGGCAACGTGTTGTACCTGTTACCCATCCCTCTTTGAGGCGTGTCAGGCATGTGATATTGAATTCCCCATTGTCCCTTTTAAACATGAGTGTGTAAGGAAATGCCATTGTGTCTTATGGCGCTGTAGGGAAATACCTGTGGATTGAACGACTGAGGACATCCAACCTTATCTTGATTTATTTCTTTTGTCACTCTAAAACGTGAAGGTGTAGTATTGCCATCGTGTCTTTGAGTCTGATCTTCGACATCCCCAATTTAATCCCTGACGTTATCGGAGCTGCGAATGGCCATTGTCTCCATAGACCATGGTTGACTTCGTGACGATCCATCCATCGTACGCGCTTTGTATTCATTTAGGGGTAAACATGTTTAGGGGGAGAAGAACATTAAATTACAACACCCACCCCCATTTCGCCTCAAGTTTTTTCCATGAGTCATGCGAATAGGGATGGTAAAGATAGTGACTTTTAATTTCATCTTCAGTTCTACTGTAAGTCCGTGGTGGAGAAGGACGTTTTGTATTTTCTGTTGTGAAAGTCCATAGTAACGTTCTATCACGGCTTCTAACTCCTGTCTCTGTTGTGAGACAGTATTACCAAACAGAAATTAATGTTGTTTGATTTCTTTTTGAGTAGTGCTCTGCTGGTGAGATTTCAGTGTTATTTGTAATCTATTGAAATATTGTGTTCTGTTGTGATTATCGGCATTTCTGATTTAATTGATTGTTTATGATAATAGTGATACCCGAGTTTTCAATGCTATTTTGCGATGTGTCATTTGTCCGGTTATATACTGAGTTTTATAGTGGTGTTGATATTTTTAAGAATTGATTTTCATTGTTTTCATTTTCTTTCCCAAATCTAGAGATCTGGCCTTTCTTTAACTTTGTGACTTTACCTGACCATCAAGTCACCTTTATGTGACTCATTGTAACCCCAATGAACATTGACTATAACGTATAACCTTTAGTAACAAGAACTGAAACCTATTACTTAATGAACAAAAACAAAGAACTGAAACCTGTTACAAAATAGACATAATAACTTACTGTGACCTATACATGATTTGGAAAACAATCCATTGTTTGATAACTGCATTAGACATTGTCTGGAACCTAATAAATTGGTACTGTGTGTCATTCATCTGGACATTTAGCTCATCAATATCCCACACTTGGAATAACACACAGGCAACTTCAGTACAGTACGTAGAATATCATCTTCACACAGACGGAGATAAGTTGGGGACCCTGAGGTCATACAAACTAAATAATCATGTTTTTCTATCATTATTCATATATCATTTAGCTTTATATTCACATCATTCACTTCTATCACCAACTCATCATATCTGTCAATCATTAGTTTCATCAATATTATTTTGACATTTATCCTTTTATCACTGACTATATTATCAATATCACAATTCTAGTTAGAAGCGTCATCTTGATAACATTCATTACATCAAAATCATCATCATTATCATCATTCACCATACATTCTTGATTCATTTGTTATATTCATTCATATACATTTCATTTATAATCAGCTCATTACATTAATTAATAAACACTTCATATCATACACACTTAAATCTCGGACTTGTTGTGTTCATAATTTGTGAATCTTTGGTAGTCAGCCTCACCCCCCCCCCCCCCCCCCCCCCCCCGTCGCCGTCAGGGTCCGAACCGTGCACACTCGTGCTCAGACCGTGTGACATAATTTGGTGGAGCTGCCGGGTAGGATATCTGATTGCCATTGTTTTTGCATATTGTGGATTGATAAGTTTTGAGACACACTTACATCTATAGATAGTATGCAGATGACGTCACTCAGGCCTTTGTTATTGTTTTGCCATCCGCGTTTGTGAGTTGTTCTCACTAAACTGTATTAACCAGACTATAAAAGTTCATGGTTACACAGAGTTTGTGTGTTGGTCCGTTATACTTCCGGATGGCAATGTTGTGAACTCCTTGGCCAAGCGCATACTATCTATACACACCAAGAGTAATCATATAATCGCAGTTATATCTAGCTAGCACTTAGCCACGAACTGTTTTTAAGGACGAACAGTTTTGAACCTAGTTCCTCTTCATTTAGATATATTGTTTCAGTCGATAACACAGGTTACATTAATCTTGTTACCCCCCCCCCCCTGTTTCTATCTATTATATAGATAATCCACTTTAATCGCTCTAAACATCTCTCCTCATTTCACAGTCTCGGTGATTATTCAACCTTATCAAAGCTATTCTTTTGCTCTTCCCTTTAGCGACGCCGTTAGCTGTCTACGTTTTCTCTTTTCATTGTATAACATTTTAGTTTACGGCCGTCTCTCTCCACATTCCAGTTCCAAACATGAGTACAAGCATTGAAAAGTTAGCTAAGATTGGATCATCTTTGGGTCTCTCAGGAAGTGATTTGAAAGACTGGATAGAGAAGACTATCAAAGATGAAGACGACAGAAAACAGAGAGAACTTGAGGCAGAGAGGGCAAGGGCGGAAAGAGATATCGAAATTGAAAGAGAGAGGGTTAAATAAGAGACGGAAAGGTTGCGAGAAGAGATATTTTGAACGTGAACGTACAGAGGTTGCGAACGAGCAAGTAGGGTTGTTGATGTGCGCCACCGCGGCAGTGGTTGATGAAAGAGACGAAAGTACCGACGAACCAGCACACCTAGAGTTGCCATCACTAAACCAAACTGAGGGCGTCGACGATGTCACCATATGTGATGCTCTAGATGAGGGACAGAGGCACGAGTTATCCAAACTATTGCTTGAATATACTGATGTGCTTACTGATATACCAGCTCGTACTCATATGTACAACTATGACACCAAACTCACATCATCGGTGCCTGTCCGCAAGAAGCCGTATCCAGTACCACAGGCGATGAAAGAAACTTTGAAAGAGGAAGTTAGAAGTATGCTGAAGGCTGGCATCATCGAACCTTCAGACAGCCCGTACTGCTCACCATCCGTTGTAGTTCGAAAGAAAGATGGAACGAATCGCTATTGTGTTGATTTCCGCGCACTTAATAACATCACTGTTTTCGACGCAGAACCCATGCCTCGACTAGATGACCTCTTTCAGCAAATAGGTCAAGGTTGTGATATCGTTTCGAAGCTTGATTTATCTAAGGGATACTGGCAGATCCCATTGTCGGAAAAATCCAAGCCGCTTACTGCTTTTGCCACTGAGCTTGGTCTGATGTCATTTACCGTCATGCCCTTCGGCCTTCAGTGTGCGCCGGCCGCATTTTCCAGACTGATGCGGAAGGTACTCTACGATCTTGACAACGTCAAGAATTTCATTGATGACATCATCATACATACGAAAACGTGGGAACAGCATATCGACGCACTCAAAAAGGTTTTCCAAAGACTGAGAGACGCTGGTCTCACCGCAAAACCTACCAAATGTCTGATTGGGTTTAAGGAGGTAGAATTCTTGGGGCATAAGCTTGGTACTGGCACTTTAGCACCCACCATCGACAAAGTGGAAGCCATTAGGAAAGCTCTGCCACCACAGACTAAAAAGCAAATGAGGAGCTTTCTAGGACTCGCCTCGTTCTATAGACGTTATGTTCCAAATTTTGCTGCAGTCGCTAGCCCACTAACTGACGCCACCAAAAATGGAAAACCAAACAAAGTGGTGTGGAATGAAGCCCTAGATAGAGCCTTCAAATATCTAAAGGAAAGACTGTCATCAGAACTTGTTCTGCGGTTGCCAGATTTTGACAAGACATTCATACTAGCCACTGATGCCAGTGACACGGGCATTGGCGCAGTGCTGATGCAGGAATATGATGACAGCAAATATCCTGTTATGTATTTGAGCAGGAAATTACTGCCCAATGAGCGCAACTATTCAGTTGTGGAGCGGGAATGTTTGGCGTTGGTTTGGGCAGTGAAGACCTTGGACACTTATCTTTTGGGGAGAGAGTTCATCATTGAAACGGACCATGCTCCTTTACTTTACTTAAACCGGGCAAAAAGCGAAAACGGCAGACTCATGCGGTGGTCATTACTCCTCCACCAGTACCATTTCAAGCTGAGAGCAGTGAAGGGAACAGAGAACCATGGTCCGGACTATTTGTCCAGGTTGGCTTAACCTGCTGAAGACATTGCTCAGGCATTTCCTGGTCTTTTAGACATAATCCAAGATTTTGTCTTAAGTGGGGGGCTGTAAGGAAATGCCATTGTGTCTTATGGCGCTGTAGGGAAATACCTGTGGATTGAACGACTGAGGACATCCAACCTTATCTTGATTTATTTCTTTTGTCACTCTAAAACGTGAGGGTGTAGTATTGCCGTCGTGTCTTTGAGTCTGATCTTCGACATCCCCAATTTAATCCCTGACGTTATCGGAGCTGCGAATGGCCATTGTCTCCATAGACATGGTTGACTTCGTGACGATCCATCCATCGTACGCGCTTTGTATTCATTTAGGGGTAAACATGTTTAGGGGAGAAGAACATTAAATTACAACACCCACCCCATTTCGCCTCAAGTTTTTTCCATGAGTCATGCGAATAGGGATGGTAAAGATAGTGACTTTTAATTTCATCTTCAGTTCTACTGTAAGTCCGTGGTGGAGAAGGACGTTTTGTATTTTCTGTTGTGAAAGTCCATAGTAACGTTCTATCACGGCTTCTAACTCCTGTCTCTGTTGTGAGACAGTATTACCAAACAGAAATTAATGTTGTTTGATTTCTTTTTGAGTAGTGCTCTGTTGGTGAGATTTCAGTGTTATTTGTAATCTATTGAAATATTGTGTTCTGTTGTGATTATCGGCATTTCTGATTTAATTGATTGTTTATGATAATAGTGATACCCGAGTTTCCAATGCTATTTTGCGATGTGTCATTTTTCCGGTTATATACTGAGTTTTATAGTGGTGTTGATATTTTTAAGAATTGATTTTCATTGTTTTCATTTTCTTTCCCAAATCTAGAGATCTGGCCTTTCTTTAACTTTGTGACTTTACCTGACCATCAAGTCACCTTTATGTGACTCATTGTAACCCCAATGAACATTGACTATAACGTATAACCTTTAGTAACAAGAACTGAAACCTATTACTTAATGAACAAAAACAAAGAACTGAAACCTGTTACAAAATAGACATAATAACTTACTGTGACCTATACATGATTTGGAAAACAATCCATTGTTTGATAACTGCATTAGACATTGTCTGGAACCTAATAAATTGGTACTGTGTGTCATTCATCTGGACATTTAGCTCATCAATATCCCACACTTGGAATAACACACAGGCAACTACAGTACAGTACGTAGAATATCATCTTCACACAGACGGAGATAAGTTGGGGACCCTGAGGTCATACAAACTAAATAATCATGTTTTTCTATCATTATTCATATATCATTTAGCTTTATATTCACATCATTCACTTCTATCACCAACTCATCATATCTGTCAATCATTAGTTTCATCAATATTATTTTGACATTTATCCTTTTATCACTGACTATATTATCAATATCACAATTCTAGTTAGAAGCGTCATCTTGATAACATTCATTACATCAACATCATCATCATTATCATCATTCACCATACATTCTTGATTCATTTGTTATATTCATTCATATACATTTCATTTATAATCAGCTCATTACATTAATTAATAAACACTTCATATCATATACACTTAAATCTCGGACTTGTTGTGTTCATAATTTGTGAATCTCTGGCAGTCAGCCTCCCCCCCCCCCCCCTTTTTTTTTTATATATATAAGTGTCGCCGTCAGGGTCCGAACCGTGCACACTCGTGCTCAGACCGTGTGACAGAGTGTGTTAATCTGATGTGTGCAGTGTTTGTTTTTTAAATTTTAATTAATTGCTATTAATTGTGATGAATCACGTTGATTACCTGTTGACTGTCAATACCAGTTCTTTGAATAGGGAAAATAAACTTTTGATTAAACGTCTCGGTCCCCATCAACCAAACGATTTTGTACTCACTATTAAAGACGGGAAACAGAACCGATCATTTAATTTGATAAAGATTGGTATAGTCGTTTTCCTTGGCTTACGGTGAGAATAGAATAGAAGAGTTTATTTTGTTTTAATTTGTATTTTGTTTGGCGATAACAGCAATACAGAATTGTCTTGGACAAGAAGTGGATTTACCTGTCTGAAAAAATTAACACAGAGAGCATTGAACCATCAGAAGTCTAACTTACATTTAAATATCACCACTAGATTGAAAACCCTTGGTACTGTTCACATAGGTGCACAGATTGACAGTGGCTATCGCTTATCCTTAGCCAGGCATTATGAACAAGTTACAAAGAACATACAAATTTTAGGTAAAATAATTGAGTGCATCAAATACTCTCTCTCTCTCTCTCTCTCTCTCTCTCTCTCTCTCTCTCTCTCTCTCGCTCTCTCTCTCTCTCTCTCTCTCTCTCTCTCTCTCTCTCTCTCTCTCTCTCTTTCATATCTATAACTAAATGATCCTATGCGACAACCCATCTCAAATCCAGCCCCATGCTCCTAAATGACCAGGCTACGCCGCTGACAATCTCACCGGCCAATCGGAGTTGTCGTACCAATAAGGTCGAGGGTTCAAACCCCCATCACCACCGCGAACATTTTTTATTCTCTATTGTCTTCGGCACTTTTCTACTCACTTCATCTCTTGTTGTTAAAAATATATTCAAGTCGGCCACAGGCCATAACTACTATCGGATTCTGTGACGCCTGAGATTTGAGAGTTTTTGATTAACTCCAATCTGACATGACTGATATCGAAGTCCCAAAATCGTTTCAATGCGTTTTTTTTTGTTTTTTTTTTTGTTTGTTTGTTTTTTTGTTTTTTTTTTTAACATACCAATGAATACCAATATAGCAATTTCTTTGCTTCTAAAGCTGGTAGGGTAGGCTACCAACTGAGCTCTGGGGGCGTCGACATTATGAATGACATGAAAGTAACAAACTTTGGTGAAAATTGGTTACTATCCTAGGGAGTTTATTTGGTACAAACCTTCGTTCAGAATTTAATGTTACAAATTGACAGAAAATCTATTTTTATCTTCAACCCAAGAGATTGGCGGCTCCCATTAACCCCATTCTACTCACTGATAGGCTGATTAGCAAACTACATCTCACACTCTTTCATTACTACCTTACACTGACAGAACACGTTTATAAATATTATGATCATTATCATTATTATTATTATTATGATGATGATAATGATGATGGTTATTATTATTATTATTATTATTATTATTATTATTATTATTATTATTATTATTATTATTATTATTACTATTATTACTATTATTATTATTATTATTATTATTATTATTATTATTATTATTATTATTATTATTACTATTATTACTATTATTATTATTATTATTATTATTATTATTATTATTATTATTATTATTATTATTATTATTATTATTATTATCATTATTATTATTATTATTATTATTTTGTTTTTAGCCAGAAGACTTTAATATCATAATATTAGATAGAAGATAAATAACCTCTCAATGGTTGAAAAGGCACAAATTCGAGAGAACACCAGATTTAAAACATTTTGAGAAGTTAGTATAATCCCAAATTATAGATTTGCAAAGGAAACAATTTTTTGCCAAATGAAAAAAAAAGTTGTGTCATTGCACTTCTATAACCAATTCTGTCGTAATCTGGAAAAAAAAAAAACAAACAAAAAAACCCCACACAAACGAATATCTAAAACTTTGGCCAGAAAACGTGTCTGTCAAATATCGATCGATTTAAATTACCCTCATCTTGGCAAAATGGTTTGAGAGTTTTTGCCAGTTTTTGGCATTTAAATCGATCGATAATCGACGGACGAGTTTTCTGGCAAATATTAAAGTCCGTACCGTCTGAAGTACGGCAGTTTACTTGTTAAAAAGGTAAATCCTTCCTCAATTGAGAACAGAGTCACGAATACTTTAAGGTCAAGAAAAAAAATTATATATAACGTTGCTATCATGGTTCGAACGGTCAACCTCATTAATCAATGGGCGGATTACTACTTAAATAACTACAAATCAAAGTCTCAGGTTTAGGATTTTTTTTTCGCCAATTTGAGGGACATTTTAATCGATCGATATTTGAAGAAAGTTTTCTGATCAAAAATTCTAAATACGTGACTTTTTTTCAAAATACGTCATGATTGTAAACTTGACATCTCCGTCCTCTCTCCATCACTCTTCATTCAATCACACCAGAATACCGCCGTACTCTGGAAAAACCCATATTTAAAATTTTGGCCAGAAAATTCGTCTTTCCAATATCGATCGATTTAAATGACTCTCATCTTGGCAAAAGCTGCCAAACCTGGGACTTCGCGAAGTCCCAGGTTTGAAAGTTTTTTTGCCAAGATGAGAGTCATTTAAATCGATCGATATTTGAAAGACAAATTTTCTGGCCAAATTTCTAAATATGGGTTTTTCCAGACTACGGCAGTATACGATTGTTACAGGAGTTATTGCTTTACATCAGAATAATCGAATGTTCCAAATTTCCATAACTTATTCACTCAGTATTCCGAATAATCTGGAACGTTTGCTGTTTTTTTTCCCTTATAGTATTTTATTGTGTATATTTCACAATGGAATATGGGCCAAGCCGATGGGATGGTGGTAAGTCGCTTTCTTTGGATTGGAATGTCAACACTCAACTAGTTTATTTTTATCTAACGTACTATGGACAAACGTGTAGGTTTAAATTTTGGCTAAAAATTCCTTCAAATTTCGATAGATTAAACTGATCCTCGCCTTTGGCAAAAAAACAAAACAAAAACAAAACAAAAACAAACCTGCCGATCGCTCACATTGCTGTATAAATGTTCCATCCCACTTTTCCCCACGAACAAGTTGATTTTCTAATGTCTCAAATAGTGATTCGATCCCATGCATTTTGAACTTACTCTTTTAAATCTACTTCTATGTAAATTCTTGTTCTTGTTTTTATAACTCATTAATGACCAAATGCTGTTGTCCATTTGATTCAAGCCCCGGTTCATTTGAAGACTTTCGTCTTTTGAAATAATCTGGATATAAGTTTTACTCGTATTGAACATTTTGTAACATGTTAGAAGAAAAAAACATATTCCACATTCTATACCAATCCGTCATTTCTCTTTAAACTAAACGGAGGAACTCCTTACACTATCAATCACCACACTGCTAAAACATGGCACAAGATTTAAAACCTTTGAAATCGTGATTTTAAAACGCCTTTGGTATCATTATCATGGCATATCCCTCCGTAACTAACTGCCAACCGAAACAAGCTTCTGTCCTGCGCCATCTACCACATTCATTCACTGGCCTATTCATTCGCTCATGTCTTGTGACCATCTTCTTCTTGATCTCCCTCTCCCTAGTTGCCCCCCCCCCCCCCCCCACAATACTCTCTAGAAAAAATGTTCAAGGGTGTCATGTCTCTTGATATGTCCAAAAAAGCAAGTTTTAGTTTCTCTATAATCGTGATGAGATACAGTTCTTTAATGCCCAGGGTCTCTTTCACAATTTCGATATTTACTTTGCTGTCCAGGGAATGCGGAGAATTTTCCGGTAGCATTTCAATTCAAATGCATTGCCTTTGGTATAACCGGCTTATTTTCTTAACAAATAGAGCGTTTTAAATCAAACTTAGCAAGCATCAACTTAAGGTCTAGTTCTTGTTGCTTGTAGTTCTTCTAATATCTATTCCAGATGTCTATTTCTGTAAAAATTCATAATTTAGACCGACATATGAATATTCAGTATCTAGTTCATCCCATCACAGTAACGTTTTGCAACTATGGCTCAGAATTGTTCAATGAACGATTAGATAAAAGACACAGACAAACAGACAGTTAGATTGATAGATAGATAGATAGATAGATAGATAGATAAATAGATAGATAGATAGATAGATAGATAGATAGATAGATAGATAGATAAATAGATAGATATATAGATAGATGGATTGATGGATGGATGGATAGAAAGATAGATAGATAGATACATGGATGGATGGATGGATGGATAGATAGATAGATAGACAGGAGATAGATAGACAGACAGATAGATAGATAGATAGATAGATAGATAGATGGATTGATGGATGGATAGATAGATAGATAGATAGATAGATAATAGATAGATAGATAGATAGATAGATAGATAATAGATAGATAGATAGATAGATAGATAGATAGATAGATAGATAGATAGATAGATAGATAGATAGATTGATTGGTATAGAAGGGGGAGCGATAAATTGACTTGAAGAGAGAGATAGAGAAAAAAAAGATGAGGACTTGCGATGGTCAAGAAGGGTGAGAGAGAGAGAGAGAGAGAGAGAGAGAGAGAGAGAGAGAGAGATAGAGAGAGAGAGACGGGGGGGGGTGAGAGGGAGAGATTAATAGATAGAGAGAGAGGTATAGATAGAGAGAGAGAGAAAGAGAGAGATAGATAGAGATAGATGGATAGATAGATAGATAGATAGATAGATAGATAGGAAGAGAGAGAAAGAGAGAGAGAGAGAGAGAGAGAAAGAGAGATAGAGATAGATAGATAGATAGAGAGAGAGAGGGTGAGAGAGAGAGAGAGAGAGAGAGAGAGAGAGAGAGAGAGAGAGAGAGAGAGAGAGGCGGATGTCTAAAAGTCTTCACCGCAGATCATTGTGTCGTGATTGGACCAGACATAATTTTGAGCTCATGGGTTGCCTGGGGTAGGGTTTGACGGGTGGTGGTGGGGTGGGGTTGGGGGTTGGGGGGGGGGGGTGAAGGGGTTCTGGCCAATGATCGATTACGATCCATTATGATTTTCCATGATAAGAGTTGATGCAATCCATATTTCGCTAGCAACCAAGCTAGTTGTCTTGTAAATATGGGATTATCACCGAGGTAACATAAGTCGTCAGATTATGTCACCATCTCTGCCTCTGCAATCTTAGCATTTAGGTCCCCCATTACCATAAGGACTTCTTGTGATTTACACATTCGTTTTGCTTTGTCTAGTGAATGGTAAAACTCTGTCATATCTGCATCTGTCGCCTCTTCTGTTGGTGCATAAACTTGAATAATATTGGTGTCAACTACAGGTCCTCTTAGCTTAACCAGCAAAACTCTGTCTGAGATTGCTACGTGCCCTTTGTAAAATTTGGTTGATTTTTGGTCTAAGATCATCCCTACTCCTTTTTGGAAAGAGGTTCCACCACTCCATATGATCTTATATGTAGTGTTGTTTTCTTGTTTTGACATGGTTCCCTGCTCTTTCCATCTCATCTCTGCCAGGCCAAGAATATTTATTTGGAGCCGTTTCATTTCTTTTAGAATGTTGTTTAGTTTTCCTTTTTGGGCACAGGTCCTGACATTCCATGTCCCAATTTTGGTTTTGTCACATTTGTTAAATTTATTTCTCCTAGTAATTGGCTGACGGTTCGGTGTGACCTGACGAACATCACGCTCCCAACCGAGCGAGGCAGCAGTCTTCCGTGAAAACATGCTCCCCTTTACGCTGTCACCGTTTAACTTTTTGGACTTATTCATGCAGTTAACTCGGCAAAGTTACAAGAATGGTTTGCCATTGCCTATTCTTGTCGCCCTCTGCAGTTGGCCAGCTTGACCTGTTACCGTTCGACACCACGAGGAGGTTGCAGTAGGGCTTGATGATGATCTATCTTTGCAGACTTGGCATCATCCATTTGTCGGACCACATGGACTCGGAGACAGAAATGAACGAGGAAACATCCGGGCAGATTGGTGTAGAACAAATAAATTAATGATTTCAAACACCTGGTTTCAACAACACCCAAGAAGAACCTGGACATGGCAATCACCAGGGGACAGAGCAAGGAACCAGATAGACTTTATAGCAGTATCATCAAGATTCAGAAATGGCATATTAAATTGCAAAACCTATCCAGGCGCCGATGTAGACAGTGACCATGTCCCAGTTGTTTGTACAGTAAGGATAAAGTTTAAAGCTATTCAGAGAACAACTGGTAGAATAAAGAGGGATTACAGGTTATGCAAAGACAATGGCATACAAACAAAAATGAGAGAAGAATTTGAAAATGCACTCATGATACAAAGCCAAAGTGAACCTGATAACGAAAAATGTGAAAAAACAATTTGATATATTCCAAAAGTGTGTCAAAGCAACTGCAGAAAAGCATTTACCAATAGCTCAAATAAACAGCAAAAAGGAATGGATGACAAATGAAATTCTAAACCTATTTGAAGAAAGACGAAAATGCAACAGAGGGTCTGCAGAATACCAAACATTGAACAACCACATTAAATCCAAATGCATCGAGGCACACGAGAACTATCTAGACTGGAAATGCTGCGAAATCGAAAGAGAATACAAACCCAACCCCCAACAAGCTCACCAAAGAATAAAAGAACTATCAGGGAAAAGGAAAAGCAAAGCAGCAGGAAGTTGTATCCAAAACAAACAAGGGGAACTGCTATTTGAAGAACAACATATAGAAAGCCGATGGGTAGAATACATAGGCGAACTGTACAATGATCCAAATAGAAATGAACCACCACTGAAATTCAAAGAACCATTAAGCGGACCAAACATCACCAAAAGTGAAATTGAACATGCCATGGAACGAATGAGGGATGGTAAAGCAACAGGCCCTGATGAAATATCTGTAGAGGTATTAAAAAGCCTAGGAGATCTAGCAATTGATGAACTTCACATATTATTCAACAATATATACAATACTGGGAAAATTCCAGAAGATCTCTGTAACTCTATTTTCATAGCAATACCAAAGAAAGCAGGTGCAGTCAGATGCGAAAATTTTAGAACTATAAGTTTAATAAGCCACATCAACAAAATACTGTTGCGTATAATTATCAACAGGCTAAGGAATAAGATTAACCCCGAAATCGCAGAAGAACAATATGGATTCCAACCTGACAGAGGGACAAGGAACGCAATATACCTCCTCCGTGTTTTAAGTGAAAGAGCTATACAGGTTCAGACCCCACTATACCTCTGTTTTGTCGACTACAAAAAAGCTTTTGATAGAGTACGCCACGAAGAAATACTAAAACAACTGCACTCCATTGGAGCTGATGAGAAAGACCTCAGACTCATGCAAACATTATACTACACCCAGCAGGCATCTATCAAAATCGGAAACTCTACAGGAAATTCCATTCCTATTAAGAAAGGAGTCCGTCAAGGGTGTGTTGCCTCACCAGATCTGTTTAATCTATCCAAGAAACAATCATGAGGGGCATAAATAATATGGAGGGAATAAAAGTAGGAGGTCACAACATAAATAATATAAGATACGCAGACGATACGGTACTCATTGCAACATCAGAAATCCAACTTCAAAAGATTGTTGACAAAGTGGTAGTAGATAGTGAAGCCAAGGGAATGGAAGTGAATATCACCAAAACGGAATGCATGGTAATACAGAAAAACCCCGAAAACAACAACACCTGCAATATAACGATTCACGGCGAGCAACTTACCAACGTAGAAAGTTTTAAATACCTAGGTTCAATAGTGACAACAGATGGAAGATGTAACCGAGACATACGAGCAAGAATAACTCAAGCCAAACAGGCCTTCATGGACCTGGGAAACATTTTGAAAAACAAACAGATGTCGTTCGGGATTAGATTCCGAGTCTTGAAGTGCTACGTGTGGCCAATCTTGTTATACGGATGCGAAAGCTGGACTACAAATGCAGAAACACAAAAGAACATTGAAGCTTTTGAAATGTGGTGCTTGAGAAGGATGCAGAGAATATCGTATACTGCACACAAAACGAACGAAGAAGTGCTAAAACAAACATACCAACAAAGGAAACTAATGCCCTTAATAGTGGATCGACAACTATCCTTTTTCGGACACATAGTAAGGAAAGATAAGAATGAATACCTGGCAAGTTGTGGAAAAATACCTGGTAAACGCGCCCGGGGGAGACAAAGAAAAACACTCATAGACCAATGAAGGGCTTCACCAACCTAACAATCCAAGAGCTGTTTGAAAAAGCAAGAGACAAGGAGGAATGGAGAGAGATAATTCATGCAGTATCCGAAGCCTGGACCAGGCATGGAACCTAGAAGAAGAAGAAGAAGAAGAACATAAGTCGAAGTGGTACTAACTAAACTGCTAGATGCTGTGGACTTTAAAAAGTAATATACAAAAATAAATAAAACTGCTTCGAAAAAAGAATAAAATACCAAACTTGGACAGTTTCTTGCTCAAAGCACTTCTACGGCTGATAACACAAACAATGAAACCATGGATACATTACTTATATTCCAGACAGTATGTGTATGATATTTTGTTGTCTTTCGAAACTGTTAATTTAATTTCTTTTGTTAATTTCTAGGAAACATAAAGGAGGTCACGCTTTTATATTAGTCCAATATTCCCAAAATGTGATCAAAGCGCGTTACACTGAGAATCAAATGGCTTACTTACACCTTACATCCTGAGCCAAATGGAGCACAGAATATGTTGGACGAGATATAGCACCTGTTAAGAGCTATTACAAAAGTCTTTTTCAGTAAAGACAAAACTATTACCGGCCAGTATTCATTTTACACCTGAGAATAAGAGCAAAGCGCATTTCCCGAGGAGTCAACTTTGCACGACCCACAGAGGTACTCGAACAAGAAACCAATAGATCATAAGTCGAGTGTCATATCACAAGACCACAACGACACACTGTCGTGCTCTGAAAAAACCCCCATATAATCTTACAAATTTTGTCCAGCGATCGATTGATAAAACTGGACCCCATCATGTCAAACACTCTCATACGTATGCTTTCAGTGAAGTCTCGGATTTGAGAGGTATTGCCAAGATGAAGGTCATTTTATCGATCAATATTTTCAGAATTCGACAAAAAAAAAAGGTTTCCTCGTCCTGTAAAATGGCCTACCACAATCAAGACGATCAATTTCTTAGCTTGCATTTGCTTTAGATTACTTTTCTTATATATTTTGATAGAAACCGTTTTATAAACAAATCCATTCAAAATTGACGAGAAGTGCTGCCATCTATCTCAAATTGAAATTATCTGAAGATTAATTAAAAATACACTCTCTAGTAATTGTGAGTGAACATGACATTAATATGCGAAGTTGAAAGTCAAATAAAGCCATGTTGAATCCGCCCACTGGCATTAAGTATTACGTTTAAAATTTGCTTTTTTCCTTCTATATAATGGCGCTCCGTCTTGTACACGATGTCTTGTAACGCCAAAATGTGCGTGTACTCTCAAAATGACACTGCCCGTCATTTGCCATTGTCTCTTCTATTCATATATCTGGCACTTTTTCATCAATATCTCGTCCCTGACCCCGGTCTAATTGATATGTGAGCCAGTTTCTCCATTCTTCACTAACATACCCCAAAGCGTTTAGTTCTCATGGTTCTAACAGCATCCATAGCAATGGCTGAAATATTGATTGATAGCTTCTGTCTCCCTAGAAAGCCAAAATGGCAACATACAGTTGTAAAAGGAGTGAAAGCCTTAGAAAGACAATAGCATGACTTCAGAAACAATTGAGTCGAAGACAAGGGGGGGGGGGGGGTAATTTAAACGTCGCTGTCTACACTCTAAATTAAGTGTTTTACATACTTTTTTCACCTCATTATTTGTAAAGAGCTGTTTAAATAATTTTATTTCGTCACTCATAGAGTTGAGCTAAAATCAGTTCCAATAAATTTTGTTTTTGTTTTTCAGAAAACGACAAACCATGTGTAATAAGAAGCCACAAACTTTATTGGTGCAATGATATTATTTAAAGATGTAACGCCAGATTGAAAGTTTGAAAATTCCAGGAATCAACCAGTTTATTGCCGTACCGGAAATATATACGCACTTAAAAATTTGGTCAGAAAACTCGTCCTTCAATTGTCGATCGATTTAAATTATCCTCATTTTGGCTAAAAACCATTAATCCTGGGAGCTCGCAATGCTAACTGGTTAATAACGATTCCTTGCAAAAATATCCAAAAGACAGTCATTCTCTTTGCCTAAAATCACGCCAAAATGAGTCAATTAAAACCGACAATACTCGCTTTCGTCAACAGCAATTACAAAGCAATATTCGCAACGAGAAACATTCCAAAAATAATCGGATGGTTTAATAATAATTAATAATAAATTATACATAGCATTTTCATCACTATGTGATTCTCAATGTATATTACATACAAATATACAAAATTTACATATATAAAATGTTTACCGCAATGATATCAATAGCAATGTTTGTAGTATCGTATCAATGAAAATGTAACGGTAAAAAGGTGGTGCTTCAACAATGATTTAAAACTATCAATAGAATTTGCTTCTCTTATTCTTCTGAAAAGGTCATTCCACACAAGGGGTCCAGTGTGGGTAAAGGAATGGCGGCCATAAAATATATAATTATAATTATTTCTAAGAGAAAGCTTCGTCGAGGATCTTAAATTCCTATTTGGTCAAATATTTCTTATATTCTTTTAATGTAGTCAGGTGCTTCATCATTTAAGCTTTTAAAACAAAACAGAGCAATATTAAAAATGATTCTTTCCTTGCCTGGCCAATGCAGCTCATACGGAATAGGCAGGATGTCTTGTCACTAATTTAGCTGCACTATTCTGTATGACCTGCAGGCGCGAGATTTTATCATGGCTTATGTGAGAGAAAAGACTATTGCAATAGTCACGCCATGACAAAACAAGAGTTGTGATGAGTTTCATTGTTGCGTCTTTAGTTAGGAAATCTCTAATGGTGTATATTTTCTTGAGATTATTTGTAAGAGTTTTACAGAGGCTGTCTTCTTGCATTTTCATAGAAAATCATGTTCCAGGAAATCCCCGACATTTCTAACGCTTGTCAAAGGCTGAATTGGACAACCATGTATATTCCATCAAGCTATTTCCACTTTTATTTCTAGTGCATAGCTTAACTTCTGTCTTTTCTTCATTCAATTTCAACTTCTTCGTCTCCATCCAACATTTTACTTCTGAAATACAGTTCTCGACAAACGCTATAAATGAAAAAATATTGCCTGGAACATCAAATTTGTATATCTGTGTATCGTCAACATAAAAGTGATAGGAAATTTTATTTCTTGCCAAAATTTCGGAAAGAGGCTTAGTATACATGGTAAAAATAACTGGATCCAAGTCACCCTGCCTATTCCGTAAGAGTTGCATTGGCCAGGCAAGGAAAGAATCCATTTGATCTAGCCATATTAATCTGGACAACTTGTTTCCTACATTCTAAATATGACTTAAACCATTCAATCACTGTTCCTCAGATCCCAAATGTTATATTCAAACGTTTGATCAATATCGAGTGGTCGATTGTATCAAACGCAGATGATAGATTTGATAAAGCCAAAAGACGTGTTATTTATGTCTAAATTGTTAAGATTGTTGGTAGTAAGTTTTACAAGGGCAGTTTCAGTGCTGTGGTACGATTTATAGGCAGACTGGAAACGCTACTAAGACGATTACAATTTACATGAAGCAGTCGCCTTTTTAAGACAATTCGTTCAAGCACTTTAGATAAAAAGGACGGTTCGAAACACTTCTATACTTTGTGTAAAAATTTGTGTTGGCATCTGACTTTTTTCGAAGGTTTGAGTTTTGCATTTAGGACTAGTCTAGAGGAAAGAGAGTCATTTATAAGTTTGGTAATTGTTTGAAGCACAACGTCGAGAAATTCTTTCAGCAGATATGTGGGAAGGGGGTCAAGATCACAGTGCTTAGATGGACGTTTCATAATGGTCTCCTGAACTTCCTTTTTGGTTGCAGGTTCAAAAGAGTCAAGAACTTCTCCATTAAAAGATTTGAAGGTGGGTGATAAATGATGATGATTTATGATGATTTACCCAGTAGGTTGTTAATTACGCTGAAGGGTTCTTTACAAATTTGTAGTAATTTAGGTTGGCCATATTTATCAAATTGTAGAAATTACTTTTTACAGATTTATAAATTTCTTTGTGCACTTCAGAGTCACTTTTTCTCAAAACCCGTTCTGTCTTCCTTTTCTCAGTTTTGGCTTGTTTTATCTCTGAGTTAAAATAGTTTGTGTTTGGTATTTCTGATATGACGCGTTTTCAATCGAGCGTGTTTGTTAAAAGTGTCTAAAGTCATACTGTTGAGATCTAATATATTTTTCACATTTGAAATGTTTTCATTGAGTTCAGATTTTAAAATTTTGAACTTCCATTTAAAAAAAAAAAAGTCTCTCGTCCCCACTATTCTTTTTGGAGGGGAAGCTTTACACAATTCGAGGTCGACAAAAATTCCACTCTGGTCTGATGACGCCAAGTCTATCACGTCTGTTTTTGTACGTGAATACCTCTGATAGGTGAAATGACCCAATCAATCGTACTTCCAGATTGATGAGTTGCTTGCGTTATTATATGTGTTGTTCTAGCTCATGTTTCGAAAGTAAATCTTTGGTTTTATTCATGGGCGTACATTGCGAGTGGAAATAATTGTTGAAATCGCCAATAAATATAAATGGTGGCTTTTACAATATGTGGGTGAGGACATCGTTTTGAAATTCAAGACAGAATTTATTGTTTGAATTTCTGGGCGGGCGATAAATACATAGAATATCGACATTTGATGATTCGGAATGAAAGGATAGTCGTGCAAGCTCGTAGCTCTCTCTCTTTTAATGGCTGGAAGGACACATTGGAAATTGTCTTTTATATATAAATACGAATCCACCCCCACCCCCCACCTCCCTTGCGACCACCCCGTAGTGATGATTTCCATTCGTGTGAAGGTGGACAAGACGCTGAAATGTGGTGATCGTCAATATCTTTATGGAGCCACGACTCGGTTATACACAAGATGTCTAAGCTGTAATTCAACATGATGTCGTGTATTTCATCGTGTTTATTTATAATGGACCTTGCATTAATGTGGACAACGCGGACTGGGGGGTAGTGAAATACATTTTGGACAGGACTGGTAATGGTCGAAGTGAATGTTGAGTTGTCGATCTGTGTTGTTTTCCATCGATGACGGATGATGGTATCGATGCAGTATTGCTTCTCACGACCACCGGGAATTTTACGTTCTTTATAATTCTTTACTTGCTTTTACATTCGACAATCGGATAGCTTACTTACTTTAACATCCGAACTTGCTTCTTACGTCTAGCGATTGGATGCCTTACTTGCTTCTTATATCCGACAATCAGATGGAATACTTTCTTCTGGTTTCAGAGAATCGGAAGATTTACTTGCTTCTTACATCCGGCGAGTCGGATGCCTTACTTCCTACGTCCGACAATCCGAATGCGTGCTTACTTCTTACATCCTACAATTGGATGACTTACTTTTTACGTCAACTATTCGTAAGCCAAAAACAATTTTTTTTTTAATTTTATTTTTTTATTCAGGTTTTTAGCATCACACAACCTCCGCAAAATACTACGTTTTGAGGCGATTGGTCACATTTTACCATTGAGTCACTGACGTCACGATAGTCGAGTAAACACATGCCATCAAAGAAAATAATGTAACCTTTATTTATTTTTTTTTTTTTGAAGAAAACCATCTTGTGCGCACCGCCTTTGACAAAGACAATAACAATGTTTTTCTTTTTCGCAATGAGGTGGCAACACATTGGCAACTTGGTGGAAATCTCTCTTAATGTTTGGCGCTTGTTTTCATGAATTTCAACACTTAACGATCGTATAAATGCCCACATGATCATGACTTTCACTTGATGTCTGAATTGTAACTAATCGTCTCAAAGCGGTATTATTATGTCGGGGTTGATAAGTTACTAAAATTGACTGTATGATCTAAATTATGACATGATATTGGAATCAATTCACTTCCTCGAGGAGAAAGAATGTTGTTTATCTATATCAGTCAAATTGTGTATTTCCAATTGTTTTCATTATATATTAAACTTTCGAAATCTGTTTCATGCCTTCTTAATACAGATTTAGCAGTTAACTTCCGTACTCTGGGAAGAGACTTATTTCAAAATTTTGGCCAGAGAATTGTCCTTCAAGTATCGATCGATTAAAATGACCCACCTTGGCAAAAACTCTCAAATCTGAGACCTCGGGAAGTCCCAAGTTTGAGAGGTCTTCTTTTTGCCAAGATGAGGGTCATTTAAATCGATTGATATTTGAAAGACGAGTTTTCTGGCCAAATTTTAAAATATGGGTTTTTTCCAGAGTACGGCAGTATGTATCAACCTGATGTGTTCAGTACAAGGCAAACGATTAATCGTCCAAATCATCGGGTAACCTGTCTGTGGTGTAGGAGTATCACGCCTGACCGGTAATCAGGGGGTCTAAGGTCCGATCCCAGTCGAGGCAGGCTGATTTTGGGGGATAGTTTGTTTTTTTCTCTTGTATTTTTCTTTCCTGTTTTCACTGGTACTGTTTCATGCGCCCATTTCCATATCTTTATCATACACCATGTGCTCGCTCCTTATTTTGTTACTTTGATAATATATTTGTACAACGGATTAAATGGCTTTATAGAGAGTCTATGGATCAATACCGACGTTTTATATTTGCAAGTCCGATAACCCAAATTATCATCATCATCATCATCATCATCATCATCATCATCATCATCATCATCATCATCATCATCATCCATCGTGCTCTTGAGCACGTGGCCGGTCAGCTGTCTCCTCGAATCACGATCCTCTGCGATGCGCATAAAATCTGTGTTGCTTTTAAAATCACGTTTGGCCATTCTTAGGTTATTTAAATAAGTCATTCTTTGTCTTCCTCTCGCTCTCTTGCCTTCGATCATCCCAGATGTTATCAACTTTTCTATTCCGTCTCTTCTCCACACATGTCCCAGAAACCGTAACTGCCTCTTTCTGATGGTATCGATCAATATTCTCCCTTTTTCTACATTCTCCAACACTTCCTCGTTCGTATACCTGTCTGTCCACGATAGCCTCAACATTCTTCTATACTCAAATGTCTCTAACCTCCTCGTTTATTCTTTGTCAAGCGTCCACGTTTCACAACCGTATAAAATGGTATATAACATATGTTTCTACTACTTTCAATCTGGTCTTCAGCTTCAGGTTGTTGTTTGACACAACTGGTCACATTTTATGAACTCATAAAAACTCTCAAACCAACGCAAAATATAGTCCAATACAACAGTGTTAAATCAGACCGTAGTAGCTTGATACTAAAACCAACTAAACTTCCTATTTTGAAGTCATTTTTAGGTTTGTGGACCTAGTGAGTTGTCTTTGTTGTGGTCAAGGAAACAAGTGGTCTCATTGGTTGAACTGTTTAATAAAACTCACGAATTGTTTTCTTTTGTGGCCCAAGACTTTGTTTGTGTTTTGACGTCATATGTTGGTCGGTATCAGGCCATGAGTTTACGAAGGCCAAGATGTGTACATAATATGTGCATCTAGATCATACCAATGAATTTAGTCAAATAAAACAATTCAATTCAATTCAATTCTATTTAATTATTTATTGTTATGCTTCCCCCAATGATTTGCCAAATGTGATGATAACATATAGAAAAGAGAAGGAAAGAGAGAAAAAATTGGTAAATGAAACCAACAAAACATGATGGTAATACTAAAAAAATGGGACGCACCGTCGCAAAGCGGTAATATGTCGGGAATATCAAACTGAGAAATTAGGGAGCAGGCACCGGTGTAAGAGTTTTTAAAATTGAGCTTTTATATAGCGTAATATCCACTAAACGTGCTCAAAGCGCTTTACAAAGGGCCCCTGGCAAACAGCAACACTTAACATGTAAGACGTGACATGATGCCTGTTAGGCGATATTACATTTTTTTCGGACAGAGACAACGCTGTTAACGGCCAGGTACTCGTTCTAAACCTGAGTCCGGTGAGAGAATGTGAGTGTAAGAGTCTTTTCAGAGGACTCAACTATGCGCCGAGCGAGGCTTGAACCTAGGACTTTCCGATCCGAAAGCTGGTGCCATACCACAAGACCACATTGCCGCACAAGATAAAGATCTGAACAAGCATGTATGACAGGTGCCAGACAAAGCAAGAAAGAAAAATACAAGTTAAAAAACAACATTCCAAAAAATCAGTATTTCTCGACTGGGGATCGAACCTCAGACCTCCTGATTACTGGTCAGACCTGCTACCATTACATCACAGAGGTTTCCGATAGTTGGGAAATCCTAGTCCCTATATTGTTCACAAGAGTATACGTTTTATGCCGGATGAAATTCCTGCTGGGAATTTGATTTATTGCCACAAATATGTAAATATTGCTACTCGAAGCTCGAAGGTGAACCTTAACAACGCCACTACCTTATTATCTCATCCATCTGTAGTGTTTCATTCATCCTGTTTTTTGATAAAGGGGAAATCCGAAACGTCCATTTGATCTGTTTTTATAATTAAATTGAAGCTTACATTCAATTTCACATGATTATTTATTGCCCCAAATATGAAAATTGGGGTTAATTTCTCTTCTTGGTTGTAGGGAATAAACACAATTGCATACATTGCAAAAACTCAAATGTTGTTTATTCAATCATTTTCATTCTAAATTCAATGGTTAGGGTCCGATTAATCCGGACATAAAAAACATGAGCTTTTATATAGCGCAATAGCCACTAAACGTGCTCAAAGCGCTTCACAAGGGACTTCTATCCAACAGCAACACTTAACATAATATAGGACGAGTCATGAGTCCTGTTAGGCGATATTGCAATATTTTTCCGATAGAGACAAAGCTGTTAACGTCCAGCTATTTATTTTACACCTGAGTACGATGAGAGAATACCCTAAAGCATATTTTCCAAGAACACAACTATACGCCGCTCAGAACGGGACTCGAACCCAGGACATGCCGATCCGAAGAGTGTCATACCACATAACCGTATAGCATACTCGACATAATACCGTTTTGAGATGGTAAGTCACAAGCAGTGGTAACACAAATCAGGAAGTGGAGATATCACACATTTAAAGATGTACCACAGACCATCAGGAGAGCGTAAGACATAATGTAAATCTTTATTTATTCTTTCGCATATTTTTATAAACAAAATGAACAAATGAACAATTGCAGACATTTCAAAGATTTACCACACCGATAGTTATAGATAGAATAATTGGTATATCTTTTCATTTTTTCCTTCGCTATTTATAATTTAAAAAATGTACAAATGACAATGAAGACATTTAAGTTACACAGTTAGTTGTTTGTAGATGAAGTTGAGCTTCTTTAGCAAGCAGCCACGTTATGATATAAAGATCATAACAAGTTCGAAAATTGCGAAGCCACTATAATAAGTATAAGGCCGATCAATCATCGGCCACAAATCGTACAAAAAACCCCCACAAAAACAACCCGAGCGTCTGCAGTCTGTATTAACAGTCATCGACATAACTGAAGACAAAACCTTGAAAGAAACACAACGTGTCCATCCTATCAAATCCATAATCCCACCCACTGTTCAGATTGACCGTACCCTTCCATCCCCACCAACACCGCTTCAATACAATGATCCATGTTGCAAAATATCAAACATAAATAGCCCAACACACCAGAACATAATAAACTGTATGTTTAACGAACTTCGAACAGCCAAAAAGAAAACAGCAACGAAGTATAGAATGAGCCATATTAACATCAACAGAGTTTAGGAAACAAATTTAATGAAATAAAAACTATTTTGTCAGACAACTTAACATTAAATAGATAAAACATTGAGAGACGTCCTCTTTACAGTTGACACTACAAATTAGAAAGATGCGACCGTGATAATAAAGGAGGAGGGATAGCAACTTGGATTAGATCAGACCGTAGCCATCGTTTACATATAAATATAGCCTGACACTAGAACCCTCTAGGACTGGCAGATTGACGTCATGTTTTAGGTTTGTGTTGCGTCTAGTGAATTGTCGTTGGTAGAGCTCAAGGAAACAAGTTATTTCATTGGTTAAACTATTGAATACAACTCACGATTTGTTTTCTTTTGTGGAAAAAGACTGGCCTTTTGACGTCATTTTTTGGTCATTGTCAGGCTATAAGTTTACGGTGGCTACGATCAGACCTAATGGCCCGGCGAAGAAAAGATCCGGGACCTAATTCATGGTCCATCTCATGTAGGCCTAGTCTAGATCGTGGGCCGGGACCTACAAGGACTGGCTAGGTTTGTAGTATTCATGTGACAGCCTAGAGGTCGGACTTTCAAGTCTGTGTCTAAACTCAGTGCGCCGACGCAAGAGACGACTTCCCCCCTCAGAGTCTCCACATGAGTTCCTGTTTCCAGCATGGTTGCGCAAATTAAGAAACCGAGGTCTCTCTTTAGAGGTACCTGAAAGCGGCAACGGTAGAAAAACAGAGGGAGGGGGGGGGGGGGTATTGGCTGTGTGTGTGAGAGAGAATATAACTGTGGAGTCATGCAAAATGATAATGATGATCACAATAATAATAATAATAATAATAATAATAATAATAATAATAATAATAATAATAATAATAATAATAATAATAATAATAATAATAATAATAATAATAATAATAATAATAATAATAATAATAATAATAATAATAATAATAATAATAATAATAATAATATAATAAATAATAATAATAATAATGATGATGATGATGATGAAGATGATGATGATGATGATGATGATGATGATGATGATGATGATGATGATGATAATGGTGATAATAACAATAACAATAGCAATAATAATGATGATGATGATGATGATGATGATGATGATGATGATGATGATGATGATGATGATGATGATGATAACAATAATAATAATAATAATAATAATAATAATAATAATAATAACAATAATAATAATAATAATAATAATAATAATATTAATAATAATAATAATAATAATAATAATAATAATAATAATAATAATAATGATAATAATTATAATAATTGTTATGGACGTATACACCAAGTTACGCTAGGAAAGAGTTGCTCTTCTTTGTTATTAGCCAATTGACTTTAGCTTAATTCGTTATTATTCGTTAAATCCATTGTTTAAATATTATTGTGATGTCAAATATCAGAGTGGCATGTTCTAGATAAGGATGCACTCTTTGTTCCTTACTTTCCATCTTCCAGTTATAATATTCTGTCACTCTACTTACAATGTTGTTGCGATATATTTGTATATACTCTAATGATAATAATGATAATAATGATAATAATAATATAATAATAATAATAATAATAATAATAATAATAATAATAATAATAATAATAATAATAATAATAATAATAATAATAATAATAATAATAATAATGAGGATGATGATCATGATCAATTCTAGGTCCATTGCTTTTTAATTTATTTGTAAATGGCATTTTTATTTATAAAAGATTAAGTCCTGTATAATTTGCCGACGACAACACACTATCCCATTGCCATAGGATTTTAAAACTCTAGTTGAGAGCCAGATCCTTACTAATTGGTTCCATAGAAATTGCATGAAGGCCAATCCAGACAAGTTTCAGGCTCTAGTTGTAGGCAAAAGAACGCAGAATAAGTTACCACTATTTAATATTGATTCAGAAACAACACCATGTAAAGACACGGTAAAGTTACTTGGAATTGATATTGACTACCAACTAAATGTCGACGTTCACATCAAGAAAATAATATGCAGGAAAGCCTCTTAACGGACTGAACGTGTTAAAAATAGGAAGACACTCTCCAAACTAAATAAACTAACAATTTTCCATACGTTCATTTTATAAAATTTTTGTCCACCTATTTGACACTTCTGCTCAAGAGTAAATACTAAGAAAAAAAAAAGGGGGGGGGGGGGAATACAAGAACATGCTCTTAGATCAATCTACAGTCACTATACCGGCACTTACGGAGAGTTATAAACAAAGGCTAAAGTTATCCCCCTTGAACCAAGCGAATGCAAATTATGGCAACAGAAACATTCAAAATTCTTCATAAATTGTCCCCAAAATGTCTAGAATATTTAGTAACTTTCAAAGAAAGAATATAATATTATGGTTTTATGCAGAGCAATACTGTCAATGTCCAGACAACAAAACAACATTTCGGTAAACTTTATGCCGATGCAGTCTCATGGAATAATCTGCCAGAGCACATGAGAACGGAGACAGATTTGAATAGGTTTGAGAGACTGATGACAAGGTGGCAGATTCTCAAACTTAGTTCAGATCTATTTTCTGTTCCCGTATATTTGATATTCATATTTAATGAAACAGTGAGATATGTCAATGTTATGTATAATATAGTATTTAATTTATTTGCAAAGAATTCTTTTTAAATTCTTATGTCGGTGAAAAAACCCTAAAGGGCTTACTGATTTTAAGTCTGATTCTATTAAGATAATAAACATCATTATTTTTTTCAAATTAGTACTTTTATATTTTGTTTTCATTGTTACTAGTTGATGTTTGCATAATATGTATTTTTTAGCGACAATAAATTATAATGTATTCATCCATTCATGCTCGAGGCATTTCACAATGGTTTATTTATTCCCCCAGCAGCCCATAACGAATGATATTTGCATTTGACGATGGTGGTGGAGGTGGTGGTGGTGGTGGTGATGATGATGATGATGATGATGATGATGATGATGATGATGATGATGATGATAATAATGATGATGGTGAAGAAGAAGAAGAAGAAGAAGAAGAAGAAGAAGAAGAAGAAGAAGAAGAAGAAGAAGAAGAAGAAGAAATCAACCAGTATTGAGCGTTGTCAATGACTTTATGGGTGACAAATATCGCAATGCTCTGCCCGCTCTTTGAAATTTGAGTAAACACACATTTAACCCGACTCAAGTATGAATGGGTAGCCACATAGATTTGGGTAGTGACCGATATTTTAACAGTGCTATCTACTTCATAAAGGACGATGAGTAATATGAGAGTTGTGTTGGATTAAATTGAAATGTATATCCATATTATGTCCCGCTGGACGAAAATGAACTTTCCCTTTTTGTATAGCAATATCTACTAAACGTGCTCAAAGCACTTGACAAGGGGGCCCTGACCAGCAGCAACACTAAACATGTAGGACATGACATGACGCCTGTTAGGCGATATTACATTGCTTTTTCGGACAGAGACAACGCTTTTAACGACTAGGTACTCATTTCACACCCTAGTATAGTGAGAGATTGTGAGTAAAGAGCCTTTTCCAAGGACAAAACTGTGCGCCGAGCGAGGCTCGAACCCAGGACCTTCCGATTCACAAGACCATGTAGCCGCACAAATGAAGTATTTTGTTGCATTGAGCCTTGTGAATCGGTGTATAATATAAGCTATAAAACTGCTCATATTTATTATATTTCAAAATTTATCATATTAATACAGACAACATAACGATATTATGGCAAAATGTATATGCTTCATGAGAATACACCGTATGTCCGTCGCTCTATGGGTCTCTCTCCCGATTGCCAAAGGATATCCAGGATGGGATGTTGAGGGGGGGGGGGGAGCGAGAAAAAACCCCCACATCAATTTGATTAATTTGAGATTGTACTGTAGTTTATATTTTACATTTTCTGCTAGTTCGTGTTAAATCACGAGCGCTGCGGACCCAATGTCCACGTCCTTGGATAAAGTCTCAATAAATCTTGATCAATAAGTCTTCGCCATTTCCAATTTCCCCTTGTGCCACCCACCCAATGCCCTCTATACTCCAGGTTGCTATGCACCCACCCGTCCATCCAACATCTCCACGATACTCCTAGCTGAACCCACGTGGCATTACCATGACAACGAAGTGCTTAATTAAACTTTTAATGAAGAGAGAGAGAGAGAGAGAGAGAGAGAGAGAGAGAGAGAGAGAGAGAGAGAGAGAGAGAGAGAGAGAGAGAGAGAGAGAGAGAGAGAGAGAGAACAGAGAGGGGGAGACGATGGGGAGCAAATGATAAGTTCTCAGATTGTCAAATTTTTTCAACCGAAAAAAATAAATTCTTTATGTTATTTTTTCCACTTGCTGATGTACATTGTTGCTAACTTACTAAAAAGTAGTCAAAACATACCATCTTAAAGATACTTTAATATCCTACTCTCTCTCTCTCTCTCTCTCTCTCTCTCTCTCTCTCTCTCTCTCTCTCTCTCTCTCTCTCTCTCTCTCTCTCTCTGTGCCGTTCCTGCTTAAGACGAGTTGTGTCAGACTGTGGTGCTGTGATATGACAATTGCCTTCGGACCGGTAGATCCTGGTTCGAGTCCCACTCTGGGCAGCACAAAATTGAGTCCTTAGAAAAGGCCCCTTACCACATTATCTCACCGTTTTCCTTTGCTTTATTCACCTTAACTACGCCTTTTACACATCTCTCATTCGTCCTCAGTGTTTCATTCATCGTGTTTTGTTGATAAAGGAAAAACCCGAACCGTCCACAGTATCTGTCTTTTTTTAACAAATTGAAGCTTGCATTTTAATACTTATTGTTATTTTGTCCTTCGAGCTTCAAGCAGCAACATTTTCATTATCAACACTGTCGTATTCTGAGAAAGGAAATATTTTAAAATTTTGGCAAGGAAAACTCGTCCTTAAAATATTGACTGATTAAGATTGACCTCATATTGTCATAATCTCTCAAACCTGGGACTTCAAGGTAAGCTTCACAAGAAGTCCCAGGTCTTAGAGTTTTTGATAAGACTAGGGTCATTTTAATCGATCGATATTTGAAGGATGAGATTTTTAAAATCATAAATGTTTAATGTGTTTTCCAGGAGAAAGTGCAGATGTTGTAAGTTGCCATTATACCCTAATAATATAATATTCATATTGATAAAATAAAGAGAGCACTTTGGGGTGTGAGAAGAAAAATAAATGTCAGAATAGCGGAACATTAATAAAGTACCAGAATGGTAAAAGACATAGTTAAGGGAAGGACGTTGACATTGAAATGGTGAAAAAGAGATCAGCTTTTGTAATAGCGCAATATTCACAAAATTGTGCTTAATGCGCTTTACAACCGGTCACGAGTCAACAACGCTAGACATGTAGGACGATAAATGATGCCTATACGGTACTCTTACTAATTTCTTTTCAGCAGTGACAACACCGTCAGATACTTATTTTTTCACCCAATTTTGGTGAGAATATCAGATTAAAGAGCCTTAACCAAAGACTGAACATTGCGTATCTCACAATGCGACACAAGCCCTTTAATCAAACCGGTCACAAACCCTTTATAATACCACTAGACCACAAAGACGCCAGGAAGAACTCTTGGAATGAAAGAGAAAGGATACAGAACGTATTACTTAAAATAAGTCTGGAATCTGTGGACTTCTTAAAAAAAGGAAAGACATGAATGACAGAGTAATCTGTAGACCGAGGTAAGAAGGGCTTATAATATGACAATGATCAGCGACAGAATAACAACGAACAACAACACGAACATTTAAAAAACTAGATATAAAGAAACTGATTAAAAGAGATGAAACCAGTATTGATTGACAATATCTCCCAAGGGTGGGGGTGGTGATAAGAAGAAGCTGCAGCCAAGCGTTATTCTTTTGTGACCCAAACCTCAAAGCGGTATTATGTCGGGATGAACTAGCTGTTAGAAACTGAATCTATATTCACAAATATGAACCTCGATTTCTTACACGACAAAATACAATAGGTAAAACGAAAAAAAAAGAAGATTAGCCGGATAGCACTCTTGAAAAGTCTACCCCTTTAATATTAACATAAATAACATATCATGGCAAGGGTTACTTAGGTCAGAATGCCTTTCAATGTCCTGTCCGAGAATAAAAGATGCATTTCAAAAATCCCTTGATATTATTATCATTCCATTTTGAGAACAGTACCTAGTGCAGTGCAATCAAAATGATATAATAATGAATGACACAATGCATGTTATGGAGCACCATCAATGCCGTGTTTAAGTTATTTATGAAGTCTTTGGATTTGAATTCTAATCGGTTCCATGCATCAAATGCCCTTACAATGAAAACGTTTTCAATCATATTTGTAGACGGAAGAAAATTGAATGAAAATGTTACCAATTCTCTACGAACTCCAGTGGCTGCCAATCAGAGAGAGATTAAATTACAAAATCGCAATGATATGTTTTAAATGTTTAAATGATGAAGCCGCTGTCTACTTTTAAAAACCTCTTATACATCCTTATACACCTTTCAGATCACTAAGGTCATCCTCTGATATAACTAAACTTTTAAGTTCCTCTTTTTAAATACAATTGTTTATGCAGGCGATCCTTTTCTTCCGTCATGAGACCCCCGTGTATGGAATCCTCTCAATAGAACCATCGGGGAGCAACCGACTGTTAATTCTTTTAAATCGAAACTAAAACATTTCCTTTTCACGTCTGCCTATTTTTAATCTGAGACATACTTTATGGTTATAACCCTGTATGTGAATATTTCAATTTGGGGTTTGCGTGTGTGTGTGTGTGTGTGTGTGTGTGTATGTGTGTGTGTGTGTGTGTGTGAGGGGGGGGAGGGAGGGGAAAGGGGGGGGGGGCACAAGAGATGCATTTTTTTTCATCCGATGTAAAGCGCATTGAGCATTATATAATTTTGAAAATCCTAGCGTCGTTAACTTTGCTTGAATGTTAATAAGGTTTAATGGGCGACAATCGAAAATAAATGCAATCGCCTACAGCTACCCCCAATGTTCCTTCTAATATAGATAGTATGCGCTTGGCTAAGAAGCTCATAACATCGCCATCCGGAAGTATAACGGACCAACACACAAAACTGTGTGTATCCATGATCATTTATAGTCAGGTTAATACAGTTCAGTGAGCATTACTCATAAACGCGGATGGCAAAAAAAAACAATAACAAAGACCTGAGTGACGTCATCTTTGAACTATCTATTGGTCAAGTTTTATTGCCATATTTTCTACAAATTCTTGCTTAAACTTCTTGCATAAGCTTACTCTCTTACAAGGGGTCTTACTATCCTGCGATTTCATGTTGATTGACCGCAATGATAAAGAAATTAGGTAAGTGGTTTCAAATATGCAACAATCGTCATGTCAAGAATGAAATCGGTCAATTACTGATCCCCCTAGGGAGCTATCCACTTCAATTAACCAACAACTCCAAGTTAATTTAGATATAAGTACAGCCATGATGAAGCATCAGTTGCCGAGTCAAAGGTCGTAGCTGGCGGAAACTATAGGAGACGGAAGATAAGTCTTACGTGTAAGCTTGTTACGTACCTCAAAACCAGGGAAGGATCAATTCATACATTGATAACGAATTGATGACAAGGAAGATGACAGGACACGGAATTCAACACTCTACTTTCGACTTTCCTTATCAAGGACAGATGTTTACAGCGCAAAACGAAACATTTCATCGTGGTGGAATTATGTTAGAACAGCGAGTACATATTATTGTAAATCTTCATATGGGTATGAATGAGTAAAACAACGGATTTATTTCACCAGACCGGGATAATAGGCATGTCACTAACATGATGGAAGAAAGAATCAGAGGAACTAAAAGGAGTAGAAATGTAATCAGGGGTACTGCTGAATACCGAAATCCACCAAAATCTACCGAAATCTACTTAAGTGGGAGGGGTGAACCAGATACTATCGGAGGTGGGCACCAGTGGGAATTGAACCAGATGCTATGGGAGGTGGGCACCAGTTGGGATTGAACCAGATAATATGGGAGAAGGGCACCAGTGGGGAGTGAACCACAGACTATTGGAGGTGAGCAAGAGTGGGGATTGAACCAGAGATTGTGGGGGATGGACACCAGTGGGGATTGAAACCGGAACTAGAGGTGGACATAAGTGAATAATCTTGAGAATATTGAAGATGAACACCAGCTGGGAGTGAACCCGAGACTCAGAGATGTGGATACCAGTGAAGAATGAGTGAATCCGGGACTATCGGAGGTGGTCACCAGTGTAGAGTGAACCTAATACCAGGGGAGATGAACACAAGTGGGGAGTAAACCTAGGACTGTGAGATGGGGGCATTACTGGGGAGTGAACCCATGGATAAGGAAGAGGATACCCAGAAAATTAGGTGGACACAAGTGGGAGAGTAAACCTAAGACTATGGAAGGTGGACACCAGTAGGGAGTGAACCCAAGTGTATGGGAGGTGGACACAAATGGGGAGTGAACCTGGGACTGTGGAAGTGGACACCAGTGGGGATTAAACCCGGGACTAGGATTGGTGGACAAAAGTGGGGAGTAAACCTAGGACTGTGAAATGTGGACATTACTGGGGAGTGAATTCATGATTAAGGAAGAGGACACCCAGAGGAGAGTGAACCCGAGACTAACTGGAGTGGACACTAGTTAGGAGTGAAACTGGGACAATATGTCTACATCCTGTAATCTTCGCTATCCACTTCCATAGTCCTGGGCTCACTCCCCAGTGGTGTCCATCTCTAATAATTATCATTTACTGGTGTCCATATCTCATTTTTCCCGGGTCTATACTCTATTGGTTTCCATTATAGTCCCGGGTTCGCTCCTAACCAGTGTCCACCAATTGGTCGGTGTTCCCGTTCACTCCCCACTGGTGCCCGCCTCCCATAGTATCTGGTTCACTCCCCACTGAGAACACAGCAAATGTGACTTCGGCGCCAACAATGGGAGGTAAGATCAAATAAGTTTTTTTATGTTATAACAATATGAGATTTAACTGTGCTCATAATGGTGGATTTCTGTGACCATACAGAGTCATCAGTCAATTGAAATTCGAAGTAAAAGTTTTCTGATTGAAATGCTAAACAGTATTATGAGTAACAATGATAAAATGGAATAGAAGCTTCAATTTAATTTACAAAGATAGATGATGTGGACGTTTCGGATTTCGCCCTTGGAAACAAAACACGTAATTAACGAGAGGTAAAAGACAAAGGTGAATGAGAGGTGAGAGGATGGCGTAGTTAAGGCGAATCATTCGCCCACATCATCTATCTCGTATTAAATTGAAGTTTCTATTCCAGTTTATAATTGGTATTTATTTCTTTGAATTTCAAGCAGCAACTTTTTCATAGTTTCAGAATATGGTAGGTTTATATTTATATATTTATATTTAATTATATATGGTAGGAAATATTTTAGACAATCCAACTCATCCGCTAATCTTCACATCACCAAGTCGAACAGAAAAGACCGATTGTTGTCAATCCCAGCAAATAGTGAAAGATACCTCAGATCCTTTTTAACCTTACAGTTACAGATTATTTTTTTAATAAGGAAAGTAATTTATAAATGTTGGTCTATGTTTGTTTTAACTTTGAATCTTCTTCTTTAAAATTATTCCATACCTACAATTTTAACATCAATGTATTAAATCGTTTACTACATCTTTACAATTATGTATATTATAATCTATACGTGCCATGTAATTTATACTATGTAATATTGATCAGTTAATTAAACAATATTATTATAATGTATCTAATTCTTAGTCTTTTACTAAATTTATTTTCTTATATGTTGACATCAATATACACTTTACTATATCTATCTATATCTTTACAATTATATAATCTGTATAATCTATACTATGTAATTTTTCTTAGTTGTTACAATATTATTATACTATATCTATTACCAAGTTTTACTTTACCACATTGATTTAATTATATTGTGATTATTTATGTATCATTGCCAGTATTTTAAACGTTTGTACAAAAATTTCCTTTTTGGATGAATGAAGTACGAGTACATTATTATTATCATTATTATTATTATTATTATTATTATTATTATTATTATTATTATTATTATTATTATTATTATTATTATTATTATTATTATTATTTAGAAAGGACATGTCGGTATAACGGAAATCACTCCGGTCCGGAAATGACAAAATTCCCCTCCTTCCCAATTCCATGTCTTAAGGGAAATTGCTTGTTTATTTTAGGGGTTTTGATGCGTTTGTGACAGTATTAGATCATTTCAGCGCCAGTAAAAAGGAAGTAGGGTTTTTTTAAAGTAGTCATTCAAAGCCTTTTGGTCCATGGAGCCAGAGTTTATCCCGTTTCTATACCGTGAAACGGACAATAGCAATTGCATGCTATCCTTGGAATAGGACGTTAGTCTATTGAAAAGTACTTTCCACCAAATCTAAAAGACGCAGCTACCCATTCACTGCTGGGTGGACAGTGGGGTCAACAAAAATAAATCTCGACTGCACCAGGGATTGACCTTGATCCCTATGCGTGTGAAGCGAGTGCTCTATCAACTGAGCTGCCGGGACCTCCCGAAAAAAAAGGAACACGATATAGGAAAAGTGTAAATTTAAAGTTAAAAGCACCTCGACATAGCAAGACAAAAAGGATTGGTTTAAACAGGGAACAGAAGATTCTGCGCGCAATCCACCGATGCGTCTATTTTGACAGAACCAAAAATTCCCATCCAGGCACAAGCAGAGGATCCCGCTATGAAGGACACACACACACATGCTTATAATATATTCAAAACTAATAGCTCTAAAAGTACATAACCGAGAAATTATTTAGTTTATTTTGTTTTAAGGGTTTTATGGAGCTTGCGACACATTAAGGTCATATCAGCACCAGTAAAACGGATGAAAATGGGAAGTCAAAAATGTCATAAATAACAATTAAAGCCTCCAAGAAAAAGAAAGACAAGGGAAAATGGTTCAAATAGGGTACAAAAATAGATTCCAAGAGCACACTATCAATGAACTTAGTTTGAGATAACCTAAAAATCGCATCCAGACTAAGAACAAGATCCCACTAAGAGGAACACACTCAAATGTTTACAAATCATATGTTCCAAATAAAATGTAATATAGTATAACAGATAGAAAATTTACCAAAAAAAATTGATCATCTCCCAAAACGATAACTATACATTTGACTGTTTCCCTCCCAGCCAAAAACTACTACCAGGCCCAGGACAAAAGCAAGTGATGTCATTCCAAGACAATGTGTAAGACCTGGAGCAACTCAGAGAACATAGAAGGGATAAAAGCCATCCAAAAGACCATATCCAACCATGAGAAGCCAAAAGACCACTCCCAGGTTTGAAAAATGTCATCTCTCTCTCTCTCTCACACACACACACACTCTCACACACACACACACACACTCTCTCTAACACACACACACACTCTCTCTCTCACACACACACACACACTCTCTCTCTTTCCTTCCCAGCGAAGGATTCCCGTCCGGACCACGAGTAACATGGAAAGGGAAAACATATGGGGGATAGAGGACACAGCAAGCGACCTCTCTGCCCACCAGGTCCCAATTAAGGGAAATTCTACCCGCGCCATATCTATATCTAAATCGGGAGTTACGGAGAAAAAAACAAAACACGAAAGTATCTGATGTATGGTTCGAATCCGACACCCCTGGGTCACAGGGCAATGCCTTAACCACTCCAAGTTAGAGTAAAATCATACTCCACGGGTAAAAGTTTATCATATGTTTAAAGTCTTAAATAAACCACATCAGATTTTTTTCTGATTATCATTTTATTGTCAACAAATTTGAATAAAATCATGAACATCAATAAAAAAATCAATTATAAATAAATATAAAACAAATCATCATGAATTCCATTTCATATACATGTATCACTGTCATAACTAAGACTGAGATGAACCTATATATATATTTATATATATATATATATATATTATATATATTAATATATATATATATATATAGTTATTTATATACATTATCATATTAAAAAATATTTCAGATTTCCTTAACTCCTTTGACCAGTTAACTCCAGACTCTGGAAAAACTTGTATTTAAAAATTTGACCAGAAAAAAAAAACTCGCCTTCAAACATGGATCGATCTAAATGACCATCAACTTGGCAAAAACTCTCAAACCCGGGTTATAGAGTTTTGGCTAAGATGAGGGTCATTTCAATCGATCGATAATCGAAGGACGAGTTTTCTGGTCAAATTTTCAAATACAAGTTTTCCCAGTCCACTGCATTTGACTGGTTAACAATGACGAATAGTGTGCACATTAACAGGCAGTGATGATTTTGGGCGGAATTTGATCATTAGGAAAAAAGTTTTATAATCCTTAACATATTGAAAAATAGAAATCGATATAACCAATCAAAATTTCTGAATGGAGAAAACACTATCAAATTATATTGATTTATATCATGGCCGACTAGAGTACTATAGTTACGTCATGATTTATATGTATTTTTAAAAAAATGATTTGGGTATAAGGAATTACATGACAAGTCTGTGTTTTATCCAGAGGAAGATAATGGTGGTAATTTTTATATTCAACCATTGTAAAATGATCGAAATTTTGTGCTTGATACCAGTGCCGCGATGTGGTCTTATGGTATGACACTCGCTTTCGGACAGGAAGGTCCTGGGTTCGAGCCTCGCTCGGCGCATAGTTGAGCCCTTGGAAAAGACTCTTTACTCACATTCTCTCACCACGCACTGGTGTACTCTGGCCGCTAATAGTGTTGTCTCTGTCAGAAAAAAAAATGCATTATCGTCTAACAGGCATCGTGTTTCGTTCAAAATGTTGTGTGTTGCTGTTGGACCATTTGTAAAGTGTTTTGAGCATGTCTAGTGGATATTGCGCTTATAAAAGCTCAACTTTTTTTTTGAAACCAATGAAAACGATGATGAAGTTGAATACAGGCTCTGGTTCAATCGACAAAGAAAAATTATGTGAATGTTTCCTGATTCTACTTTGTCAATCTGTTTATTTTAAATAAAATGCCTTCCACTTCCATATCAAATTCAATTTATTAGTCGTCCACACTGCCGATGAATGAAAAAAAAACAAAAGCTTTCATACAGATAAAACAAAAGATACTTTCAAATTGTCACAGTTTTTAACCATTGCCAAATGATAACTTTTCTGGTGTGTCATTTTACCCATACCCATTTCGACTCGTAAATATCTGGTATTTTGAACAAGAAATGAATTAAAGTTTATCATCAAGTTACATTGATCAGACCACGATGTTGTAAGGACTTTTTAAAAAATTTAAATAGATCTAATAATTGTTGATATCATAAAAAATGACAAGAGAACAATGCTCAATGAAATGATGATTAGATAAACATTAACATGATCTGAGAAAGCGCTGTAGCATAGAAAAAAATGAATGTCTCGAATATGATAACAAATATGATGATGATGAGGATGATGATGATGATAATGATGATGGTGATAATAATAATAACAATGATGATGATGATGATTACGATTGTAATAGAGAAAATTACGACGACTGTGGTGGTGTTGATGATGCTATTATGATTACACTACTCCGCTATTTGTGATCATGATAGTGATGGTAAGATTAATATCAGACACCAACCAAAACATTCAAGAAAACCAACTTAAAACAATGGCTCAAGACAAAGAAACCAAGAGTATAACATGGATAGACTTCCATATTACTACTATAAAAAAAGTCTTTAAGAGCCATAAGGCATAATGGGACCAGAGTTAATTTAAGTTTCTTTTACATTAAATGAACACTAGCAACTGATTGCTACCCTTTGGATAGGATGCTAGTATATCACAAAGTACTTTCCGCGACATTTTACTATATTAGAAATAATATTATTGCAGTCCAACTTCTCAAAGTAGACTATAAAGACATTAAAAACACAGTTGAAAAAGGGTACAGGTAGTAAGAAAAGTGTGAAAAACGGAAATCTATTTTGCTATTTTCTCAATATGTTATGTCTCTAGGGGTATGGGATACTGTGTCAATCGTTTCTCAGAATCTATTCTATCAAATTGTCTGAATTTATCACAGAGATAACGTATTATGTCACCATGGAGAGATTTTTTGTCTATAAGGTATGTGTATTTTGAGTTATAATCCAAATTATAAATTTTTAACATCAATTTTGTCATAACATTTTGATTCGCAACTTTGTAATGTTCTTATAAAAATTCCATAAGTTAAAGCTGTAAAATCTCTCTATGGTGACACAAAATGCTACAATGTTGAGAAGAGGGAAGAATGTGGAGGTTATTCTTTCATTCGTTTTTGTGGAAAATCTGCCACAAGATTGTTATATATTTTTTATGGCAGACCCCCAAACCAGGTCGCAAAACGGGTATCAACACAGATAATGTATATTTTTCACAAAAAAAGTTTTTTAAAAAACTACAATAATGATACAGAATGATTAAAAATTCTTTTAGAAAAGACCCAAACTGCCCCTTACGCTTTTTGACAAGTTTGGGGGGGTCATCTTAATATACCAAACTAGAATCCTATCCAAAGGGAAGCAATCCATTGCTATTATTCGTTTCCCACTATAGAAACCAGGATAAACTCCGTCTCCATGAGCCAAATGACTCTGAAGGACTACTTTTATTTTATTGATTCCCTGTGATAAAATCATACAACTGTAATTTTAATGATAAAATGTCAAAATATAAGCAATAAATTGATTTATTAAAAATGATAGAACTAGGACTGAAAATCATAAAATATTGCCATGCCTACAGTCTGAGGTGAAAAATGTCAACATTTACTGTGACAGGATATTAAAAGCAAAACATACAAAAGCATTAATAAGACAATATAACAACTCTTACTTCAGAAAAAAATCAAGTGAATGGAGTGTTATATACGCGATAAAATACAAACAAGAATCAAATAAAATTCGTTACACTGAAGGTAACTACAAACATAAACATACAAAAAAAACAACACACATGGCTTAATTTCTCAGCAGCTTTGCAAGTGCTTACTGTCTACTTAGTCTGACTATTTGGCGGGTTTCCTCTTTCCTGTACAATCTAACATAGACATCAAATATTTAAATGACTCGCAAAGACAATTAACATAACTCGTCTTGAATTGTCTCCCTTGAAAATATTGACGGTTACAAAAAGAAATGGAGGAAATTGCCAATATTTTTTCAAGAGCAGTACATTTAAGAAATAAAACAAACAAACAAACAAAAAAAAAGCATAAATAAAGAACATCCCATGACTGAAATATGTAAGTTCCACTTATATAACAAAATGCATAAGAAATTATGCAAGTAGTAAACCCTTGTTTTAAATGAAAAAAAAAAAAATTGTAAATCAGAAATTAATCATACTTACAAGACATCATATCATACGGTTAATCAAAAAGGTAGTGAAATATCAAACATGGTAATTATTTTAAAATATCGTCAATAATTTAGTTATGTAAATAATAAAGATCATCACATGTTGCAAATTTAACATAAATGAAATGTAAAATTAAAACAAATCCTGCAACTCTCATAAATTTAAATAAATTGTCAGACACTTAAAAAAAAAATAATATGAAACTCTATTGTAACATCTAGAATTTTTTAATATAAAATATGACATTTTGAAATCACATTCCTCCTTTTCCTTCTTCCTTTTTCTTTTTAAAAAAAACTCTTCTCCTTAACCATCCTCAAAATTCATACATTGAGCAATAGTTGCAATACCAAAATATTTAAACAAACACAAATCTTTCTCTTTTTATTCCTCCCTATTGAAGGCACAAGCATAAAATCTGTAAATTTCTTTGAAAGCTGTGCCTCACTCTTATTTGGTGTCAATGACTGAGTGGTGGTGAGGTGTCTCGTCGTGTAAAAAATATTTAAAAAATAGATAACAATAATCTCACATCCACGAACAGGAATATTATCCTTGGGTGAAGCATTTAAGTCAAATTGACCCACTCGACTCAAGGATGAATTGGTACCTAGTTACAGGCAGATGCAATTACTGTAAAACTGCTGGTACAAGTTAAACTAAACTCGATCTCAACCATATTCCAAAGACACTTTTGACTTTATAATTATGAGAACCCATCTTGAAGAGTAACCCACCGAATGCTTATGTTGCCTATGTCCAACATACTCATTCAGACCTCTACTCCAATTTCATCCCATTCAATATCAAACATATCGGTTATTTATGTTAAAAATTTAGAAGCCACGGGGCCAGAAATTACTAGTTATGAGGATGGACGAATACAATTCGCCGCATTAAACCTGATAAATGCATGTGGTATGTGGTCTTGTGGTATGACACCTGTCTTTGGATTGGAAGGTCCAGAGATCAAGCCCCACTCAGAGTGGCGCTTAGTTGAGTCCTTAGTAAAGACTCTTTACTCACATTCTCTCACTATACTCAGATGTAAAATGAGTACTTGGCTATTAATAGCATTGTCTCTGATGGGGAAAATGTAATATTGTTAAATAAGCTTCATGTCTCGTCCTACATGTATTGCTGTTACCTAGGGACCACTTGTAAAGTGTTTTGAGCTCGTTTAGTGGATATTGTACTTTATAAATGCTCAAGTTAAATTATGTGTGCTTCCTATGGTTGAACACAGCTACAAATTCCTTAACTCTGGCATCAAACTCTTCTTTACAACAAGTTAATTTGATTTAATGATGTTCTTGTGCAATAGTTGACATGCTTTTAATTCTTTTTTTCTAATAACATTTTAACAGCTTTTTTCTAATAATAAATTTCATCTCTTTTTTTTTTTTTCAAATAAAACTTGTCAACCTGTTTCTCATGACACATTTCTGCTTTTATCCTTTTTTCTAATCACACGTTTCAGCTTTTTTCTAATAATCCATTTCAGATTTTTCTAACAACCTCTTTTATTAAACCCAATTCTATCTTTTCCCTAATTTCTAATTTCAGTTTTTATTTACTCGAATAAAACATTGACAGCTTGCTCAACAATATATGACATTATTTTCATAATTTGAATACCATTTCCCATATTCTGTTTATTATGACTTATCAAGATATACATATTATGTAACAATCCACCACAGAAACTTAAATGCTGTACTCTGATAAAAAAACAACACATTTTGAAGATTTTGGCCACAAAATTCGTCCTTCAAATATTGACCGATTAAAAAGCTCCTCAAATTATCAAAAACTCTCAAACCTGTGGCTAGTCCCAAGTTTGAGAGCTGTTTAAAAGATAAGGGTCGTGGATCGTGGCAATGATAGCCAAGTTTTTTTGGTTTTTTTCTTTTACTCAATGATTTGGAATTTACAAGTTCAAAGTTTGGATGAGGGTAAAACGTTGATGTCTTCAATGGAAGGAAATCCGTCATCAAATGCTGCAGACAGGACATCTTCTAGTTGGCTCACAAAGAGGAAGCTTAGATCTTTCTGTTAAAGGCATGACAAAACACAAAAACAAAAGAGTAAGTGAATTGAGAATAAACTTGTAACGCGTGAGTTCCACATGGTGTTATATTGGATGTACTGTATACTGAAAATTGAATCTAAAGTTTTAGACGAGAGTTCGTGCTGTTTCTCAGACAACAAAAACATTAAGACTTCTTTTCTTTATTTATTCTTCAAATCATAATTTCTCACACATAGATAAAGCTGATGAAGGCTTCAGCTATTTAAGCAAGAGAGCAGTAACAGAATTGAAATTTTAGTTTTGTGTGAAGTCCAAGTTCCATCTCTGTTCTCTCTTTCTTACCATCAATGGTAAAGCTTTATGGTCTTGTAGTATGACACTCATAATCTGACATATCAGTCCCTGATTCAAGTCCTGCTGTGGATGGCACAAGGTTGAGTCCTTGAAAAAGACTCTTTACTCATTTTATCTCACCGCACTCAAATGTGAAAAGTGTACCTGGCCAGATGAGAAAAATTGTAACAGTGCCTTTCAAGCATTATGTTTTGTCCTACATTAAATTTTGATGTTAGCTTGGAACCCCTTGTAAAGTGCTTTGAACACATTTAGTGGATATAGCACAATGTAAAAGGGAGGGGGGGGGTGGAGGTTGTCTTTTTAATAGAAAGACGTGATGTTACATCAGAGTAAAATGAAGTCTTGATTGTAAAAGATTAGGAAGATATATAAAGGTAGACTTGCCATACCAAAAACCCATCGCATGACTTCGTTACTTAACTTTGCTAAGTTATCAGTTAATGTCACAATTTTGAGGATAGATAAGATTAGCAGAGGGCAAGAAAGCATGAACGTCATTTATCAACTCAAGACACATCCGGCGACTCAAAACATCTTTGATCATCCACTGAATGAGTCAATATCCAAGAGAACCAAAAACTTCTTATAGCTGATACCACTTTTCGCTCATTTGTGTCTCTTCCTTAATTTTCACATTTTGTAAAATTTCTCGTACTTGCTTATTTTGGACAACATTGCTTATAAAACACACACATTCTCATTCTAGCTAGCAACCCTGAAAAGGAAACACCTGCAGTCCAGATTGAATTGTGGCTGCCTTGAGATTAGAGCTACTCACCTTAATATTCTCAGGGATGTCATGTAGATCCTTCTCATTTCTCTGTGGTAAAATCACCCTGGACAGACCAGCCCGATGGGCAGCTAGGACCTTCTCCTTGATTCCTCCAACCTGAAAATGAAGCAAAAAGTTTTCAATGGGAAAAGGAAGTTTATGAAGTCTTATTTTCTCTGTTTAATGACATGATACATTTTTCCCCTTTCAAGGTTTTAATTCATTCTCTTGAAAATGTGAAACTCTAATTCTAGTAATAGCACTATAACTATGACAAATAACTGTTATACTGGAAATTTACCACATTTCTTTTCTTTCTTTTATCAGATCGACAATAACACTCAGTCTGAGTAAGTTTGTTTATTTGAAGGAAGGAGTAAACAGCAATGAAATAATTGACAAAATGCGCACGCAAGAGATCCAGAAAAATTGGGCTGTTACAAACAATTTTAAAGTTTACACTGATATTGTTCTTGGTAGTTGGTACAAGAGCATAATGGTGGATCAGATTATCAAATGTGCCTCATTTTATTGTGTAACATTATTAATGACTTGTTTCCAACAAAATGAGTGAAAAGGTCTTTTAAAATACAACTCAAAATATCTGCACATCAGCAGAATATCAATGATAAATAAACTCTACCCACTCTAACGTGAGAACATTTTTATGTTTAAAGTTTAGACATTTTGAACAAATGATTCAGATTTAATTCAGATTTGAACAGATTTGATTCAGATTTGAATAAGACGTATTTTCAATAATAAAAATTCTGAGTTATAATTAAAAAAGGAAAGGAGAAAGGAACTCTCAAAGAAGACAAATTGTATTGAAAATTTGATTTATGTGGCATTCAGGAACATGATAGAAATCATTAAGCTTTCTGGGTGAATTTATACAATCATATAAGTACCCCATATAAAAGCTTCTATTCTAGAATTAGTACTATAGAACTTACAGGCAGGACAACACCTCTGAGAGTGATCTCCCCTGTCATGGCTGTGTCGGATCTGACACATCTTCCACTGAAGAGGGAGTAGAGGACGGTTGCTATGGTAACACCAGCAGACGGCCCATCTTTGCCCACGGCACCAGCAGGGAAATGGATATGGATGTCATTTTTATGAAGAAGATTCTTGTCAATGAGATCCAGCTGATGGATTAGAATTTTAGATTTTATTAATTGTGTGATTTGGAATTCGAAAGCAGCTTGGCTATTTGTTTAATATATGTCATATAAATTCACTAAACCCTCAATCAATCTCAATATACTTAAACCTCCGTCCACTACTAACACTGATATATTGCCCATATAGACTTTTCCATTGGAATAATCTAGTGGTAAGTCATACTTTAAAGACATACAATAGTTATAAAGAAAATGAACCATTTTTAAGACCGTAGGAGAAGCATGGCTCAACAGTATAGTCTTTGCTTAAGAAAGGTACCCAGTTCAACTATCTGCTAAGTTTCGTAGCCTCCAGCAAGTAATTTCGCCCTAGCAGTGATGCACTGCCGCTGATGTCAGGGTTATTCCAGTCATCCCTTGGAAAAGACCATAAATACAAATTTCCCCTTAGGAAGAAATAAAGGGAATTTTATCTTTTTTTTGCTGTTTTAAAAATATTTTTGGACAACCAACTCTTTAATGCCAATTTCAAATCAGAATTTCTGTCACTATCTATCTTGTAAAAATGTAGACTTGACTTAATCAAGCCTAAGTCAAATCGCTATTTCTGCTCTCTTAGTGAAAATGCGATATCTGATGCCGGGTCAAAACTAAAAAAAAAACGTATCTGTAATTGCAAAAATGATAACATACCCAGTGAAAAGTTTACCACAGATAGGATTATATAAGATAGAGCCATTAAAACTCTTGAGTTCAAAACAAAAACATAAAAAAAATAACAAAACAAAAAAAAAGGTGTCTTTATTATGATTCAAATCTACAAAACACTGATTCAAATGTGGGTGACTTGCCACCAGCCATGGTAAAAATGACAATACATCCAGTAAAAAGTTTATCACCAATAGGTTTAAATGGGATACAGCCATTAAAACTGAGGTCACAAGGAAAAGAAAAAAAAATTAAAATAATTACAAAATAAAAACCCAATATCTATGATTCATACCTACATCTGTCTCAAAGGTGAGTGACTTGCCACAAGTCAATGGTTGACCTAAAATAATTGTTTTAGAGCATTCCTTTTATTTCAGATTTGTGAAACATGAGAAGTTAGTCACACAAACAACAATTATAGTATCAAATGTCTACCTTTTTGCTTGTTACCCAATTA
>NC_088366.1:33646369-33656369 GCF_034508935.2 Berghia stephanieae
ATTTAAAGGTAGGAGAAGAAGTCTACTTCCAGTAAAGTTGTTCCATTAACTGTAATATCATGTTTTTGAGCTGGTGATCCTTAACATTATAATTTAACCTGGAAGAAATTTGATAGAAGTAATTTATTCATGCCTTCCTACTGTTTCACTAATTTTTTGTCCTTAACTTTCCAGTATTATTTATTTTTGACAGTCAAACTAGTTTGTAAACAGATGCAGTTAATAAAGGGAAAAAAATGAAACAGTACGATGGAATAATGGAGTCATAGAAAACATGAGCTGAATGAAAAGCATCTGGGTTAGCAGCAACAACAACAATCACAAAAACAGTAACAGAAACAACAATCGTTGTGATTATTTCTGGGAATGTTGTCTATGTATTGCAACGAGGTTGGCTCTCACACTGCTGTAAATGTAGAAAGGAAGTCAAGGACAAATCAAATCTTACTTAGCCTGTACAATATCCAGTGTGTCTTTGGTGCCTTTACTCCAAGGTAACTCTGTCATTAATTCAAGGTAGTTCCTGCAAACCATTTAAAAAGTTGTTAAAAAGGGTGTTGTATGGTCATATGTCTCAAAGCATTAATATGTGAGAGTACTATAGGGGGGGGGTCCTGATAGCTCAGTTAGTAGAGCACTTGTTTCCGGCGCAAAAGGACCAAGATCAATCAAGGGTGCAGTCCAGATTTTTTTCCAACCCTTTTGTCCACCCAGCAGCGATTGGGTGGTTAGTACTATAAGATGTGGTGAAAAATATTTTGCAATAGAACAGCATCTTAACCAAAGGATAGTAAGCAACTGCTATTGTCTGTTTCTCACTATAGAAACTCAGATAACATAAGTGATGCTAGAGCAACTCCACCTTTATCGCATAGTGGCCAACTTTTCTAAGAGCTTAAAAGGAACACCATTATGCACAATACTGCCATGACCCAAAAACAACATTATGTATGGAATATTATGCAATGTAATCTAGATTTAGAACCCTTTTCTGTTTTAATTTTCTAGTCAAAAAAGCATAATCCTGGGATATGCATTAAAAATAACTTTTCTCCAGATTGCCACATCGGGACAGTGCCATTTTATCAGGACAGTTGGCCACTATGATTTCAAATGATATGTTGAATACGAGGGAAAAACAAACAAACAAGAAAACGATTTTGTAGGTGTGTACAGACACATTACCATTACACCACAGAGGTAACCAGACAGTTGGAAAAATGTTTTGCTCATATTCTTCACACGGAAATGTGTTACTGCTATGAAGCCTTACCTGCCTCGTAATAATTAAAGATTGAATAGAAATGGACAAAGACAAAGTTGTCAGAGTAGATCCATTTTTATATTTATCAATATGACGAATTAGGGAGCAGGCACTGGTGTACGATAAAAATCTGATGTGTGTATGAAACAGTGCCAGACAAAGCAGAAAGAAAAATACAAAAAAAAAAAAAAAAACTCCCCAAAAAAATCTGCATTCATTTGTCTTTGACCTCTCATGTTCAGTGTTTGTTTATTATAATGTAGGTGAGGGTTCACAGCATAAATTAAATTGTCCAAACTATCGAATAACCGCTTCTGTGTAATGGTGGCACAGCTGACCAGTCCCCAGTCAAGGCAGGTGTGTACAATGGTTTATCATAAAAAATACAATATTTTCATTGTCTCATCAGATCACTGGACACAGAGACCTGATTCTCATAAAATTCATTATATTGTAACCGTACAACATCATTCCCAAGCCCTTAATGCTTGAAATATGATATCAAGGAACGAGGACATCATCTTTTTCAATATTTGAAATGTGATGGCTAAATAAAAATAATACCAACCTGATCATGGCATGCTCAGGCATAGAAGGCATCATCTTTTTCATTCTCTTCAACTCCTTCATCGCTGTTTTATGTGCTTCATCTGGCATCTTAGCAGCCCTGAAATAATCAGGATATAAAAATATGATTCAAATGTTAAAATAATTTTTAACTTGAAAATTTTTTAGAGCTTGAGATGATGTTATGCATAATATATCCATCCCTGTCCTTTATTATATTTGAAAATTAAGCAGTACTTACGAGGGTTTCAGAAATAACTCAATAGATAGAGAGCTTAAGCAAAGGAACCAGTTTAATTTTTTTTTTCTTCTGACCCCTCTGTTCACTTCACAGTCATAAAATAGCTGACTTTATAAATAAATATTTTCCAGTGGACCCATTTCCTACCCAAAGAGCAACAAGCAAGTGTCATTGTATATTTAACGCTTAAAAAGAAATGAAAATGAACTCTGACTCCGTGAGTTTTATGACAAAATAACTCTGTGAAAAATAGCAAAAACAAACAAACTAAAATAAAACATTTTTAAAAAAGCGTTAAATAGGCGAAATAACACAAAATCACAAACTGAGTTTAATACATGCCATTGTTTAGCAATGACTATCCCGCACAAATCTTTGGGCCTCTTTTTCGCTCACGAAGTGCCCAAATTCGCGACAAAATGTGGGACGAATCCGTTTCGTATATGCTATATTAAAAAATTAATTACGACGCTGTTTATCGATGAATATGACTGAAAGTTGGCACACAGTTAGAAAAAAGGTCATTTTAATTTATGTCAAGTGACAAAACTCGTGCAATTACCAGAAGATCGTTAAAAATACATTTTTACTCTTTGGAGTAAAATATTTCTAAAACTACCGGGCGTGTAGGTTTTGTCGCTGACAAGTTAATACATGAACATTTCTTCTTTTTGGTTGTAAAATTTCGTATGAATATGACGAGTACTTTTCCCGTATTTTACAAAACACCATCCTAATTTGCTCTTCATTCGTAAAAGACAAAGCCATTTTGCCCCCCTACAGCCCGAATCACAAGTTCAAAACGATTTGGCACCAAACAGCGGCTGAGCGGGTCGTGGCAAAGCGCTTTCTGATTGGTTGACATCGTTTTAAAGTTCATGACAAGTCAAAGTGTCTGCGCGGTCTCACTGGCAGAGGGGTGTTTATCATCTGCCATTGCGCTTGGGTTCAATAAACAGCTTACAATTTGACTGTTTAATTTGCAAGAATTTAAGAAATTATAGTGTTAAAAGTTTTCGATTGCAATATGATCTACAATCTCAGCATGGGTTTAATCATTGTGTTCCAAGTCACGTTCCATCAGTAACCTTTGTCCCCTTGTCCAATTTCTCTTTTCCTTCTATATTTCTTTCGTTTATGTACGCAATCTCCCCCCCCCCCCCCCCCCTCTCTCTCTCTGTGTGTGTGTGTGTGTGTTATATACTCATTTCTTAATATATTTCTGTGTGTGTGTGTTATACTCATTTCTCTCTCTCTCTCTCTCTCTCTCTCTCTCTCTCTCTCTCTCTCTCTCTCTCTCTCTCTCTCTCTCTCTCTCTCTCTCTCTCTCTGTGTGTGTGTGTGTGTGTGTGTTATATACCATCCAGCTCTAAAATTATATAAGTTAGAACTCTTCTAATGTTTTCATCATCTTCTCTATCAAATTTGCCATCAAATTGCCAAATTTCAATCGTTTAATCCACTTATTACGCAAAATACAACCAAAGGTCGAAAAAAAATGCCGAAAAAGCGTCCCATATTTTCGCGTTTTTTTCCTCTTTGCGGGTCATCCAAATAAATGACACCTTTGAAACTGCATAACTTGTTTATTTATGAATGGATTTTCAAAATTCAAAAACATTTTTACTCAGTGGAGATAGGGCTTTGATTTCAGACAAAAATTTTCCTCAAAAAGAGAAAAAAACATTTTTCATAGTCATTGCTACATTGTTACATGTGAATTGTTTACCCATGATAACATTTAGACATACACTATAAATTTAAATGTTGTCCTGAACTAGACATTGAATGTTATAGGAGTTAATGTCAAAATTACCAGGTTATAAAATTTAATATTTTATTGAAATTAAAAGAATAAATAAATAAATAAATAAATAAATAAATAAATAAATAAATAAATAAATAAATAAATAAATAAATAATTAATTAAATAAATAAATAAATAAATAAATAAATAAAGACTCATACTTTTTCAATGACAGCAATTCTATTTTACATGAATTTTATAATCTAAAATTTAGCATGTTTTCGGAGTCTAACATCCCTAATATAAAAACTAGTGAGATGATTTGATAGACACATGTTTGACTCAAATGGGAAATTTACACATTACTAATGAGAGACAAATATTTTATTACTGTTATTATAAGAAGAAGGTCTCATTTCATCATCTCTACCTGATTTTCTGTTCAAGGTCATTAGTATCATCTATTTCTGCATCCTCTCGTTCATCCTCTTCCAGGTCATTGTCAAGCTTACGGAAAACCCCTCGCATGTTGACAGGACGACTGGCTTCTTTTCTTGTGATGATTTCAACTTTGCCCTCTTTCCGTGCCTTTTTCAGCAGGTTGAGTCCCTATAGATGAATAAGTGATGGCATATGATTTTAAGAGGGGGTAGTAATATTTGATGAGCTAACAGTGAGTATTATCAAAAACTAAAAGATAATCTTTTTCAAAATTTTATACAAGTCAATATTAAGGAAACTAAAGTAGTGAATAGCGATATCGATGTGTCAACAGCCATTACACTTTATAAGAGGAAACACAGAACAGACAATTCATAATGCTAGGAAAACAGGATTAAATTATCAAAAATATTTGGAGGTAGACTTAATATGATTTTATTTTTCTCTGAATGAAACGGATAACTTTACACACATTGGATTCACAATGGGCAGCACTGATGGGATAAATTAAGATAATAGAATTGGAAAAGCCTGACATGCCTAGGTTACCTTGGACCCAATATAAATATGATAATATATAAAGCACAATTCCACGGATTCACCATGCGCAATTTGCTTTAAAATGCTTAAATTATTCCCCAACATGTAGAACTAAATTTCTATTTAATACAGTATAAGTCTCCTGTTATGTGTCCTCTTGAACTGACACTAAATCCTATCTATTACTGCCTATTGTTAATTACTCATTCACATCTGAGAACAGTTTGTAATGCATGTAAAGTGTCATTTAATGCCTAAGCCACAGTTTTTAAATCATTTTCATCTATCCAACCACTGACCATAATCAATATCACTTGATTTTGTAACAAGACAAGACACTGTACCACTGAGTCTCACTATGGAACTTCACAACAACATCCACCCATATTAAAATCAGATATCTGTATCTTACCTCAATCTGCCGCATAAGAAGAGGTAGAGCCTTCTTGAATCTTTCAACCAGGTCAACAGCATCTAAGACCTGAATCTTCTCAGAGAAGGATGCCTTGACAATGGTTGATATGATGTCTGGGAGGTGTTGGCCTGGTACGCTGTCAAGCATGCTCTGATGGAGAAAATGGTGAGATCAATAAACAATAAATATATAAACAAATAAATAAATAGGCACTTTTATATTGAGCATTTTTATGACTTCACAAAACTTCATCCCTCTATTCCAGGCAAATGGAACCATATTTCTATTCTATATAGTACAGGTTGCCTAACACTTATATAAACTAAAATATTGCAATACTCACCAATGCCTAAAAAGCCAAGAATACATTTATACCCGAGCCAAGCAAAGGAATGTTTGTAAAAAGCCTTACCCAAGGACAAGCACATGGACCCGAGTTTGACAATAATTGTAATATATCCTTCCATTGATCAGGCTTAACATTGTATGACTTTGCTACATGATAAAATACTGTTCCCCTCGTCTGCAAGACACCATAATAAAGTATAAGCAAGTTGTCTAAAGTGTTCTAGTTCTAGATATCACTGTGTCATAAAATCATTATAGTGTGATATTTTAAAACAAAAGCTTACTGATGAGGCTATCTTTTGCAATGGAAATTGATTTAGAGCCAAATTATATCCATGCTTACCTTCAGCTTGGCTACCACAGGGATAGACGAGTCCAACATCTCCACCAGCTTCCCAGCTTTTTCTCTAAAATTTTCAGCCAAAGAGCCAAGTTCTTGATTTTCACCTATTTCTTGAGTGGAAAGAATAATAGACAAGACAGATATAAAACTGCAAATCGAAATGCGGAACACTGAGTAAAAATATAAATAACTTAAGAAATAAAATATGTAAGCCCATTTTAAACAATCAGAAATAATAATATTAACCCACTTTTAATAAATTATTTCAAAGTTACATTCAGTTACAGATCTGATGCTTTTATTTCAATTCTTAGCAGTTATGATTTGAATCGTGAATCAGATCTTAAAAAAAGAAACTGTACTCTTTTTGAGATCAAATAAACAATTTCGTCTGATAATGGAAAAAGAAAGATATACAACTAAAATTATCAATGCCAGCGAATTTATTATTTAGTTCTGCAATCAACAAAATGTCAGTTCATTCAAAAAAATGTGAAATAGTCCGATTTTCTTACAAATCATTTCTCTCTATTCATATATCTAGTTGTAATTAATCTTCCGCATTCTGGCAAAACCTTTTCATTTTGACCAAAAAGTTTTTACTTCAATAAATAATGTTTAATTAAAATACCATAAATTTGGTAAAAGTTTCAAATCTGAGACTTCTTAGAAGTTTTCAGTTTGAACCTTTTTGAAAAGTTAGGAGCCTTTTAATTGATCAGTATTCGAAGTAATGTCTTGTTAGTCAAAATGTTTTTAAAAACCTTTTGACAGAGTATGAAAGTGCACATTCCAAAGATTTCAAAAAGAAAGCAGTAACAAGTTCTTGACATTTTTTTTTCAATTGAAAAGCAAAAATGGTGTCAAGAATTTAAAATATATGATCCAAACCTTGGTGTTTGAATCTTGTAATAAAACTTTCTATTGATTGAAGTCAAATGAACAATTGATATCAGTACACTGTGGCACTACCTACCAGCATCATCATCACCACTTAGTTTATCCAACTGCTTCACTGCGGCCACAGGGTAAGGTGTTTCCTGAAGCATTGATTCAACCCGAAATCTGCATACTCCCGTGACCAACAAGGTGTAGGCAGGTCGAGGCCAATTTGTCCCTGTGATTTGAACCACAATGGCGGCTGTCCCGGTTGTGTGAACTCCTGACATGTCGTCATCCTGACAGAACAAAAGGATGAAATTTCGAGCCATGAGAAAGAGTTAAATTTATATTTTGAATAAACAACAAAATTGTTATCTTGCATAAAATGGGTAACTAGGTCAGCAAAGCTTGTAATGGGTCAAAGATGGAATTGTGTCAAATAATAAGCTTGATTTCTATTTAAAATTTTAGGAGTGTGCAATGATTCCAATATAATTTTTTTTTTTTTAAACGGCAGTGAAAGGATCTGATCCTGCATTAACAGATCAAATGTAATTGTTTGAGCAATCAACACCTACACACGTACAGAGGCGCCTAACCCCAATAGTCCCAAAAAGGAATCAGAATACAAAAAACGGAATCAACTTACCATAATAGACTATGACATGTTTTGCTGTATATAATGTAATAGACAATCCAGAAGTACTCAGATAAAACAATATAAAATGAATAAAAATTTGCAGGTGGGCTAGAGATTAAAAAGGGCATCAAATAATAATAGAGACAAAGATCCAAAGCATTGAATGGGCGGATTTAACCTTGACAGGACCCCCCCCCCCCCAACAATACAGACACAATCAAACACACACACAAACTGCCAAAATTAAATAGGGAGAGTAGCCGACTCAATAATACTCTGAATTGGAGCCAATATATAATAATATTAGGTCACCAACCTCACATATTGGAGCCAACATAATAATAATACTCCCGGTCATTGACTTCACATATTGGAGTCAACATAACAATAACACTTCAGGGTAATTGACCCCTTAGACTAGAATATTATGACCTTAAGTGCACACACTATAAAATGTGCATTGATTGACTATAGGGAATGATGACAAAATAGACCATAACTCACATTTTTAAAATATTTTTTTAAAAACAAGACATCATTTTTTTTTTAATTCCCTCTATTGAAATGCAAAAAAAATTGATATGTGCTTTGAATGCGGAATCGCGAAATATAGACCAATTTAGTGGAATGATTCAGCGGAAGGGTAGGAGCCTCTGCATACAGCATTCCTATGGCAAGCTTCGGGTACAAAAAATAATGTTATCCTATAAAGGCCTTAAACTTAAAGACTGGATTTAATTTTACTATTTCTTAAAAACTTTACCAAGTTATAGTGTGTTGTTTCTGATGGCCACGTTGCTGATCACGAATGTATTTTATTTGGGTTTGGTTGGAAACAGTCCAGTGAAACAAAAGTGGCAGTCAACCATTCTCCTCAATAAAATACTTGCTTTTTAAGGATAAAAAAGCAAATGATTTTCTAATCCCATACAAATAGAAATAGAAATAATACATTGAAGTTGAAGGGCTCAAAACTTACCATTTCATCATTGCCACTACTCTTAGGAATGACGCCAATAATAGTACTACTCAAGGTATTTCGTCCAAGAAGACGACTTTTCACCATATTCATACTGAAATAAATATATTAGTATTAGTGTTAGTAGCTGTTTTGTGGGAGAGGGAGGGGTTCTAATCAATATTAAAACACTTAGATGTCAAGTTCAATAAAACATCAAATATCAAGCCGAGCCTTTTACATCAAACCACATCACCCTTCCAATCAATGCCACATATATTCTTTACATTTACACCCAGATAGATAGATAGATAGATAGATAGATAGATAGATAGATAGATAGATAGATAGATATTTAGATAGATAGATAAAATAGATAGATGGATGGATGGATAGATAGAAAGATAAAAAGAGATACATAGACAGATGGATTAATAGTAGTAATAGGATAAATAGTGATAGAGTGATTAGGAGATAATTCTAGATGATATCTAGATGAAGATAGGTTAAATGTTTGACGAAGTTGACACTCGGAGTATTAGTAATGTGTGCCACAATGGAAAACCTCTCTCATGTTCGATATATATATATATATATATATATATATATATATATATATATATATAATATATATATATATATATATATATACAAATAGGTAAATAAGTGCAGAGAGTGAGAGAGTATGTATAGAAATAGAACTTTCACTTTCGTCACGTCAATGACAATGAATCAATATTCAATAATCAATGATGAAGTTAAGGCAGTTAAGGAGCCGTCAAGTAATTACAAATTACTCACTTCCTTAGATTCCTAACAGGTATTCGCATCGATGAACCGGGCAGTAAAACATTTTCGGTTATAATGAGAAGAGGAATTCTTCTTGGAATCATTGTGTTTGACGAAGCCATGTTGGTTTTGGACCTACAAAGAAGACTTTTACTCCCAGCAAGTTGATTTTGTAATGGGTGAGATTGTTTGTGTACAACTGAAAATGCCCTTTGAACTGAACCTAAGTGCTTGATACCTAAACTTTACACAAACGCAGAAGAGTTCACACTTCACTCGCTCAGAATAGTTTTAGGTACGTACGTATTCTCATTCGTTTATTTATATGAGGTGGACGGACCTTTCTGGTTGGACCAACGATTCTAACTTTTTTTTCCTTTTCAAAATCCTTGGGTTGGACTCAAAATAATGTTTATTTCTGTGTTTTTCCCTCGCGTGGGGGGGGGGGGGAAGGGGGGAGAAATTCTAAAAGCGTCATCACCTTCATGGTTTCCCGTTCCAAGGTGTTACAATTACAAATCTAACATAATAAAGATCCTAAACGCAAAATCTATTTAATATTATTATTCACATATCAGTTCAATAAAAATATTTACTGATTGTGATATTGGTGGGGACTGACGTAGACTTAACATAGCTGCAAATATGCGCGCAGTGGTTGGGACCGACGTCCACATCATATTTGCAGTTTATGGGCCTATCATTATTGCAAATGCTAATATTTTGCGATGGCTCGAATGTATTTCCAATTCAAAAATGAGTCCATAATAATTTCTCGTGGTAAATTCCCTCTTATGCACTGCCTGTTGTCAATTTAACCCAAAT
>NC_088366.1:33661369-33761369 GCF_034508935.2 Berghia stephanieae
CCAAAGAGAGAAAAATAAAGAGAAAAACAAAAACAAAAACAAAACAAAACAGTCTGCCCCCCCCCCTCCCCTCCCCCGAGTCGAGGCAAACAGATTTTTTTGTGATTTTGTTTGTTTGTATTTTTCTCTCTGCTTTGTCTGGCACTGATTCATACACATTATTTCAGATCTTTATCTTATACCAGTACCGGCTCCATATTTTATCAGATAACTTAAGTGCTTGCAGGCATAGGTATAATATTGTGTATTTTATAAGTTAAAAAAATTATTTGAATCACATATTAATATCGTTGAATTTCAATCTAATCATGAATACTACCATACAGTCACTGGTGCTCCACTTTATGAAGGTGCTCGCCCATTAGGTAAGTTACCATTATTGATGGACCCGTCGTCTAGAAAATAACGGTATTTTGTCAGATAAATGTAGGTGCTGAAAATTTAATTGGATTTCAATAAATGTCTTGGGGAAAATGATGCTTCAGCGCTGATAGGCGCATAAGGTCTGAGCATTTGCTTTCCATTTCATCCGGTCCCTTCAGTCCTGACCCTCAGAACTCTGCCTGGACAATCATCGAATTTCGTTCCTCCACCTGTTTTCCATCATCCTGCGCCAAGTTTATTTGGGCCTTCCTTTCTCTCTCTCTTTCTCTTTGGAATCCGTCTGGAAAAATGTCACCATGAGATTCAATGGGGGGAAAAACATTTGAAAAAAAAAAATAGAAAAAAGCTTTGATATTTGTGACACCCCCCCCCTGTCTTAAAACGGTATTACATGGGGATGAACTGGATATGGAAACGTAAATTTAGAATTAAGATAAAAGTACAAAATTTGTGCTTTTGCAACCGTCATAACGGGTAGAATTAGGTATAAGTTACGTATTTTTGGCTAAAAAAGCAATTTTCCATCACCCAGGTCATCCTGGCATGATATCGCCTGGAGACGGTATGTCACATGAGCATCTTAAATAATTTAAATCATTTTTTTAGGTATCTGATTCATTCTGAGATAATAAATTATTGATGGTTCATTTCCCAAGGGTCATTTCCCATGGGTCATTTCCCATGGGTCATTTCGCATGGTTCATTTCCCATGGGTCATTTCCCATGGGTCATTTCCCATGGGTCAATTCACATGGGTCATTTGCCATGAATCCTTTCCCATGGGTCATTTCGCATGGTTCATTTCCCATGGTTCATTTCCCATGGATTATTTCCCTTGGGTCAATTCCCATGGTTCATTTCCCATAGGTCAATTCCCCATGCGTAAAGAAAGCAAGCATTTATTTCGTGATTTATAATTATATTATTCCTACCAAAATTATTGGGGAGCTTCTTATCAATATATTAATACAAAACGTTTTGGCATATATCATTTTAGACATTAGTCTTTTCTGTGGCTGTGCTATAACTATAACTATAACTACAGCCTTTTTAACAGAAATAATTGTTTCTACAATCTTGATCTTGTCCATGTATATTCCATATAATTAACTGTTGCTGCAATTTTATTAGATGCATGGCAGTTCTTCACTTTCTCGTCCTCCTTACTTTCCAACCCCCCCCCCCCTACAATTACCAACACCACCTCTTCTAATCCCTCCTCCAGTATACAATCCTCCTCCTCTTCATCTTCCCCCTCCTCCTCCTCCTCCTTCTCCTCCTCCTCCTCATCATCATCATCATCATCATCATCGTCATCATCATCATCATCATCTTCTTCTTCTTCTTCTTCTTCTTCTTCTTCTTCTTCTTCTTCTTCTTCTTCTTCTTCTTCTTCTTCTCCTTCTGTTTTTCTTCTGTTATTGTTGTTGTTGTTGTCGTCGCTGCCTCCTCCATCTTTCTCTTCTAAATGTATAAAGCAAATTCATATGTTTTATCACAGCCTGTCATTGATGATTTTAATCACGTCATGTATAAACATAACAAAATACCCGATATCAGCCACCAAGCTCAAAGTTCCAGTTTTATAAGTGTTCAAACATCAAATTTGATAAAGGCGTACAGAGAGCGGGAGCTGTTCTACGTATTCTTTCAAAATCCTTTTCCTTTTTCGTTTTGACCAAAAAAAACTTTAAATCCTAATAAAGATTGATTACACCCCCCCCCCCCCCCCCAGCCCCCACCCCCCGTTCTTTTTGCTTTTATATAATCAAGGTTTGGTTATGGCTCCTTGGTTGTCCAAAACGCGGAAACAGGAAGATAGAAATAAATAAAATAAATAAAATTCCCTTTATTCATCCCCAATTTGTTTTTAGGGTTAATTCCAAGGGAAGACTGGAATAACCCAAGCGTCAGCCGCAGAGCAGCGCCGCAAAGTGAACTTGGGCGAGGTGACTTGCTCAAGGCCACACAGCGTTCGGCGGGTGATTGAACTCATTATTCGCGATGGTGGTGTACGAACGAATCGGCGGTCTCAAGAAGTGGGTGAGAGAGGGATCTAGTCATGACTTTGAGTTTGAAACGAATATTTTTGTGTTCGTGGATAGCTCACACGGTAGAGCCACGCTCTCACCTGCCAGGCGGAGTTGTCGTACCAATAAGGTCGCAGGTTCAAACCCCACCACCGCCGCGAAAAATTTTTATTCTCTATTGTCTTCTGGCACTTTTCTATTCACTTCATATCTTGTTGTTACCAACATAAGTGCCTGCTCCACTCACTTTTCTGAATTAAAAATTCACCCCATACACCGGAGCATACTCAATGTCTCAATCGTTTCTATGTTATATGTTTGTGTTGAGAATATTGGCTATTAAGCTTAACTGCTGGTCAAAATTATTCGCGATGGTGGTGTACGAACGAATCGGCGGTCTCAAGAAGTGGGTGAGAGAGGGATCTAGTCATGACTTTGAGTTTGAAACGAATATTTTTGTGTTCGTGGATAGCTCACACGGTAGAGCCACGCTCTCACCTGCCAGGCGGAGTTGTCGTACCAATAAGGTCGCAGGTTCAAACCCCACCACCGCCGCGAAAAATTTTTATTCTCTATTGTCTTCTGGCACTTTCTATTCACTTCATATCTGGTGATTGAACTCTGTACCTTTCGGGTACGAAGCAAAGGCCGTACTACTGATCCACGCTGCCATCTGAGATTGAGGAAAAGACATCACAGACGGTGTGGTACTACCTGAACGAATAAACAATGGCAGTATTTTGCCTCGCGAGATCTATTAATTGTTCCAGAACATTATCTGGAACGAAATTCCGTGGCATTATGTGAACGCTTTGTTGAAAACAAAACAGCACGTGTAATTCTTGGAAATTGCCTGGGAATTTCTAGCTTTCGGTGTCCTCGTTGCCGCGTGATACGTTCGAATACGCACCACACATTACGCACCATGCACTACGGATACATGGATACGCTTTAAGATGAATTTTCATATTAACGTCCTTTATGCGTTACGTACACGTGGAAACAGGGCTTAATAAAGGGAATAGTCACTAAACGCTACAAACGGCATTCTATCAGGGCAAATCTGAAACTTGAAAGTCAATTTCACGTTTTACTGATCACATTAAAAATCAAATTTTGAGTAAAAATAAATGACTGTTATGAAAACTGAATTGTGTTTTTTAATCTTCAAAAAGGTAAAAATTGCCCAATTCTGACATTTTTTGGCTTTAACTCTAAACCTAAATTCCTTCATCTAGTTCATTCCGATATGATATCAGACTGGCAAGGCGAGTCACAATTTATTAAAGGCTATCGTTATTTCTATTTTCCCCCCCTCATTCCAGACGCAACATGGACTAGTTACAGGCTGTGATAGTGAAAGTGATAGACATTGTGATGTTGTCTACCAGCGTTGGGAGATGTCCAACAGGCCGCACGTACTGTATAAAATGAAACTTTATTTCCACAAGAGCTGCTTGGAGAATACATGAAGCTGTGTAAAGCGTATTGAGCATGGTGAAATCGTGGAACTCTACTGTGTAAATGTGAATATTCTACTTATTTTTTTATTTATCTATCTATTTACTTATTTAAATTTATCAATTTATTTGATTGTTTATTTATTTATTTATTTATATTACATTTATTTATGTATGTAATTATCTATTTATCTTATCTTATCTTCTAAATGCTCACTAGGATATATCCTTATCTTTTCAATGCCTTATACATGATATGACATTGAAACAATATTAACAAATCTCATTTGATTTGGTTGTGGTTTTGACAAATATTAAATGTATTTACGAATCTTAATGAATTTAAGTCTTTGTCGATCAATTTCTTAATTGGTCAACTGAACCAGCGGGTTTTTGTTGTTGTCTTTTTTTGGTTTCAAATTTCATATAATACCAAATGGATGAACTAAAGAATTTAGTCTAAATTTAGTTTTACATTTTGAAATATTATTATTATATTTATTTATTTATTTATCTATCCATATATATATATATATATATATATATATATATATATATATATATATATATATATATATATATACTATAATTCTTTCACTATTGTATTTCCTGTTTGTATTTGGCCATTAAGCCTTCATTGATTATTTTTCTTTCTTTTGATTTATCCTGTATTGTTATACATAAAACTACGATGCCGAGATCATCATTTAATGATAAAACGAGCTAGGAGACTACAAACAACATGGCCACATTATCACATCAACATGACCGAATTATGCTGTAATCTGTCCCGATGAGGTAATCTTAATGAATTTGAATCGATTTGTTAATGCAGGGCCATCGGTAAGACACCGAACACATTAGTATTTATTCATCCTTTGTGTTTTACTTCTATCATAATAATAATGACAATAATAATAATAATAATAATAATAATGATAATAATAATAATAATAATAATAATAATAATAATAATAATAATAATAATAATAAAAATAATAAGCGCTGAATTCATTATAAATATCAAATGAAATTGTGATCTAGCTGTTGAATTAAGATACAGACGTTGTAATTGGAACGAACATAAGTTGAGGTAGACATAGCTAGATTGTAGATAGTTTATAGATAGGTAGGTAGAACTTTTTGTGCACGTATTATTAGTAGGTCTAACAACCAAGCGGAATTAAAAATTACTTGTTGATGTAGTAAACTGACAAAATATGTAATTTCAGGAGTGTCTAATTTATCGGTTTATCTAGTTTGAGACGACTTTTTAAAGACTAACTCTAGATATTCTTATTTTCTTTAAAGTGATATATTATTAAGCGCTATGTCTAGTAAATGTTTACAGAGCACTTAACAAGAGGTCCCAAACTAACAGCAACGCTGAACACGTATAACGATACAAGACGTGATTAATATTAGTTTTCAACAGAGACAATGCTGTTTCGAACCCTGTATTTTTTCACACCTGACCACAGTATAAAATAAAATAAAATAAAATTACGCCATTCGCGCGGCGACGTGAGATGCCGTCGCCTAGGCATTCCATTATAGTAGGGGGAACTAGGTAAAAAAAAAAAACCCTTTGAATTGTGCAGATTAGGATCGAACGCATGAACATTACATTTGTTGTAGAATATGAAAAATCCTATAATTCATGTTATAGAACCACTCTGAGAGATCAGTATTAGTTGAGATACAAGCTTTTTAAGATTAGAAAATTTTGAAATGGACGACAAAAAAATTCGTTCATTCAAGGCGACCCAATGTTGTTTTACGTCATCCTTAGATTCCCATTGGTGATTATTTTTAACGTCAAACCGGATATTTTCCTTTCGCTAAGCTTTCGGTTCACGAACGATCCAAATTGTTTAATCGTCAATCATATTCAATTTTGCTATCTAGTTTTGAGAGACTTCCAAAAATTGCAAAATCCTATAATGAGTTTACGTGTATCTGATTTAGCAAGTATCATCAACTACACTCCATAATAAAGACGGACAGACTCGCAGATCACTGCTGGATTAAATGTCGGCAACCGGTGTTGACATAGACAGTGCTACTTTTCCCCACCCTCTAATTATTTTTTCTTTCCTAAAATACTGCGATAACCATTTTGACGGGTTTTATAGCCTATTTTGGTCAGACTTGATGATAGTTAGGGGTCAAGATAGCTATCGGGTGCAGTCGAAATTTTTTTCCTGACCTCCCAGTCCACCTAGCCCTGATTGGGATAGAAAACGGGATAAACTCCGGCTCCATGGACCGAATGGCCCTGCAGGACTGCTACTATTTGATGACAGTATGGAATCGGCATGCCTATAAAATTGTATTAGAACGCTATGATTATCGTCGTTGTCATCGTCGTCATCATCATGATCATCATCATCATCATCATCATCAATCGTTATGATGCATGCAGTATTGTGTCAAACTAGTTACGTTACGTTATTGACCGCATGGTGACAATGGGAGCATGTTCTATCTGTACTGTTGTGTCCTTGTGTAAGGCACTGCACACAAATTGCCTGTTCGTTCAGGTATAATTAAGTGCTCGGCTACAAGCACCCGCGACTGATCTACCTGTTGTTGTCCAAAAATTACTCTGTACTTTTTTTTGTATGAAACAGGTCGTACGTTCTTTCTGGTGAACCAATGTGTAGTTAATGTAGCGTTATGAAACTGTAGCATTACTTGTGTCTTCCATATGAAATTCTCATAATTCATAATTGAATTTTTGATGGGTCTTTAAAAGAAAGAAAGAAAGTAGAAAGAGCTAGAGAGAGAGAGAGAGAGAGAGAGAGAGAGAGAGAGAGAGAGAGAGAGAGAGAGAGAGAGAGAGAGAGAGAGAGAGAGAGAGAGAGAGAGAGAGAGAGAGAGAGAGAGAGAGACGTGAAAGAATATTACATATGACTAAAAAAGGAATGCGTTTGTATGAAATCAGATACAATTACAATGGCAAAAATATCTTCTCACAGGGACTGAAAGGACACGTTTTTAGTATGTCAACTAGATAACACCACGCTAACGTCTCATTCTTTCTTCAACCACCATGCTTTAACCACCCGGAAATACACACGCTACAATTCTTACTACATTTTGTTTTATGTTTTCAACGTCCCTTTTGTGCGACGAAGGGTTTGTACCCGAAACGTCCATTGTGTCTGTACTGCTCCCACGCGAAGCCATTTGTTAGCTACTGTGAATGGTCAACAATGTATTTAAATTATTGAACGCACATTGTATTCTCGTGTTTATTTTCCATGGATAAGTAATGCTATATAAGGAAAAATAAAAGTGCTAAAAACTCACTGTTATGATAAATTGCGAGAGTGGTTCTATAGCAGGTGTCATATATATGGTTGTTAGCTACCTGTATGCCAATTTTCATGCTTTCAATCCGAATGTGCACGGTTTTGCCTAAACCCCCACCCTACTATAATGATGAAGAAAATATATGTATTTACTCAGTTATTTCCCTTGTTTAATATGGCTTTATAGGGAAAATCTAAGGCTTTAAACCGAAACGTTATGATTGATTGCCAGAGTGATTCTATAGCAGATGGGCTAATTCCCCTTACTATGAAGGAATATAGATAATCTATCAAACGTCTGGTGTCAACAGGAATCACCCGTATTGTCCAAAGTGAGCACATTTGGGGAATAATAACCTTGCCCGTGTCACAGTGCAATGCCTTAACCACCCCCCCCCCCCCCCCCCCACCCCCCTATCCTTCCCCTCCCCCGTTGCGGCATAAGTGTGTGAGTAAAGAGGCGCTTCCAAGGCCTCAACTTCGAGCCGCCATTAGCAGTACTCGAAAAAGCCGGAGAGGATCCCCTGTTTGATGGAAGAACGAGTAGAGTACACTATGTAATAATTGGTAGATAGAGGCTCAGGTCATTCACCTCAAAGGTTTAACCCCTCATTGTTTGATCTTAATCTAACTTGAATCCATATCTTATAGTTTTCCCTAAGTTATCAGTAACAGCAACGTGACCCGGTCTTAAGTTGGAGTACGGGACGCAAAACCGTTAATGCTAATAAAAACAAAAACAAACAAACTGATAGCTTACAACCAAACGCATCATGGGATAAACTAAAAAAAAAAAAAAAACGATTTGAAAGATATCCAATCTCACTATTAAAGGGTTAATTCGCTTAAGTTGAAAGTGACAAACAGTAATTTGACTCCTTCATCATAATCCTGATAAAAGTCGGCTCTGGGATATAGGGGTCATTCACTCGCCTTTTAGGATAAATTATTAATATGGAGAGGGCGAAGTGGCCGGGTGTTAATGTATTGCACTGTGACCTGGTAGGTCCCAGGTTCGAGCCACGCTCCAGGCACTTTCGTTTTTGTTTTTTTATTCCTTTGGAAGATTATTAACCCCCGATTTGCTCACTTGGACAACATAAGTGATTCCTGTTGACATCACACATCATGTTTGATGAATTATCTATATTCCTTCGTGGAATGCCAAGGCGACGATATCTCACAATGACGTGGCGGAAGAGCATAATTTTTTTTTAATGGACATTTATGCTGCACATTTTTCACAGATTTCAATGCATTTCGGAGTGTTACTTCATTGTGACGTCATATTCTTAATTTTTAAACAATCAAATTCAGAGCCTTGTTGAAACCGGCGTTAAACGAAAACTTAAAACTGTTATAGATATATTATTATTTACACATTAACACTCCGATGTTAAGATGTGTAACAGGCTACGTGCGGATAAACGAAGCCAATTATGATGGGGTTTTTTTCATGAATAATTGTGATGGACAATATTTTGCATTGAGTTTAGAGCGTTTCCACGAAAACAATAAACCCCTAATAATTTGTGTTATCAGACCTGCAAACTTGAAAGATAAAGTTAGAATGAACGAATTCGAAGGTTGACTGTGATTGAAGTGAAGAATGTATCAATAAAGAGGAGAGACGATAGATTGAAATTGTTCGGACATGTAAAGAGACGAGAGAGGGAGTACGCGGGAAGAAAAGTATTGGACTTACAATTGGTGGGAAAGAGGAAAAAGGGACGCCCAAAGACTATATATGGTTTGATAAGGTATGAAGGAACTGGGCCTGGAGGAAGATAATGCTCTAAACTGAGATGCATGGAGATGTGGCATTCATTATGGCAACCCTGCAAAATTCGGGATACGCTGAAAGAAGAAGAAGACCTGTAACCTTGACTCATCGTAGTTATGTCTTAGTGAATCAATAAATGGAAATTGATTTTTGAGTATAAATTATGAACTGTTAGTTTGATTTTAATATACATATAGAGAGGGATGAATGTCTTTTGTCAAACAACTTAAATCTCAACAATTATTTTTTTTTTAAAACCCTTTTCACTTTAAATTCAATTTTTGAATCTCGTTCTTTCCGACAGTCTATAGAGCCCACTCCAACTCAGCGCTACCTCTAGTAGCAATTAGAGCTGTGGCGGGACACCGGAACAGCTCGCTGTCCGCAATACCTTTGCGGTAAAGCGATTAACCTCAAACATTGAATCGGAACTCGGAACTGTATCGCTTTCAAACCAATTCACATACAACTGTAAACAAGCTACCCGATGTCTTGGTTTTAATTGAACGAGAGAGAAAACTATCCACATCCAGAAAGAAATTTCGAGATTGGAGGAATAAGGGATGAGGAAAGGGGACATGGGGGAAGGTGAAAGAGAGACGGGTTGCTTGTTGACGTAGTAGGGGAGTGTCACGCTTGTGGTGCAGGTGTTTTAATCGCTTTATAGCGAAGCTGGTTTTTAGTTTTCAGATAATAGTTTCTTTTTATCTTTATTATTGTTAATGGAGAATAAAGCGTTTCCACCAAGAGAGCAGGTTAGAGCATCGCGACTCGGACTTCAATTATGTATCTAAAATCGCTTTGTCGTTTCTTGTCTTTTAATGAAAACGGGAAGATCTGGGTCAAAATAAGATCGAATTTCGACTAAAGGGTTACATTGCTACTGGGTTTTGCTTCCCCCTCCCCTATTTCTTTTTTTGTTTTACAACTCAGCGTTGCTGATTGCTATTTACTTTTTTATGATTAGCAAGTGAGTTAAGAGTGGTACGAATGGACGGTGCGTGTAATAAACCTTTGCCAGTGACACTGATTTTTTTTCTTCAAATAATAGTTTCCCTTTATATTGCAGAATAACTCGTTTATACCATTGCGACCCAGGCTTCGATTAAACTACAATTGCATTGCCTTTATATGTCTTTTGATGAAAACAATAAGATCTTCTGTTCGCTCCAAGTATGATTGAACTTCGCCTTTGAAAGGTTGAATGGTGGGGTTATTGTTCGTTTGTTTTGTTTGTTCTTTTTTTTCTTTCAAACGCAGCTTCGCTGTTTCTTTAGTTTTTCTCTGACTGGCAAGCGCTGTACGTACCCGGATGACTTGCACACACAAAACGATTCATCTAGATTTCGTTTGTGACATGACAGTAAATCAAACCGAGCGGCTTGGAGTTCGAAAGACCTTTCTATAAAAGACTTGGTATTCACAAAACCCTTATAAACCAATTCCCGGCCCAGCTCTAGCAGCAATGAATTTGATTAAAAAGTACTGCCTTGACTTTTGCATTATAAGTTTTTTTTTGTTTTTTTTTTTTTTAATGCAATTTTATATATGAAATATTCTTGGACAAACTAAAACATTGTAAAGTGCTGCTCCAGGCAAGATATTTATTCCTAAGTCCTATGACTACATCATGAGAGCAGCAAGAGATAATCTGATCGTAGCCTTCGTAAACCTTTAGCCTGACACTGACGTAGAAGGCGACGATTACAAAAGAAAGTCACGTGTCGTAAGTCCTGAAGAAAATAAATGATTTATTTGTCTGGATGCACTATAGATAGTATGCAGATGACGTCACTCAGGCCTTTGTTATGGTTTTTGCCATCCGCGTTTGTGAGTTGTTCTCACTAAACTGTATTACTTGACTTGACTTAGATGCCTTTCGCGTCTCGACCGAAAGATCGGGTCGCCTTGGCTGTTTCCAGTATTTCCTGTGTGAGGTGTCTCCAATATTGCCGGTCCTCTGCTAGGGTTCTCAGATTTTCAAGGTCCCCTGCCGTTATGAGACTAATGCTTTGTCCAAGTGTTGTGAGGTTTTTGTTTAGGATCACAGGGAGTGTTGTGATCGGTCTTCCTCTGAAAAGGTTCCCGTGTTTTTGGAAGTATCCCGACATGGCTTGGTTAGCTGGTATGTTTTTGTCCCTGCGTAGTATGTGACCGAAAAGTTGCCATCGTTGTTGTAAAATGTCAAGGGAGATTGGTCTTTCTTTTGTGATCTTATAGAGTGATTCATTTGAGATCTTTTTTGGGTATTTGATGTCCAGTACCCTTCTTAGCTGTGTGCGATGGAAGGCATCCAGATGTTCTTCTTCGGATTTTGTCAACGCCCAAGTGCCGCAGTTATACAGAAGTACCGGTTTTACAAGAGCACGGTACAGTTTCAGTTTGGTTTTTCTGTATTAACCAGACTATAAAAGTTCATGGTTACACAGAGTTTGTGTGTTGGTCCGTTATACTTCCGGATGGCAATGTTGTGAACTCCTTGGCCAAGCGCATTCTATCTATTGAATACAACTCACTATTCGTTTTCTTTTAGTCGTCGTCACCTAAAAATTGTAACATAATTTTTAGTCAGTAGTGTCAGACAAAGGCTATGCTTTGACAAAGTTAATCGTTTTTATTGGATTTTTTTTGTTAGTTTTGTTTTGGATTTTTATTTATTTATTATTATTTTTTTTTTTATTATTATTATTATTTTAGAACAAGGGGAGGAGGCGGTGGAAGAAAGGAAGGAAGGAAAGGAGGGTAGGGAGGAAGGAAGGGAGGGAGGGAAGAGGGAACGAAGGAACAAGAACAGGTATGTTTTGCGTGATTCTTTTCAGACCAGTTTTTTTGGATAGGAATATTTTTTCTTCTTAATGATGATTGAGAATGTCATCAATTGTTAGTCGTCAGATGTGGATACCCCGCCCCCCCCCCCCCCCCCCCCCCCCCCAAAAAAAAAAAATATAATTCAAAATGTAATTGTTGACATTTTCTCAGGAAAGCTTGATATATGATTTAGAATCGAGGGCAAGATTATGCTCGTAACTCGGCATTTTCTGAAGGACTGAGGATTGACACATTATGATCTGCGAATAAACCGCAACCGATAGGGTAACTATTCCTGGAAAGGAACGCAATTTTTTCACCGTAACAAGTGCAACAATTACGCAGCAATTTTTTCACAGTAATGGTTTTTATCGAAAAGAGCAGTACAAGAATGATGTTTTTCATAATTTTAATATTAAAGATCAACGCACATACTACCACCTCTTCCGCCTACATAATCAGAGTTTTTCAACGATGAGTTTGTTGCACAGAATACGCTTCAACAGTCGTAACGCCACTTCCCTCGTAATGACGCATAGTATCTTAATAACTGGCTCTAAACTATCGGAACAATGGCGGACGCCTTATGAAATATTTCTCCGACGATCAAAAAGGCGTATCCAGAGGAAAAAGAACCCATTATAAATCTGCTCATGTTTTGACTTTTACTCATTCTGATCACAAGACATATGAAAAGTTCTAGTTCTAGCCAGAATGAAGAATAAAAAGTACCGATTTTCTTTGTTTAGAACCACGATGGCCGCAGTTGCTGGGCGACGTGACATCAGACTATTGAATCGTATTCTGTGGTTTGTTTTGAAAAGAGGTTCTGTTGTTTCGCATCCTTCGATGTCGGTGAAACTTGAAGATTATTTCGTTCAATTAAGATGTTTTTTTTTGTTGTAGATTAATCTTAATTATTGAGTAGCTTAGGTCAAATCTTGTCGGCAACTCATATTGAATAGAAATTATCAGACGGAAATAAAATTATAAGAAAGCGGGTATAAATGAATGTTAATATTGATAATTAATGATGATAATAATAATAATAATAATAATAATAATAATAATAATAATAATAATAATAATAATAATAATAATAATAATAATAATAATAATAATAATAATGATAATAATAATAATAATAATGACGATGATGATGATGATGATGATGATGATGATGATGATGATGATGATGATGGTGATGATGATGATGAGGATGATGATGATGATGATGATGATAATAATAACAATGATAATAATAATAATAATAATAATAATAATAATAATAATAATAATAACAATAATAAATATATAGTAGTAGTAGTAGTAGTAGTAGTAGTAGTAGTAGTAGTAGTAGTAGTAGTAGTAGTTGTAAATAGTAGTAGTAGTAGTAGTAGTAGTAGTAGTAGTAGTAGTAGTAGTAGTAGTAGTAGTAGTAGTAGTAGTAGAAGAAGAAGAAGAAGAAGAAGAAGAAGAAGAAGAAGAAGCAGAAGAAGAAGAAAGTGTCCATCTCTCATAGTCCAGGGTTCACTCCCCATTGGTGTCCGCATTCCATATACCCGGGTTCACTCCCCAGTGGTGTCCACTTTCATAGCCCCATGTTCACTCCCCAGTGGTGTCTAACTTTCAAAACCTTGAACTCACTCTCAACTGGTGTCCACCTCCCATAGCTCCTGCTGGTGTCCATATCCCATAGCCCAGGTTCACTCCTTACTGGTATCCATATCACACAGCCCCGGTTCACTCTCTACTGCTGTACAGATCCAATGGTCCCGTGTTCACTTTCGGTTGTATCCACCTCTCATAGCCTCGTTCTCACTCCCCTCTAGTGTCCATAACCCATATTCCCGGGTTCACTCCCTACCGGTGTCTACCTCCTATAGTCCCGGGTTTACTCCCCATTTGGTATCTATCTGTTATAGCCTTGGGCTCATTCCCCATTGGTCTCTACCTAACCTCATATAGAGTTCAGTCTCTGCTGGTGTCCATTTCTCATAGCCCCAGGTTCACTCCTCACCGGTATCCATGTCACACAGCCCCGGGTTTACTCCCCACTGGTTTCTACCTCCCATAGTCCCGGGTTCACTCCCCACTGGTGTCCATACCCGATGGTCCTCAGTGGTTTCTCATAGTCCTGGGTTCAATCCCCACGGGTGTCCACTTCTCATTGCTCCGGGTATAATCCGCACTGGTGTCCATCTTCCATAGTCCTGGGTTCATTCCTCACAGTTGATCACCTTCCATAGACACAGGTTCAATCCCCAGTGGTATCCATCTCTCATAGTCCTGGGCTCACTCTCCACTGGTGCCTACCTCCCTAAGTCCGGGTTCACTCCCCACTGGTGTCCAACTTCATATCCCGCAGTTCCTCTTTGACTCCCTTATCGGTGTCTACCTCTCAAATCCATCCGTAGACCCGGGTTCACTCCCCGCTGGTCTATACCCCCCATGGTCCCGGGTTCATTCCCCACTGGTGTCCATATCCGGTAGTCTTGTGTGTTCAATTCCCAGTTGTGTATATCTCTCAAAGCCCCGGCTTCATTCCCCACTGGTGGTCCCATGTTCAATACCCAATGGTATCCTCTTCTCATAGCCCCGTGTTCATTCCTCACTGGTGCCAACCTCTCATAGCTTTGTGCTCACTCTCCTAAGGTAGCCACCTCCCAAAGTCCCGGGTTCACTCCTCATTGGTATCCATCTCTCAAAGCTCTGGGTTCACTCCGCACTGGTGTCCATATCCGGTGGTCCCAGTTCACTCCCCATTGGTGTCCATAGCCATAACCAGGGTTCATTCCGCACTGATGCAATCTCCCACCATTGTCCCGGGTTCACTCCCCAGTAGTGTCCACCTCTCATAGCCCTGTATTCACCCCCCACTGGAGCACATATCTAGTGGTTCCACATTTACTCACTCGTGGTGTCCACCTTCCATGGCCCTGGGTTCACTCCCCACTGGTGTCCATATCTGGTAGTCCTGTGTTCAATCCCCAATGGTGTCTATCTCTCAAAGTCCCAGATTCACTCCTCACTGGTGTCCATATCCAGTGGTCACATGTTCACTCCCGCCATCCCCACTGGTGTCAACTTTCATAGACTAATGCTCACTCCCCTATGATGTCCACCTCCCATAGTCCCAGCTTACTCCCTTCAGATGTCCCAGGTTTAATCTCCACTGGTGTTCAAGTCTCAAAGTCAAAGTCCTGGGTTTACTCTCCACTTATTACCTATTCACATCCCACAGTCTCTCGGTTTCTTCCCTCTAATATTAGCCTCCCATTATCCTTGATATAATCTCCACGGGTGTTCATTTTAAATGGTCCCTGGTTCAATCCCCAAAGATGCTCACCTGAGTCCCTGGTCAATCCGCATAGTCACGAGGGCCACGCCTCTTTCTATTCTGACCAGGAAATAAGCAATCTATTGCAGTACTACAGCAGTAAGGTTATAGAGCTCTTTTAGATAAAAACATTACGGTGAAAAAATACAGTGAAAAAATTGCCTTCCCATGGTAATGAATGAGTAATGGGTAGGAAATAAGGAACAACTTTTCTTGGGAAACCCAAGTTGTTTTGTTTTTGTTTTCGAAGAAATTTATCTTTATCCAAGACGTCAGTGAAATTTTACACTATTGGTTTTATGTCTTTAACATGGCTCCCCTTTTAACTAAACCAAATTGTTGACTTTTCACTCTGACCAAGTTCAAGTGTAAGAATTGCTAGGGCTGTGGTTGCTTGTGGTGACTTCCACCCTTTGTTGTTCAGTGTTGGTAAGCACCCGTCAGATTCAGACAGGCATCTTTCAAAACATTCGTGTTAATAACTTGTAGCTGGTAGATACTTGTCATCCTCAGCAAATCGAAACTGAGTTTATTCAAGACGACTACTACAGAGTTGCAGTTGAGAGTAATCAATAGTAATATCTAGTTATACGTATACGACCTTCCCTTCTTCTTCTTCTCCTTCTTCTTCTTCTTCTTCTTCTTCTTCTTCTTCTTCTTCTTATTATTATTATTATTATTGACACCATACTACTAGACTAGACGTCTATTATTTTTAAAATGTGGATTGCTCCTGTGGAGATTTTTATGTTCAAAACGGTTAATATTAATAAGTTAATTAGTTATTGTTAGAAATATTTCATTTTGTGTGTGTGTGTGTGTGTGTGTGTTGAATTGATGGTAAATCAAGAAAGTTAAGTTTCCCGAATACTTCTAATTCTTACATAACATAAAAACTTAACCCAATTATCAGATTAGTAATTTCTACACATATTGATAATATTATTAACACCAAAGTTAAGCTCTATCTATATCGTTCCGTTATAGTTATATATGCATTTGGAAACCTAAATCTAAAACTTTCTTGATTAAGGAAAAGTGGGAAAATGTCATAGTGTATCTAATATTTTTGTTTGATATCTCCCAAATTATTCTTTATTTGGTTTTAAGGTTAAAGTTTCAAATGAATTTGCCGAAACAATGCTGAGGCTGCTCAAGAGGATGTAGGACAATTTCAATTTCGTGGTTATGGAATTACATATCTCAGTAAAATTTTTGAGTCTGATAGGATGTTATAAGACATCATAGCTTAGACATTTTTGGCTTTTATTGTCAGCATGGCGCCTCAGAGACTTGTAGAAAGTTTGAAGTTGATACCTTTTACACAAGCCAAATATTTTTAACGGAGTGTCTACGTACACGGTAACTTTAGGCAGTGGGAGTCAAATTGTGACCCAACTCGCCCATAAGAAAGTTATGACTGGAAATTGCCGTTCGCTTTTACTAAGTTTTAGGGGGTTTCAATTAAAGATGCATAACTTTGTGATAAAGAGGAATATCACAGATATCTTGGTATCATTATTTTCATTACCAACCAGGCACCTAGCCTCAGGATCTACGTACACGGTAACAGTAACATACATGGTATAATGTTTGAATGGGTATTAAATGATAATTTAATAATGCAAAGATGGATGGATGAAGATTAAAGTTTATTGATAAGCATGATACAGAGTTGGTTGCTGCTTGCCGGCAGGATACAAAGATAACCAAAAACAAAGAAGTGAAAGTAGAAGACTGGAAGTATTGAAAGTGAAAGTAAATTATAAAACAGGGGATGTAGTTCATTAAATTAATTACTTGGAAACATTACATCACTCCCCTTTTTAATAAAGAAAATGTAGTTGATTAATTGATCTATATACAACAACAAAATGTTTAAAGATAAAGCAGGGAAACTGAGTTGAATATAATATATTAGCAATAATAAATTGATTCACAAATAAATTGCAAACATCTTGCAGTTATGTCTAGATCAGGAAAAGCAAAGTAAATTAATTGTCCCAGACTTAATGATGTCGTATACTCTGATATTGTTCCAATGATAGCATAGATCTTTCCTCCTCAGGGTGAAATAATAGTAAGAATAAGATGAGTTTAATGATAGTGGTACACTGCTAACTTGAGTATTTGAATAACTGATAACACACATATTATATATGTATTAGGTTTTTATTAGAAAACCTTCCAGACACGGGCACAAGGTTTTTCACATTATGGTGTAGTGGGAACTGATGTCATGCCAAGATTTTAAGACTAAATCTTAAATATAGTTTTTAAATGCTTGTAGTTATCACTTTAATGAAAAAAAAACCTTCCAGACACGGGCACAAGGTTTTTTATTTAATTATTCTTATCCACCATATATATATATATATATATATATATATATATATATATATATATATATATATATATATATATATATATATATATATATATATATATATATATATATGATTAATATTGGTTTCAACTTTTAACACTACGTATTGAGGATTTAATTAAGACAATTAATTATTTAGTACAAAATCGTCAAATTTTTTGGGACGACGAATGTTGCGACGTGGTCTTATCGGGGACCCATTTGTTACACAATTTTCGGGTGATGAATGTGCAGGTGGGGAATGCGGTAGGGTATTGGTATTTTGGGTAGTGTTGTCTGGCGAGTCTGGATCGGGATGATCTGGTTCTATTTCAGCAGTTGTTGGTGGTCGAGGCGACTTTTTGAAGAAGCTACTGTTGCGAGTAACTTGCTGTTGACCTCTTGCAGCTGTGATCATGGATCCCTTCTTTTGGGTTATAACAAGAGGTTGTGATTCGTATGGGGGGTCGCGTTTTGTAAGGTTGTTGTGTTTTAGGAGAACGGGATCGCCAATTTTGAGCTCTGAAGGCTTTACATATGTTTTGTTGTCAGCGTAATGCTTCATTTTGGCTTTTTGGTGGACGTCTCGTTCACGCAATGAGTTATCTTCGAAGGATTTGGTGTTTGTGGGAGCATTGTTCGAAGTTGTCGGCCGAAAAGTATGGTTGCAGGAGCAACGCCTGTTGTGCAGTGTGGAGTTGATCTGTATGATATTAGAAATCGGTACAGTTGTTGTTTTAGCTGTGGAGTTGGGGTATTTCGGAGTGTCTTTTTGACCGTTTTCATGAATCGTTCAGTTTCGGCGTTGGCACGAGGGCACAATGGGGTAATTTTGCGGTGTTTGATGCCCATGTGGTGACAATAGTTGGAAAAGTCATGTCCGTTGAAGGGAGGACCGTTATCAGTTTTCAATGATTCCGGGATGCCGAATTCTGAGAAAATTTTGTCCAGGCGGGGAATAACGCTGTGACCTGGAATGGAGTCGAGTATTTCCACGATGGGGTAGCGGGAATATTCGTCTGTAACGACCAATATGTACTGGCCATTAGGCAGATGACCAAAATCTGCTGAGAGTTCTGTCCACGGGGCTGATGGAAGCGGGGACATTTGTAACGGTTCGCGTGTTGTTTTCGGTGTAGAAATTTGACACAGCATGCAGTTGTTTACAGTGTTCTCTACTCTGCTCTGCATGTTTGGTATCCAGACCTTTTCCCTAAGTAAGGATATAGTTTTGACTATGCCTTGATGTCCAAAATGTGCTAGTTTGATGGCTGTTTCATAAAGCGATTGTGGTAGGACGATTTGATGACCCTTTAGTATGACAGGGAGTTTGTCTGCAATGGCGAGTTCAGAGCGACAGAGATAGAGCGTTTGAAAAAGCTTTTGGTTGACTTCTTGAGAATTGGTGTACCAATTATTGGATCGTATTGATTGGATAACGAGCATTAGGGTTTGGTCTTGTGATGTTTTGTGTGCTACTTCTTCTAGGGTCATGGATTTTGGTGTGGATGTGTGTGTGAGGTAGTTAATGTATTCTTCGGCTATGGTTTGTTCTCTACAGCTTTGAGAGTGTGTGACTGGGTGACGACTTAAAAAGTCGGCAGGATTGTCAAATCCTGGCCTGTAGCAAATGGTGAAGTGGTATGGTAGCATGCGTAGCATCCAGCGTTCAATCCTTGGCGATGGCCTGGCTTTAGGATTTGAAAAGATGGTGGTAAGAGGTTTGTGATCGGTGTGTATTTTGAAGGGTGATCCGAAGATGTAAATGTGAAAATATTCACATGCCCAAGTTATTGCGAGAGCCTCGCGTTCTGTTTGCGAGTATCTCTGTTCGGTTGGTGTAAGTGGGCGGCTTGCAAACTGTATAATGCGACCGTCTTGAACAAGTACTGCCGATATCCCTATGGGACTTCCGTCTGTATAAATATCGGTTTGCTTGTTTGGGTCGAAGTAGGCTAAGGTGATTGCTTTGCTCAGAGCTGCTTTTAGAGAGTTAAAATCGGTGGTATGGATGGTTGTCCACTCCCATGGGACGGTCTTTTTGGTGAGTAGGCGCAGATTGTGTGTGAGTGATGCGTAGTGTGGAATATGGGTGTGCACCGCAAAAATTTATCATGCCGAGTAAGCTACGCACCTCAGAAGCATTTGTGGGTGTAGCGAGGTTAAGAATTGCTTTGACCTTCTCATGGCTTGGAGTGACTCCGTCTTTGCTGAAGGTGTGTCCAAGAAATTCGATTGACGTTTGGTTGAACTTGCACTTTTCTTTGTGGATAGTGAGACATTTTTCTCGTAAGCGGTGGAACAATGCCCGTAGGTTGGCGTCATGATCTTGTTGCGAATTGCCAAAGCAGAGGATGTCATCGCTGATGTTAATGACTCCTCGCAGACCGGTGAGTGCTTGTCTGATCTGTTCTTGAAAGATTTCGCTTGCGGAATTTACTCCAAAGAAAAGACGGCGGTATCTGTAGAGTCTTTTGTGCGTGGCAAATGTTGTGATGTATCTTGATGCCTCGTCTAATTCAATTTGGTTGTATCCTTGATTCAGGTCTACTTTGCTAAATATTCTCGCTCCGGATAGTTCAGTTTTTAGCTCGTCGAGTGTAGGTGTCGCGTGATGTTCACGTTTGATGGCTGTATTGGCAGAGCGCATGTCCACACATACACGCACTTTACCAGGTTGCTTGGGTTTTGGCACAACAACGATAGGAGATACCCATGGGGTAGGGCCAGTAGCTTTCTCGATGACACCCCGTTCTTCATCTTTGTTGAGTTGTTTTTCAACGTCTTGGCGGATATGAAATGGAATGCGTCGGTAATGCTGCGCTACAGGTTGAATGTTTTGGTCTATGTGTAGTTTGACTTGAGTGTTTTGCAAGCAGCCTAGACCGGTAAATAAGTCTGAAAACTCTTGTACGAGAGCACTCTGGTTTAGTGAGATATGATTGATGGTGTCAATCAATTGCAAATCACGGCATGTTTGCCAGCCTAAGATGGGGCGTTCATTTCGATCGACGACGTAAATAGGAGCCGTAGTTGATGTGGTACCATGTCGCAGTGTAGCATGGAAGACGCCCAACACAGGAATGTGTGAAGGAGAGCCGTATGCTGAAATTCGTTTGGATGATGTTTGTAGCATCTGTTTGGGATTTAACTTGTCAAAGTCAACCTTTGCTAAGAGATTGATCGTAGCACCTGAGTCAGCAAGAAACTGAAATTCATGGTCTCCTATCGAGACAGCGAAGTGAGGAAGGTTACTTCCCTTGTTTGTGGCAAACACGTATTCTGTATCATTGTAGTTGTACGTGTCGGTGGTGTTGAGACGATTGACTGGAGTGTCCGAGTCTGAGTCTGAATTTATGACGTGGACGCGACGCCTTAGGTTGTGACTTTGACCTTGTCTTCTGGAATATGATTGCGATTGAGATGGCTGGTCTTGATGACGTGTTGCAGTAGATTTGCATACCGAGGCAAAATGATGCAGTTTGTTACATGCACGACATGTTTTGTTTCTAGCGGGACAGTGGTTTTGACCTCCAATGTGTGGCCATTCACCTCCACAATTGTTGCATTTGCCATGATGATGACGTTGATTGCGGGGTAGGGTAGATCGTTGTCTTTGATTATTGTGATTTTGACTGAAGTTCGTATTGATTGCGTTTACAGGAGAATCTGATGCCATGAGCTTTGCCTGGACTGTGGTTAGTTGCATGGTGCGGGCATAAGTCAGAAGGTCAGCCAAACTAATGTCTGGACTGGATAAACCTTTTTCACGTACTTTTTGCGATTTACAGCCTGATATTAGCTGCGATTTAATTTCGGCATTCCGCGTCGTGGAACTGAAAAGTGAGAGATAACTTTTTCAGTTCTGGGGTAGAATTCCTCTTTTTATCAGATGACGGGTGGTATGTCGAAAAACAATCGTTGTTTTCCCCTTATTTTTTTTGGGGGCAAAAAATTTTTGGGTGATTGTATCACAAAGTTTAAAAAAGTGTGTCTAAATTGCCCGGGGGATTTAATTTTGTTCTTCATAAAAGGATAAACGATGTCATTGATTTCGTCACCGGCAAAGGTGAGTAGCACGCTTTTTGTTTTTTAAAACGGACCCCAAATTCCAAAGCCAAAAAAACCCTTTTTCCCAAAGGGAGAGACCCACTTCTGCCATCTTACGGGCTGGGCCTGCTATGCACAGTCAAAAATTTTGGGGTGGGTAGGCAAGCCTAAGAACCCCTTGTTTACAAACACATTGTGATAAAACTATAGACTAAAGCCTATGGGCTATGGGTTAAGAAATTGAAAAAATTTAACCCCAAATTTGAAGTGAAAATATTTGCGGGGATTACCCCTCGTCCCCCAATGTAATGTTTAAGGGGTTTTAAAATTGATAATTTAAAAAATGAAAAGGGAGGGAAAGGAGAAGTTTAAAAGTTTTTTTGATAAGATGTACAGATTTTTTTTTGCTGCTTGCCGGCGGATACAAAGTAACCAAAAACAAAGAAGTAAAAGTAGAAGACGGGAAAGTTTTGAAATGAAAGTAAATTATAAAACCGGGGGTGTAATTAAATTAAAATTTAAATTAAATTTGGGAAACATTAAAAAGGAAACCCTTAAATCCCCCCCTTAATGGGGTTATATTGTAGTTTGATTTTTTTAAAAAAAACACCCCCCCTTACACCACACATACACATAGTTTGCGAGGTCCCCCCATTTGTTGTTTTTTTTGTACGGCAAACCAGTTACCTGAGTTACTGTGTACGTAATCCTGAGGCTAGGTCCCCCCTTTTACCTTTACCCCAAAAATCCCTTTTTTTTAAATTTTGAAAATTATATTTTTTGAATATTTTTAATTTCTTTTTTCCCAAAAAGTTGAGATTCAAGCAGTGGACCCCTTTTTTCAAGTCCAAATTTTCACAGGACACGATTAAAACAGAGGGCTTTTACTTTTAAATCCCCCTTTTTTTTTTCCCCATTGCCTTTAGTAAATTTTCGGCTAATACACTTGTGGAGCTTTTCCTTTTTTTTCCCCGGGTGCGTTCACCATATCTGCTGCTTTCCCTTTTTTATCGCTAAAACACTGCACTCACTTCCGGGGACTGAACAGGATGTTCAGTCTGGGCTCTTCATCCACAGGTAGGGAACTAAAATCGTACAAATGCCTTGCAGAAACCCCCACTAGAAAAACTGATTCGGGGTCCCCTGGGTACTTTTTTCATATTCCCTTTACTTGTGTCTTCCCCCCACATTCCCCTGCGCCTTTTTCGAAATCCCCGTCAGGATCCAACTTTTTTTATCGTCGCCCAAGATTTTGGGGGCTAGTTGTTTTAAAATTGAGGCTTTCCATGACCTTTGGGCACAGTTGCTTCCTTTTCCTTTTAGCCAGAGACTGAACTTGAAACACTTATATATCGGCTACTCCTGGGGGCTGGGCTTTTGGTTTGCAACCCCCCGTTTACAGCTTTTCTTACTCCTCGTCTAGCATGGGGGGTAGAATTTCTTTTTTTCCCCCAAAGGAAAGGAGTGGTGACGGTTTTTAACCACAACCCGTTAAATCTGGAATGTTCTCTGACTTGGGAATTTATAAAAGGGAATAAATTCCTCCCAGTGGCCCCTGAAGTTCGGGATGCCGAATTCTGAGAAAATTTTGTCCAGGCGGGGAATAACGCTGTGACCTGGAATGGAGTCGAGTATTTCCACGATGGGGTAGCGGGAATATTCGTCTGTAACGACCAATATGTACTGGCCATTAGGCAGATGACCAAAATCTGCTGAGAGTTCTGTCCACGGGGCTGATGGAAGCGGGGACATTTGTAACGGTTCGCGTGTTGTTTTCGGTGTAGAAATTTGACACAGCATGCAGTTGTTTACAGTGTTCTCTACTCTGCTCTGCATGTTTGGTATCCAGACCTTTTCCCTAAGTAAGGATATAGTTTTGACTATGCCTTGATGTCCAAAATGTGCTAGTTTGATGGCTGTTTCATAAAGCGATTGTGGTAGGACGATTTGATGACCCTTTAGTATGACAGGGAGTTTGTCTGCAATGGCGAGTTCAGAGCGACAGAGATAGAGCGTTTGAAAAAGCTTTTGGTTGACTTCTTGAGAATTGGTGTACCAATTATTGGATCGTATTGATTGGATAACGAGCATTAGGGTTTGGTCTTGTGATGTTTTGTGTGCTACTTCTTCTAGGGTCATGGATTTTGGTGTGGATGTGTGTGTGAGGTAGTTAATGTATTCTTCGGCTATGGTTTGTTCTCTACAGCTTTGAGAGTGTGTGACTGGGTGACGACTTAAAAAGTCGGCAGGATTGTCAAATCCTGGCCTGTAGCAAATGGTGAAGTGGTATGGTAGCATGCGTAGCATCCAGCGTTCAATCCTTGGCGATGGCCTGGCTTTAGGATTTGAAAAGATGGTGGTAAGAGGTTTGTGATCGGTGTGTATTTTGAAGGGTGATCCGAAGATGTAAATGTGAAAATATTCACATGCCCAAGTTATTGCGAGAGCCTCGCGTTCTGTTTGCGAGTATCTCTGTTCGGTTGGTGTAAGTGGGCGGCTTGCAAACTGTATAATGCGACCGTCTTGAACAAGTACTGCCGATATCCCTATGGGACTTCCGTCTGTATAAATATCGGTTTGCTTGTTTGGGTCGAAGTAGGCTAAGGTGATTGCTTTGCTCAGAGCTGCTTTTAGAGAGTTAAAATCGGTGGTATGGATGGTTGTCCACTCCCATGGGACGGTCTTTTTGGTGAGTAGGCGCAGATTGTGTGTGAGTGATGCGTAGTGTGGAATATGGTGTGCACCGCAAAAATTTATCATGCCGAGTAAGCTACGCACCTCAGAAGCATTTGTGGGTGTAGCGAGGTTAAGAATTGCTTTGACCTTCTCATGGCTTGGAGTGACTCCGTCTTTGCTGAAGGTGTGTCCAAGAAATTCGATTGACGTTTGGTTGAACTTGCACTTTTCTTTGTGGATAGTGAGACATTTTTCTCGTAAGCGGTGGAACAATGCCCGTAGGTTGGCGTCATGATCTTGTTGCGAATTGCCAAAGCAGAGGATGTCATCGCTGATGTTAATGACTCCTCGCAGACCGGTGAGTGCTTGTCTGATCTGTTCTTGAAAGATTTCGCTTGCGGAATTTACTCCAAAGAAAAGACGGCGGTATCTGTAGAGTCTTTTGTGCGTGGCAAATGTTGTGATGTATCTTGATGCCTCGTCTAATTCAATTTGGTTGTATCCTTGATTCAGGTCTACTTTGCTAAATATTCTCGCTCCGGATAGTTCAGTTTTTAGCTCGTCGAGTGTAGGTGTCGCGTGATGTTCACGTTTGATGGCTGTATTGGCAGAGCGCATGTCCACACATACACGCACTTTACCAGGTTGCTTGGGTTTTGGCACAACAACGATAGGAGATACCCATGGGGTAGGGCCAGTAGCTTTCTCGATGACACCCCGTTCTTCATCTTTGTTGAGTTGTTTTTCAACGTCTTGGCGGATATGAAATGGAATGCGTCGGTAATGCTGCGCTACAGGTTGAATGTTTTGGTCTATGTGTAGTTTGACTTGAGTGTTTTGCAAGCAGCCTAGACCGGTAAATAAGTCTGAAAACTCTTGTACGAGAGCACTCTGGTTTAGTGAGATATGATTGATGGTGTCAATCAATTGCAAATCACGGCATGTTTGCCAGCCTAAGATGGGGCGTTCATTTCGATCGACGACGTAAATAGGAGCCGTAGTTGATGTGGTACCATGTCGCAGTGTAGCATGGAAGACGCCCAACACAGGAATGTGTGAAGGAGAGCCGTATGCTGAAATTCGTTTGGATGATGTTTGTAGCATCTGTTTGGGATTTAACTTGTCAAAGTCAACCTTTGCTAAGAGATTGATCGTAGCACCTGAGTCAGCAAGAAACTGAAATTCATGGTCTCCTATCGAGACAGCGAAGTGAGGAAGGTTACTTCCCTTGTTTGTGGCAAACACGTATTCTGTATCATTGTAGTTGTACGTGTCGGTGGTGTTGAGACGATTGACTGGAGTGTCCGAGTCTGAGTCTGAATTTATGACGTGGACGCGACGCCTTAGGTTGTGACTTTGACCTTGTCTTCTGGAATGAGATTGCGATTGAGATGGCTGGTCTTGATGACGTGTTGCAGTAGATTTGCATACCGAGGCAAAATGATGCAGTTTGTTACATGCACGACATGTTTTGTTTCTAGCGGGACAGTGGTTTTGACCTCCAATGTGTGGCCATTCACCTCCACAATTGTTGCATTTGCCATGATGATGACGTTGATTGCGGGTAGGGTAGATCGTTGTCTTTGATTATTGTGATTTTGACTGAAGTTCGTATTGATTGCGTTTACAGGAGAATCTGATGCCATGAGCTTTGCCTGGACTGTGGTTAGTTGCATGGTGCGGGCATAAGTCAGAAGGTCAGCCAAACTAATGTCTGGACTGGATAAACCTTTTTCACGTACTTTTTGCGATTTACAGCCTGATATTAGCTGCGATTTAATTTCGGCATCCGCGTCGTGGAACTGACAAGTGAGAGATAACTGTTTCAGTTCTGCGTAGAATTCCTCGATGTTATCAGATGACTGGTGTGTATGTCGAAAAACATATCGTTGGTATTCCCTATTGCTTTGTGGGCTAAAATGGTTGGTGATTGTATCACAAAGTTTTGAAAAGTGTGTCTCATTGCCTCTCGGAGTTAGTTGTTCTTCAGTGAAGGTATCAACGATGTCATTGAGTTCGTCACCGGCAAAGGTGAGTAGCAGCGCTTTTTGTCTTTCAACGGACTCTATTCCGTAGCCAACAAACAAGTTTTTCAAACGAGAGACCCACTTCTGCCATCTTACAGCTCGACCTGCTGATGCACAGTCGAATGTTGGGTAGGTAGGCAAGCCTAGAGAAGCCATTGTTTACAAACACGATTGTGATGAACTATAGACTATAGCCTATAGGCTATAGGTTAATCATTTGATAAAATACTCTATTTGAAGTAGTAAATACTTGCGTGGATGTACCCTCTCGTCGCCAATGTAATGTTTGAATGGGTATTAAATGATAATTTAATAATGCAAAGATGGATGGATGAAGATTAAAGTTTATTGATAAGCATGATACAGAGTTGGTTGCTGCTTGCCGGCAGGATACAAAGATAACCAAAAACAAAGAAGTGAAAGTAGAAGACTGGAAGTATTGAAAGTGAAAGTAAATTATAAAACAGGGGATGTAATTCATTAAATTAATTACTTGGAAACATTACACATGGTAACCTTGAATCTCGCCTTTAATGGGTTATATTGTATTGTTTGATTTTTTAAAAATAACACACACACACACTCACACATACACATAGATTGCGAGGTCCATCCATTGCTTGTATTGTAGCGGCAAACCAGTTACCTGAGTTACTGTGTACGTAGATCCTGAGGCTAGGTGCCCGGTTACCGTGTACGCAGACACTGCCTATTTTTAATTTGATAATATATTCTTTTGAATAGTTTTAATTTCATTTTTCATAAAGTTGAGATGTCAAGCAGTGGACCCCTTTTTTACATGTCCAATTATCACAGGACACGATTATAACAGAGGGCTTTTACTTTTAAATCCCCATTTTTTTTCTCCCTATTGCCTTTAGTAATTTACTGGCTATAGCACTTGTGGAAGCTTTCCTTTTTGCCCAGATGCGTCACCATATCTGCTGCTTTCCATTCTTTATATCGCTAATCACTGCACTCACTTCTCGGGGACTGAACAGGGATGTTCAGTCTGACTCTTCATCCACAGGTAGGGAACTAAAATCGTACAATATGCCTTGCAGAAACCACACTAGAAAGACTGATTCGGGATCCACTGGCTACGTTTTTTCATATTCTTGACAATTGTGTCTGCCTCACATTCCCGTGCAGCCTTTGCGAAATCCCAGTCAGGATCCAACTTCTTTATCAGTCGCCAAGATTGGCGGCTAGTGTGTTTAAAGTTGAGGCTTTCCATGACCTCTTGACACAGTTGCTTCCTTCCTTCAGCCAGAGACTGAACTTGAAGCTACTTAGTATATCGGCTACATCATGGGACTGGGTCTTCTGGTAGCTACTCCGTGTACAGCTTTTCTGACTCCTCTGTCTAGCATGGGGTGTAGAATTTCTTTTTGCCCCAAGGAATGGAGTGGTGAGCGGTCTTAACCAGCATCCTGTTAAATCTGGTTATGTTCTCTGACTTGGGACTTGATATAGGAAGTAAATTCCTCCCAGTGAGCCTTCCTGAAGTTCTATCTGTAGAGTGGGAGAGACTGCATCCTTGGGATTGTCACTTTAGCTGTGACAAGTACCGGCCTGTGCTGGCAATGCGGGAAGTTGCCAAGGACTGTCTGCTTAACCTGCAATGTTCCCTGTCACTGCCTTCATCATGAGGGTGAGGTCAGGAGTATACTCCTTATGGCGGGTGCCCCTGAAGTACCCTTGGCCGTAGGAGTGTAAACTAGGTGCAGATTGTTACAGTCCATCCATGAGTGGAGTTGTCTACTTGCCTCGTTGCAGTATCTGTAGCCCCATTTGTGGTGGTGGCTATTATAGTCTCCCAGGCAGATGGAAGGATGGTTACACCAGTGGTGTAATCCAAATCGCTCTTGGTGGTTTGAAAATATTGTGCAGATACAACCCACCGACCTCCATGGAAATTCTATTCACCCCGTTGTTGTCCGTAATAGTCTCTATGACCCTTACCTTTGAAGGCTCTTTCACATAGATGCTAATACCTCCTCTGAGCCTCGAGGTGTCCTCTCGTTGGACCACTGTATAGTCTGGGATCAGGAATCGAGAAGATTGTGCGCCTGAATAAAGATGGGTCTCTTGTAGTAGGAGAATGTCAATGCTATTGACGACCAGTAGCTTTGTTAAGAGCTCATTTTTGGCCATATTCTGGCTCTCGATACTGAGGGATAGTATGTTTGTCATGTCACTGACCCCAATATTGCATTTTCCAGCTAAATTTGAGTTGGGACGATCGCAGATTTCTTGACCATGCCGACAACCCTGGGGATACAATTGCAGTGGTATTTGGCTAGGCTGCCGATTGCTGCTGCCATTGAGATTGAGAGCTAGACAGAACCATGATAGATAATGTGGAACCTGGGATAGCCGCAGCCATTCGGGAACCAGATTGGATCTCCATTCCGTCACATATCAGGGCGGGCCGTTCAAGGTACCTGCTTATCGGCTTGACATCCGAGATGGTCTAGTGACGGTCAACCAGAATTACTCCTTTGGCCCTGATATGCCTCAAGCACCCCCTCCAACGTCAAGGCGGTGATCCATTAGGGGTGTTTTAGTTGGCAGATTTTGTTTTACAGCACAAACAATGCGGTTGTGGAATTATATTTTTTCATTTTCAGAATTACAGTACTGAAATAATATTATAAACATAAACATAAAGATTCTTGTGGAAATTATTTGTTTCAGAAAGTAATAAATACACTGTTTTATCATAAATATCAAGTGTTTCTTGGAAAAAAAAGATAAGATCCTCCTGACATCAACTTATATAATAGCAATTTTTTCATAACCTTAGAGAGATTCTTTTAAATAAATTAGCCATAATTTTTTAATTCAATTTTTTATTTAGTTGAGATGTCAATGATAATCTGTAAACTGTAATCTGTAGTCTTTTCGATAAGGAATATTATGCTTTCGAATATAAATAAAATTGCATTTCTGTTGTTGTTGTTGTTGTTGTTGTTGCTGAACAATGGTATTTAATTGAAATGATTTACAACAATAAACATAACCATTCTTGTTAAAATAAAGACTTTCAAACTTTTTTTCAGGGCATTAATAATGATAAAGAAATGTTTCATTTTGTTTTTTTTTAAATAAAAAAAACCCTCTGCCCCCCCCCCCCCCCATCAACCATCAAAATAAAAGATATGCCATATGATCTAATTCTGAAAGCAACAAGTACTCTATGATAACACAAATGAATGAACAGAATTTTACTTTCTAAACACATTTTTAAAAAAGATTTAAATTTGATTACAATTTATCTACTAAAATCATAAGAAGCTATTGGGTTATTGAGACTTTTTAATCTCTCACTGGGTGGGGATCCTGACCTCCCATAGTGGGCAGGGAGGTACATGCTCTTTCTTCTATCCCCCCATACCCGTTTTCCAATTGTTTCCTGTCATTGTCTTGGAATGAGATTACTTAGTTTTGTCCTGATCCTTGCTGGAGTTCCTTGGCTGGGAGGGAAACAGTCGAATGTATAGTTATAGTTTTGGGAGAGGATGTTTTTTCCTTGTAAATCATCTCTCTGTTATGCATTGTATTATGTTAAGTTTACATATTATATTATATGATTGGTAAACATTTGAGTGCATTCCTCTTAGTTGGAACTTGTGCTTGTGTCTGGATGAGACTTTTACTTTTAGGTGATCCCAAACTAAGTACTTTGACGGTGTGCTCTTGGAATCTACGAGTACATCTGTTCCCTATTTGAACCAATTCCCCTTTGTCTTACCTTTTCTTTTGTGCTTTAATTATAATTCTATAACTTTTTACTATCCCATTTTCTTCCTTTTTACTGGCGCTGATATAACCTTAATGTGTTGCAAGTGCCATAAAACCCTTAAAAACAAAACAAGCAATTAATCTCTCAAATATTTTGTATTTCATGCTAAATGGCCTGATCCATTCAAATAGGAATTGCCACTCGCTTTACTTAAAACTTAAAATTGAAGTGAGTTCCTTGATTTGTCAGATAATCTCATCATATTCTTAATTTCAAAAGGTTGCCATATACCATGGGCATATACATTCATTGCATGACATATTCAGTAGGAAGGTGAACATTTTCAATTTGCATTTTTTGCATTATCTAAAAGAGCATTTTAATCTTTATTTGAAGTAAATCTGGTGATTTTTCATGAAGTTATGGTCAGATGTATGGGAAAGGTGTCCAACAACTTTTCTCAAATTTCATACTTTTTCAACTTGGCTAGCTGTAAAAAATATTTAGAAGTGCAATTAATTTCCGAAGATGTACAAAAAGTGTTGATTTAATCATTTATGACAAGTAAGTACTCATTTTTGATAAAACTTGACCTAACTAAACTTGGCAATATCTCAGTTCAAACCTTTTCACCATCCGACTGATTATGTCATTCACTGTAACATATGTTTCCTAATTTATAGTCATATTATATAAACAATGGTGGTTATGAATTGATAATGTGTTATACTCTTTCTCAACAGAAATAAGGATGGCATATACGGATATGCGTTAAATAATTGTGCTTGAAAACCCCAATAGTATGGCATCTGCATCTGAACCTACTACTTGTCATTGGACTGAAGTGGACGCACAAACACTTGTTGCCCGTTTGTCTGAGGCTATACATAATGGGGATGCACAATTGGCAAAGGATTTAGTGGCAGAGGTGTCAGATAAACAACTGAAATTGGAAATTAACATATCAAAGGCTCTTGACAGTCAATCAAATAAAGAAAAAGAGTTCAGGTAGGTGAAGTATATTGAATGCTTTTACTAACACTAAGGTAAATTGGAATGACGTAAAATTATAGAAACAAATATTCACATTTGATGAAAGTTTTTGTTAAAAAAAAAATTGTGATGAGGACCTTTAACATTTCATTTTGTTTTTGACATGATATTTGTTTCATTCTCTTATTATTCATCCTTTGACTATCATTATCTTTAAACTCCTTCCAGTAAATGGTTGCACATAATGATATCAAGTTTACAGCAAGGCATTTGTGACGAAACTGATAAATTTCAAATTTGATCGTACAAGACAGATGGATATGTCAAATGATAAAGATAATTTTTAAAAAATACTTCTTTTAATCATGAATAATGTCATCAAAGTCATGTGAGGGAAATGATACAAGAATACATGCCTTCTTTTGCTTTTTGAAATCTAAACAATATCCCCAGCCCATCCTACCCAACTGGGTGTGGTCTTTTGACCTCTGTGGAGGTCACTTGCTGTGTCTTTTATCCGTTATATCTATTTTCCAAGTTGCTTTCTGTCTTTGTCCTGGAATGTTTGGTTTTTGAGAGGGGAAACAGTCAAGTGTTTAATATATTAATTTTGGGGGATGATTTTTTTTTTACTCTCTCTTATGTATTGTTGGTTATGTTTTCTGTTTTGGATTTATTCTCTAAACATTTGAATATCTTAGTGGGATCTTCTGCTGGTGTCTGGACGAGAATTTTAGGTGATCTCAAACCAAGTACACTTGATTGTGTGCACTTGGAATCTACAACTGTTCCCTAGTTAGACCATTCCACTTTGTCTTACTTTTTGGCGTGCTTTTAATTGTAATTCTAAACTTTTTTTCACTTTCCCATTTTCTTTCCTTTTAGTGGCGCTGAAATTGAAATGGCCTCTATATAAAATCCTTAAAAACATTTTTAAAAAATCCTCCCTTGTGCTTTAGAATCCCCTCAAAACTCTAAAACCTTTGAGTTCAAGAATCCTCGATTGTTGCTATTTAAAAGCTATCCAGTGAAAATGAATTAGATTATGTTTCATTGATATTTGATAAAGACATCAAGAATCTGCTTAAATTTCTTATTGCAGATTTTAAATTAGCCATTGATAGCTTTTTTGTTGTTGTTTTGTTTTTATTTGTTCATTATAAATGAACCACTTATCTTGTTAAAAGGGCCTTTTACTCTGTATCGTTTAAAGATAAGAAGTTTAAATGCATTTTACAGGGGTATCGTAATATTGCTGAAGGACAGTAGAAGTAAAAGTATAAGTTGAACATTTCTAGAATCCAACGAAAGGACATAAATACTAATACATATTTACGAAATTACATTTTGTTTAGTAAATATGAATTTATAGAAAATAGCAAATCATTTTAGTGTAATTTGTAAATTATAAAAGTTAAGATGCAACATCTTATTCACCTATGTTTTATTTGGTTGCCACTTTTCAGTGTCTCTGTTCATGTAGAATCCAGAGAGACAAGTGGAAGTAAAATTGAGCTGTCTGTGAGGTCAACTGATTCAGTAAAGGCTTTGAAACGGAAGGTGAGTTGAAATGAATTGGAAATGACCAACTGTATATTATATGCTTTGACCCTTAAAGTTTAGATTGAATTCTTTTCAGCTCTTTAACTTTTTTACTTATTTACCTGGTTACTTGGGCAGTATTAAAGACATGGCGGTAACTCATCACTTTTCAAAACTCGTGTATTCATTTTTTCTCACTAGTTAGGAATTGGAATGTTCAAGCTAAGTTTCACTAGATGTCCAGGGTTGCCACTTTTATCTGGAAATCCATTTTTTTTGGCAATTGACAGGATCTGCAGGCTTCTCCAGTTGTGATGGTCGGGGAAGCAAGCTGGAACTTTAAAAATTACTTCAGCACTTTCTTTTATCAATTTCGTTTAAAATTGGTCCACTTTTATTTTTTGTGTATATTATTTACTTTCAAATACAATAACAAGCAGGGCTGAGAATCTTCCGCCTAAAGGCGGATTTCCGCCTAAATGGTAGTTTATCTCCGCCCATCCCATCACATTTCCTCCTTTTTCAAATTTGCCGTGTCAAACATTTTCCTCAAAACCACAAAATCACCATTATGTCTTATGTCATATTTTGACACCTGTGCTTAGTCTCGTGAAATTTGGTGACGGTCCCGTTTTTATGACGTTGAGCCAGACAGTATGGCACCAGATGTCACAATTGACACAGAAGACCAGTAGTGTTCTTTGATTAGTTAGTTGATGGTGGAAGGGGATGGACAAATGGGTCTGGATTTTTTTTCCCCTGGTGTAGGTACCTATTGCCTTTTTAATCTCTCTCTCTCTCTCTCTCTCTCTCTCTCTCTCTCTCTCTCTCTCTCTCTCTCTCTCTCTCTCTCTCTCTCTCTCTCTCCCTCCCTCCCTCTCTCTCTCTCTCTCTCTCTCTCTCTCTCTCTCTCTCTCTCTCTCTCTCTCTCTCTCTCTCTCTATTTCCCTTTTCTTCTTTATTATTTTTTGTGGATATAGAATTCAAAAGGTCAATACATATAAGAAGTCTCTCCTCCCCCCCCCCCCCCCCCCCACTCCTACCTCTCTCTCTTTCTTTCGCAACTATCCATTAAATCATCTGGCTTAGTTTAATCTTTTTTCTTTTTACCTTTGGACTATGGCTTTAAATTTGAGAGATTCTTGGGTTGTATTTATAAGCTGAATAACTACTAGGTTTCTTTGCTTGTGTTTGATCGATAGACCGAGCAATTTTCCTCCTTTTTGACAAATTGCTATTATCATCACTGAATAAAAAAACACTCACCAAAACCACTACATCAACATCTCTACCACCGCTACTATTACAATCACCACCACATCATTATCCCTTCCACAACTACTACTACAAATAGCACCACATCATCCCTACCACCACTACTACTACAACCACCATCATATCATCATCCCCACCACCACTACTACTACAATCACCACCACATCATCATCCCTACCACCACTACCACATCACCCCTACCACCACATCATCCCTAGCACCACTACCACAACTACCACCACATCATCATTCCTACTACAACCACCACCACATCATCAACCCTACTACCACTACTTCAACCACCACCACATCATCATCCCTACCACCACTACTATTACCACCACCATCACACCATCATCCCTACCACCACTACTACTACAAATAGCACCACATCATCCCTACCACCACTACTACTACAACCACCATCATATCATCATCCCCACCACCACTACTACTACAACCACCACCACACCATCATCCCTACCATCTCTACTACTACAACCACCACCACACCATCAACCCTACTACCACTACTACAACCACCACCTCATCATCATCCCTACCACTACTACAACTACAACCGCCATCCCTACCACCACCACCAAACCATCATCCCTACCACCACTACTACTACAACCACCACAACATCATCCCTACCACCACTACTACTACAACTACCACCACATCATCATTCCTACCATAGCTACTAAAACCACCACCACACAATCATCCATACTACTACTACAATCACAACCTCATCATCCCTACTGTTATTACTACAACCACCACCACATCATCATCCCTGCTACAACCACCGAATGTTGTAATTACACTTTCAACTTTTGAAATTCCACGAGGTCTGTCAGAAATTGCTGCAAGACAAATTTTGGATCGCATCTCACTAAATTTTAGTGAAATTCAAATTTATAGGTTATGGTCGCATGAATGGGTCATGATCTTCACGATGAAAAATTTCCTCCTTTTTTGTGACCAGTCATTCTCACCCCTGACAAGTACCTACTGTGCTAAACTTTAACAGTATTCCACTTCGATACTTTGAAGCCATACTCAATGTAATATATGACATATTCTCACAATTTTGAGGCTTTTTTTAGTTTGCCAAGTAGCATCACTGATTGTCTAATATAGTGAAAAATGGGATTCTTGGAAGACCTTTTTACATTGTGGAATAGCCTACTGGTCCCTAAGACCGATCATTCATTTTTATCAAGCAAAAAGATGGAACAAATATGTTAATGTGAAAAAACAGTCTCATAATTTTTAAATATCACTTAAGTATGCTATATAATTTCCATTGCTCAATTGTCAATTGTTGAACCGTTCATCTTTGTCTCTAATTGAGAGGTTGCCATTATAAGTCTTGTTAAAAACATTCAGATTGTTCTGGGGGCTATGAGAGGATTACTGTTGAAAAACATTGATTTTGAGAGGCAAAGTCTGGATCACCCTCGAAATATTTGAGATTTTTTTTTTTATGTTTAAAAAAATAAAAAGGAAGTGATTTTATATAATATAGTACACTCAAAGCGTTCCATAAGGAGACCCAAACCAATACTGATACTTAACATGTAGGAAGAGACGTGATACCTGGAAGGTGCTATGACCATTTCTTTCATTTTTACAGAAATAACATTGTTACTGGCCCATTTATACCCCAGGATAATGAGATAATATATGGATAAAGAACTTTGTGCTGCCCATGGCAGGTTCCAGTTCAAATCAGGGGACCTTTAATCTTGAATATTAACATGTTTTGGTTTTCTCTTTATCAAATGGTTGATTGAATTGTCCAATCCAATCCAGTCCAAAATGCGGTGATGATAATCTTCCGCGGATAAGCAGAATTCCGGGATTTTAGGATTTTTTCAGAAATTTTCCGCTGTTTTTGCCATGTCAAACATTTTCCGTTAAGTGGTAGTTCAGCTGAAAAATCAGTTTTTGTCTTGTGTCATTTTTTCACACCTCTGCTCATCTTCATGCTTTTTGGTAACACTTCATGATGTTTGTCTAGACACTCTGGTGCTAAATGTGAAAAGTGGCTCAATACCCATGATGGCCTTGGATGAAAAGATGATCGAAAGGGAAGGGGATGGAGCAAATGGGTGTAAACATTATTTTTTAAACTTTTGGACAATGGTTTGAAAGTTGAGAGATTTTTGGGTTGTATTCATAAGCTGCATAACCACTAGGTTTCGGCCACAAAATTATATTGTAGCCTTCTTTATAATCAAAACAAAACAATTTTTTCTGGCCTTATATTTTGGTCAAAAGTTTATCATGATTTGTTGATGCAGTAAGTGATTTGAATAATATTGTAGGCCTTTAAAATATTATGTGGAAAGTACAATTCATTAAATGTTTACAAAAAGTAGATTTATGTCTAATGATAAGAATGGATTTACACTAGTAGTAATATATTAAGTAATATAAAACTATGTTCCTGTTATTATTACATTTTGCTTGGGTTTGATCGATAGACCGAGAAATTTTCCTCCTTTTTGAGAAATTGCTATTATCATCACTGATTAAAGATTTTTATTTATAAGCTGCATAAACACAAGGTTGCAATAATACAGACACTAGCTGAGTTTGTAGTATAAAAACAAATACCTCCTTTTGGCCAAAAGTTTATCATAATTTCTTTATATAATGGGCGGCATTATAGTGCTCTAAAGTGTTTAATTGGAAATGACAATTTGTTAAATTATATTTTTAAAAAGTCAGTTTTGTATCTAAGAAGTTAGTAATTTATTACGTAATATTAAGCAACAATGAAGAGATATTTTACTTTTGAATTAGATTTGGGCTTGACAGATAGATGTTTCTTCCTTTTTGACAAATTGCCATTATCATGACTGAAAACAGTTGCAGCTTCATGTGATGAAGATTGACGCAACTTGGTGTGGTGGTGTGGCATTGAGGTACTATCTATTTATTGGTTTTAAACTGGTCGCATTTTAAATAATTACAGAATATTGTCAGGTTATTGGTTGCTCTGACATTTTCAGGGATGCTGTTTCATGTGCGAATAGTACTATTAATTTGACAATTGTCAGATTGAAAACTGCTGTGTCTCCTCAACCATAGGAATTTCACTTGTTTAATTGATAATTGTTTCATGTGGAAAATTCTCTATTTTTGTTCTGTTTTAAGGGGGTTGGTATTTATCATTTGTGATTTCAACTTGAATTTGTTTGAATGACATTAAATTACTCTCAGTTTTGTTCTTTTGTTGAGGTTGTTCTATTTTTAGTTGCTGAATATGTTTATTGAGCACTTTTTGATATGTACTTGAACCTCGGCGCTGGTAGCTACTAGGTGTGGCTGAAAAATCTTGATGCCTATTGGATATTTCCAATACATCAAAAGGTGCGCAGTTTGTTCCTCCATTTCGTGGCCAAATTTTGCTTAGATGCTATTTCTTGTTTTAAAATGTTCTTAATTTGAAAGAACCCCTATTTCACCATATTGTTTGAAGAAATCACTTAATTAAAATGAATTATTCATCAAACAGAGGGCTGTATTTACTGCAGAGAGATGTGCACCCATAAACATTCATGAAAGGCTGAAACTTATTTATGGTGACTCATGTGTTGGCATTTGAAAAGTTCAAAGGTGGATTAAGAGTTTTTCTTGAGCTGATGCTGCCTCCACCAACATTAACAACCAGGTTCGCAGTGGTCGTTGACAAAACAGCATCGACTGTATCAAAACAATAAAACATTGATGAATTTTTCTGAGTTAACCGCGCATAACACAATCAGACCCTTTGCGACAGTTTGGAATTTCATCGGGAAAAGTTGGATATATCCTGGGTTACGGGAATGTAGGGGCCCATTGGATACCGAGAATGCTCACACAAACACACAATACATTGAAAGGAGCAGTTTTTGTGAAGTCATAGAACACTCCCCTTTACAGTCCCAATTTAACTCCAAGTGAATTTTTCTCAAGAACGATGACTATATTGAAATTTAAATTGATAAACGCAAGGGAAACTAACTAAGCTTTGTTTTGATACCCTTGAACATTTCATATCTTTTATAGTTTTGCAAATATCAGATCATCATCAAGACCCTCCATAATTATTTCATTGTTTGTTAAGGCTCTTTAACTAATGGTGACATAATTTTTTATGCATTTTTGTTTCTTTGTCTGTTTTTTTTTTTTTTTTTTTGTAAATGCTAAATACTAACTCATCTGCCTTTTATAGGTTTTGGCGCACTACAACATTCCCACAGATGTACAGCGATGGATAATTGGGAAGAAGATTCCAGAAGACAGCATGACTCTTGGGAAATGTGGCATCAGTAGACCTGGTCATACTCTTTTCCTGTATATTGTGACAGATCGATTTCCTGGCCCCATCATCAATGATGAATTGGAAACTGGAGGGGAATCATTTAGAGATGGTAGGTTTAATATCTGTTACATACACTATCAAACTTTTTAAAAATGGAAACAGACTGACTTCTCAATCCCTCTCCCTCTCTTCGCTCATGCTAACCAAAATATACAATTAAACATTCACAAAGTATTTTTTATTATATGAATAGAATTATTGCATTATGTGATATGTTATAACGTTTTATAGTTAACATCTTTGTTTTAGAGCTTAAGATAGATTATTTTTTTAAAAACAAAATTCCACACATTCCCCCCCCCCCCCCCCCCCCCCCCCCCCCCCCCCCCCCCCCCCCCTTTTTTTTTTTTTTTGAAAACAGATTGTCGAGATCCTTCTTTAATGTCTCCTACCATAATGAGTGCTACTTTGTCGTTTGAAGAACGTGGGAAGAACTTGGACATGTTGCTCAAGAATTCCAATAATGTTTATGGCAATGGCATGCACAAGCAGATATTTTCAGTATGGTCAAGATATTACTATCAATATCTATTTTTAACACACAGGAATAGTGAACTTCTACCTTTTTAAATAAAAGATTTACAAGCTTTGACCAGAAGTAAGAGACTAATAAGATCGGATACTTGGGTTTTTCTCCATAATGATTTCTGTTACATGTTTGCCAACTGATTATGGTCTTCCTAGTAGGCACATTTTGATTAAGTTTCATTAGAGATAACGATATATTGCCATCCTTTTTGAATATTCATTTTATTATTTTTTTAATCGTAGTTTTCAAACTTAGATATTTTGAAATAAAAGTTATGGCCAAAATGAAAAACAAAAAGTCTTTACATAGGTAATCAGTCTTCAGTTTAGTGGATGAATGCAGAGATACTTTATAGGACTGGGTCTTTCTTTGATTAATTTTGATTAATTAAACATTTTTTAAGAATATGGCAAAAAACAATTTTTATAAATTGATCTCTCTTTCCTTTTATTTTTATCTTTGTTTTTCTTTTTTTCTTTCTGTCTTCTTTTTTTTTAATCAAGCCACCAAGTGAGATAGAGGCAATAGGTCAATATCCAGCGCCACCCATCCCTCCTCGCATCCCTATTCAGGATGATGATGGAGAGCAGGATGTCTATGACCAAACCAAAGTTGAATTAAATCAAAATCCTCTGATGAAAGTTATTCCACCACAGTCATCATTGTTCTCATCTGCTCAGCAGAAAAATGAACCTAGGGTTAGTACATATTTTCCATTGTTTCATAAAAGATGATTTGTAAATGGAAAGATTCGTTTGGAAGATTCACAACTCTTTAATAGAAAGTTGTTAACTTCGGGTAATTTCTATTTGCACAACAACTTGATTGAATTTAATGATAAAAATAAGAAGAGGAAGAAAAAATAAATACATAAAAAGCTGTGTCATATTGTCAAACTATTTTATTTGTGAGGTTTTATTTGGATGCACTTAATGTCGTGTTTTGAGTCAGCTGACATATCCTGATGTGATCTTTGTCCATTCATTACAAGTCATCAGAATAAGTTTGTACATTTTACCTCGGTCCTGGCTATGTTGATATATCTTTCCTCGACTGTATGTCACTACAACAGATTCAATGACCTTGTCCGCCACTTTAATGATAAACAGCTGGCTTATATAATTTCCCTTCCTTTCAAGAACAGGATGGGATGGGCTAACTTAACATTTCATAATGTTTTCCAGAGAAAATAAACTTGACTGCTACTGTTTCTTATGCACCTTTTCAGATTTTTACCTTCTACCAGTGCCTGCTCTCAGAATTTTCAAAATAGATTATGCAAAATGGAGCATATTAGTATTTCTTTGTACTTGTCTTTTTTTGTTCAATGTTTTTTTTAAAAAATGGTATAGAGATTTTTAGGTAATGTCTTGACTGGTGTAGTGGTATCACATCTGACCGATAATCAGGGGGTCTGATGTTTGAAAAGATGAGTTTTTCTTGTATTTTTCTTTTTGCTATGTCTGGCACTGTTTTACACTCACCTTTTCTGATTTTCTATCTTTTGACTGCTATGAGAAAAAGATCGGTATTGATATCACATCTTTTATCAAAGATTCAATGTTTATATAATGGAAAAGGATAGAAGGCTATAGCTTAGCTAGTCGCTAGTTCAGATAAGATTAAGTAATTATCAATATTGATTTTTAAAAAATGAAAGTAGTTGATAGAGGAACAAGTAAAAAAATTAGGAAAAGTCCCATAAGGTATACTTTGCTGTGACACTCGTTTTCTCTCTTGAGTACCTGATTACAGTAGTCGTTCAATATGACAAGGCTTATGGAGCCAGATTATGTCACTGTTTCTATAGTTTCATCAGACTAGCATTTGGATAGGACAGTGGCTGTCACTATATACTTTCTGCCAGATCTAACAGATAAAATTACTCAATCTCTGTTGGGTGGACAGGGAGAGCAGGTGTCAAAATAAATTTCTACCACATGTGGGCATGTTACTAGTCCCTTTGCTTGTGAGGCGAGTGCTCGACAGGACCTCCTACTCTGTTAAAAAAAAAAAAAAAGACGTTTTATACTGAAGGAAATATAACGAATGACTAAGTGATATCAAATTTTATAAAATTAGAAGAGAAGCATGGCTAGTATAATGGATGCTTGTGGTGAAAACATGGGAATACAAACAAATCAAATATGCTGTTTGTATACTTAACGTCAATTTCAGCTGGCCAGTGATTAACTGCCCATAACTTAATAACTGTTGGCCACATTGGCTTTCATATACCATTGAAAAGTTAAGAGAATTCCAGGCATAATACACAAATTGGACTAAGATCTATACATGTTTACCCTTAGAAAGAAAGACTCCATTATAACAAAGAAAGCTTTGGACTAGAATTCTCAGGGCAGAAGATCAAGGGGAAGGCCACGGGGAACGAAGAGTTAAAGAAGCTGATATACAGAGAAATGATAAGACATGGAACGAGAGTTATAAAAAGTTAGTTCAAGATAGAGAGGGATGGAAACTGTTTGCCTGTGGCCTATACCCTGACGAAGGGTGAAAAAGGCAATGATGATGATGAGGGATGAACAGAGCGCAACAGAATGCCCATAGAAACCGACGTTTTTACGATTCAAGCAAATTAAATTTTTCGTTCATTTTGAGCTGTCAATTTTTTGGCTCTTTTTTTTTAGCTTTGATAAAATAATGAAAAACTTTATTAATTTTGTAGATCCTGAGAAATTTATTGTAGAATTTCATTGGCTTTTTGATTTTTATTGGCATTTTAAAATGTGACACTTTGTAATGACGCTATAGGTGGTTGAGTTCTGACCATATATTATATTGATGCTTAGTATACTTTTTAATTCAGATGAGAAGCGAAATAATTACGTGGAACCTAAGTATAAACAGTGATGGTTGGATTGGCCTAAAATCCCTGTTATATCCAAAAGGGGAAAGAGAAAAAACTTATGGCCTAAATCACCATTTTGTATGTGTGTATGTGTGTGTGTATGTGTGTGTGTTTATGTGTTTTAATGTGATACACACTGTCTGCCTGCAGCAAGGCTCATGTTATACTGAAAATGATGCTGTTTGATAGTAAGTAGCTAACACACACACACACACAAACACACACACACACACACATTCATAGTATTCACAAATGGGCTTAGCCGAGCTCTCCTTTGCCTTTAGTTGAAGGCTTTCCTGTATTTTATTTGGAGATATTGAGTGGGTTATGGCCCTTGTGTTTAAACCAATTAAGTTCTTAATAGTCCCCGTTATCGCCGGTAATATTTACTAAAGGCAAAGATGGAGAGAATAAAATGAGGATTTAAAAACGTCCTGTTATAACCGGGTCTTTGCCATATTCGGACCTGTTATACATGGGTTCCACTGTATATATGAAGTCTCAAGAAATGTCATGATCATTGTCATTGAAGCATCACATATCCTTATATCTTCATTCATCATGCAACATGCTTCTGTAACATTAATGATTATTGTCTGTTAAAAACTTTTTTTCTATCATTAGAAAAATCATCCTGGTCCACCTGGGTGGGAATGTCCACTGTGCACCTTTTTCAATCTTCCGACACGACCTGGTTGTGAAATGTGTTCTACAGACCGGCCAGAAGACTATGATGTGCCAGAAGGTTATGAGATGACAGACATAGAGGTGGCCATGTTGGTACATCAGGATGAACTGGAGAGGTTGACCAGACAGGTGAGTGAAGGATGGTTGATGACAGTGTCACAGTAATCTTGGAATTTGCTCATCATTAGTTCCAGATTTTGAAACATGTCTGGTTGCAAGTACCTTATGACCTTACCAATAATTTAAAGAACAAAAACAAAACAAAACATATTTAATTTTATATCTCTAGTCAATTTGACCATGCCAACCCCAGATTAAACAGATTTTCCAACATCCTTAAAGGAAAAAGACCCTATGTTGTGAAATTAAGAATATGGGCATGGGAAATCAGAATCATTAATATCATGTCTATAGTTTGGCTCTAGTGTGGTCTCAAATGTGTCTGTGTTTTCATTTTTAGTTTTTGGTTGGCAGGGCATTTTAGTCGCTTATTTTTAAAAGGAAAAACATGTGTTTATATTTATTGAGTGTGTGTGTTAACTGATTGTGTCAGTCATGTGATCAATGACTGATTAAAGGACACATTTATTTAATACTGGTATCTCAGTATTGTGGCTCATTGCTCTCGTAGGGTTCTGTAATTTGTGACTCGCAGCCTCAAACCAGTATTATATTCGAGCAATGCAGAGTCAATTTTTTTAAAATGTCAAAGCATAGATGATAAACAATGTGGAATTTTAGTTTCTGTCACTTTAAGATATAGTTTCCATTGTCCTCATTAAATCATACATAGTTAATCCAAGTTTCATACTTGTGATTGTAAATTAATTCACTTTTAAAAATAAATAAACACTAGAAATTCTCTTCATTCATCCCCAATGGGAAATTCCTCTTTAGGGTCTATTCCAAAGGAAGACTGGAATAACCCAGGTATCAGCCGCAGTGCAGCACCACAAAGTGAGCTAATGAGAGGTGACTTGCTCATTGCCACAAATTACAGTGGGTAGTTGAACTTGGTACTTTTCAGGTACAAAGCAAAGATCATACTGCTGAACCACGATGCCCCATTAATCATCTTAACCAACTGGACATAATACCATTTAGAGGCAATGGGTCATGTTTAATAATTTTTTCCCCACTTGTTGGATGTTGTTGCCATTTTGGAATATTGTTTCCATCTGGGTTGTCTTCATTAAAGTTTTGACTGTTGGACGCAACTAGAGGCTCAATCTCTTCCAAACACACTCCCCTTATTTACTCTTTCAAATGCTGTTTGTATTGTGTTGTGTTCTATCTTTGTTTTGTGAATCGATCAAAAATGCATTTTATATAACCTCAGAGTCAATGGTCCTGTTCATTCAATGAATTAGATTTTGTCTTTACTTTACAATCTAAATGATTGAAACCCTCAGGATAAACACGATCATGGTTTCTATTCCATATAACTTCATGTTAAAAATTAGTTAAAAGTAGAAAGAGAGGGCATTGCAACAAATCAATACATTGATACAATTGCTGGCTTGGCTAGAACATTTTTGATATTGAGAAAAGATCATTAAACTTGGCTTTAACACAGCTATTTACAGTTCTATCTTCATGGCTGCTGCTCTCTTGTCAATTTCTCAAATTCAAAGACTCTTGAATAATTCATTTCCTTCAACAATTACTGTTCTGGCTCTTTTGTTAGTCAGAATTCAACCGTTTCTCCTTTGCCTTCTTTTGTTTCTCCAGCCTCTGCCAGAAGAGAATCCTTCTCATCAGTTATCTGGATCACAGGCAGGTGGCAGTCGTGTCCACCCTCAGGAATGTGTTGCTGTATCTGGCCTCAATGTCAATCCCCATCAGTCTATGTATCAGATGTTTCTGAAGAAAAAATCTTATCCAAAAGTGTCTCAAGTGTCCTCATCTTCTCTTGGCGATGATGACAACCAAAACTATCCATTTTTAAGAGACCGTTATTCTTCTTTAGATGATAAAGACAATGATGATGATGACATTGATGATCGTGATAATAGGATAGAATGAAAAAGGGATTAATAGTATGGATAAAGCACAGACATTATTTTTTTCTTAGAATTTCATATTCTGTGCCACTTCTCAATACATATTGTGATTGATTTTTACAATGGTGTTTTCCATGGATTCTGAGAGTTTCTACGATCATTTGCACATTTGGAATATTTTCTAATTTCTCTAAATACCATGAGCACAAGAAATGTCGACGGTCTAAAGTAGCGTTTTAACAAATCCGTTGATCGAAGCTCTGGTTTCTACATCAGCGCTTTGTGCCCAGTGTTTTCACGACGATCAATCCTCCAATGTCACTTCCGAGGTTTGATCAACGGGTTTGGAGATAAAGGAGAGATGCTACTTATTTGCTATTCTCTGATATAAATACTTTTCTTAATACTTTGTATTGAATTGTATGAGTTGTCAGTGTCATTATTATTATTATTATTATTGTTATTATTATTATTATTATTATTATTATTATTATTATTATTATTATTATTATTATTATTATTATTATTATTATTATTATATTATCATATCATCATCATCATCATCATCATCATCATCATCATCATCATCATCATCATCATCATCATCATTATTATTATTGTTATTATTATTATTATTATATTTTTGGTATCATTATTATTATGACCATCATTTTTATTATCATCGTCATGGTCATACGGATGATTATAATAATAATAATAATAATAATAATAATAATAATGATAAATAAACAAAATTTTACTAATCTTGGTATCAGGTCATGGGTTTAAAATATTATTTATTGGCTTGGTGTCCGTGCTCAAGGTGTAGGGTTGTGAAAGATCAAAGTGACATTTTTTTATTTTAACAAATTTTATAGATTGAGATCAACTTGTTAGCATTGAACATTATAGCAATAATTACTTTTGACCGAAGACAGAGTTTCAGCAAAATTGAATAATGTCCATCATCAGTCTTTTGTTACCATAAGAACTAGGCCTTGTTGCTTGGAATCAAATATTTTTTTGTGTTTTCTTTTTCTTTTCATTTTTTTAATTGGTTAATATTTAATTAATTTTTTCCATTTCAATTTATGATTTATTCATTATTTTTATTAATTAAAAAAAAAGTATAACTTTGAGGGCATTTTTTTTGCTTAAAATTCTCAATCTTCGTTATCAATATGCAATAGATATTTCATTATATTTAACATGAATAAACATCTAATGTAGACCAAGTTAGTTACAAATCAAGTGCAATGATATTTGTAAGAATCCAATCAGTGTTACAAATTGTCGTAAAATCCATGTACATCTTTAGGCAAAGTTGGTTTTATCTGTTGGAAGTGGTATTTCTCTGTAGAGATATTCCCCTCACTGGCGTAAAGCTGTGTTGGGTGGTCATGAGAAGTTGCTATTCCATCACTCTTTGATCGGGAGAGCAGTTTCCAATTGTCAGGGTGGTTCAGTTTAAACAGTATATTTTGATCTGGTTCATAATGAAGGGCTCTTAGGTCAGTAACAGTTGGGTCTCCTACCATCTTTCTTGGTCTGATTGACGTTAAGGGTGTTACTTCATCAAATGACAGGAAGAAGTCATATTTATGGAGTCTTGTCTTCTTTCTTGCAAGAGTTTTAACAATTGTAATGTAGTCAGATGGAGTGAAAATGTCACAAGGTCTGCCATTTTTTGTCAACTATCTTTCAATCGCTGCATGTATGGAGACACACTCCATCTGAGTATGCCCTTTCTCTAAATGATTTTGTTTGACTCTGACACCTTACTTCCTTGCAACAAGCTCAACATTTTTGACATTGTCTTGTTCCTATTTTGATTGTTGCATCCATCACTGTAGATTATTATTTTTTTTGTAAATACCAGTTGTTAATTTTGTGCATAAGTAGTTGTAGAGACAACTACAAAACTCGTTAGCGGTCAGACCTCCCACTACTTCATGCCAAACATAGTAATCCACTTCAGAACTTCCCGTATCAAATATTGTGAATTGTAAAGTGTCAACTTAGTCCTGTAGTAAAGAGCAGTGGCTTGAATCGATGGAGATAATAAAACAGCCTGTAGATCCATTGGGATCAATAAAGTATCTGTTGCTCATTGAGCTTTATCCTTTTCCTTTTCTTTCCGAGCTGTCTCCCATTTTTCGCGATGAGAATTCCATGCCATTTTATCAAGGTTTCCTCTTTCATGTTTAATTCATTCATTGCATTTGTCTTTTCTTGGCAATAAAGCCATGTTATTTTTTTCAAAAAGCTGCGTAGAAAGGTCAATCCCAATAGCTGTGATGGATGCCATCCTTGGAACATTTATCTTTATACGTTTTGTAGTGTCTGTATAAGACCTAAACATGCGTTCTAATACAATTTATTGGTCAATTTCCGGCAATAGTGGGAAGGCATAGTGTTGATTTTTTTCAAAAACTGATCAACACAATCACAATGTGTTTTCTGTAACAAACTCCTATCATAGTATCGGGATCGCTGTTTTACGTGGGTTAATATTGCATCTTTCAGGCACCAGCTCCAAACTGTCCAGTCAATGAGAGTGTGTTCAAACACATTTCCTCACTCCATTTAGTTTGAAAAAATATTTTAAAACTGATCTTTTATTTGCAGAATTTCCGCAAGTCTTGTTACCGCTTTTTTAGCATCTTCGTTTAAATTGTCCAGTGCACTTAAACTGTCAAAAGCGCCAATAGCCGCAGTGATACCCTTCATCATTCCCTCTTGAACTTTGACTAAATGTGTGTCTCGAACTCTAGTGGGATTAGACACCATCTTAGTAATTTCTTCATTGCATTCTATCGCTCTAAGTCTAGAACAATTCTGCGGGACTTCATATTTAGCATATAGCCGGTCTTTGGTGCTATTATCTATTCCCTTCTCTAAAATATTAGAAATTCCAACTGCAATGTCATCGTTGATTATGGGCCTTGATGGCACAACTGTGCCTGACATGTCCTTAAAGTATGCGATGCTACAATTATCACTAGCAACGTCTTGGTCATGTCTATTTATATCCGCCTGGGAAGTCCCAGCCACATGAGTCATCATTTCATGATCGTTACCTGGAAAATCACAGGTTTCATTATCTTGTTGAGTTTCACTTTCGTGATAGTTATCATACGCCGTTTTCAATTCGGCAACTACGGGAATAATTTTAGGCAACTCCGCTAATTGTTCTCTAATCATTGATAATTCACTGTTTTCGCATTTGTTCCCTTTCGACTCTTCGCAATTAGCAAGAGTATTAGTGTGGCTCGTATTCGCCTTTCTTTCCTCTTCGCAATTAGCGAGGGAACTAGTACGACTCATCTTAGCACAATTAGTGCGTGAGAGAGAAGTCATAGCCGATGATTGTCCTGTAGACTGCGATGTTGTATCACCATTAGTGTTCAACGCTTCATTTTTTGACTCAACTTTTCTTTTCCCTTTAGAACATGATTTAGGACCTTTCTTTGTAAAGTCATCATGGTTTATTTCTGCGACATTTTTCTCCGATCTCTCACTAAGAGACAGGAGTGATTTCACGGCGTCTGCCATTGTTTATAACGAACTCAGCCTAGTCTAGCTAAAACAAGCAAACACCGGTAAAGAGGGATGAAGAGTCCAATACAACACAAATAATTCTAAATTCTCCACAATAACACAGTCACAGTTGATTTAATAATGATATAATCCAGTAAATTGTTCGGAAGAACTCGATGAAATTGGATAATTAATCCGATGAAATGAAAGTCGTTGTTGATCATTGGGTGTACCGGTAAAGAGTGAGGAATCATGGGTGACCGGTCTTCTTCGGTGAAGGAATATGCATGTCACCTTAAGGTAAGCCTCATTTAATTTTTAAATTTTCTGACGAGCGGATATCGACAAGTGTCTTGATAAAGATGCGCTTTTCTCCCCAAGTATGTAATTCATTCGAAAAGAAATTAAAAATATGCTGTCTGTCTTCCTCTGTTACTTCGATACACTTGGTTCCTTTTCCTTTGCAACAACACCTTTCTTTCAATATTTTCTCTTCCTTTTCAACATATTCATAATTCTTTGATGAATCGTATTTTCTTCCAACATAACATTTTCCGGTTTGTTGTTTGTCACCAGTTTTGTTACATTTAACACTTTACTATCACACCAATAAACCCAGTAGTTTCCCCTGCTGGCACAACCATTTTGGTCTGCCTTGTCAAAATTTCAGTACATGCACTAAAATGCCTATATCTCAATGACTATGGCATAGAATTGCTTCAAATTTTCAGACAACACACTTAAATAAATAAGAAATGCATTGGCGTAGTTGCGGGCAATTATTAATGATTAAAAATTTTTTTTTAAATTATCAAATGTTAAATTTTACATTTTTTTTTACAAAAAAGTGGTTCTTTTTCAAATTATTGTTTATTAAATATTACTTTAAAACTCAAAAAAATCAGATTGAAATGAATGAATCAATAACTTAACATTGCAAAAATAACAGTGTTTCTTGTCATGTGGGTCCATATTCGATTGTGATTTTGTTTTGATTACATGTTTTAGTACCAATTCTGGTCTGCCTTTTCAACATTTTAGTGCATGTACTAAAATGGCCATATCTCAATGACTATGGCATGGAATTGCTTCAAATTTTCAGAAAATACACTGAAATGACTGACAAACACATTGATATAGTTTATAGCTATTATTCAACATTGTTAGATTTTTTAAAAAAAATTAAAATTAAAAAAAATTGTTTGAAATTTAAAAAAAAAAGGTTTTCTGTTATTGACAAATAATCATTACCTATAATCCCCATAAAACAGATTGCAATGGATGAATAAATAATTCAACATTGCAAATAAACAGTTCTTGTTGTTATGTAGCTCCAAATCTGATGGTTTGTTTTTATTTCATGATAATCCGAAAAATCAAAGAATTCACTGCTACTTCAAAATAAAATGAATTTTCTGCTACCTACTCCAAAATAAAATGAATTTTCTCCTACTCCAAAATAAATTGAATTTGCTGCTACTCCAAAAAAATAAAAGAATTTGCTGCTACTCCATATATAGTGTGGAAATTAATTATAATTGAAACATTCACAATCACAAATTTCCAAGAGCCGCTCTGGCTTTTTGATAATCATCTTCCGTGTGATACAGGCGGAAGCACGGTTCCACGCAGAGTGGTGCATTGCATGGTGCACAGTAGTAACTTGTTTGCCTCCTTATCATGTGCTTGCAAACAATAAATCTTGGACGCTCCTTTGTTGTATACTTTCGAGGAAAATGATCAAATTGTGAAACCACCAAACGAGGATGTGCAGCATTGGGCCGCGACTTCTTCTTGTGGTGACGGATCGCTACATTCGGCTTCACAAGCTGATCAATAAGCTCCTTCCTGAAGTCTTTGACGGCAAGAACTTTTCCATTTCCCTTTCGTTGCATATGTTGTTTGTAGCTGATGTGTGCATTGACGAGGGCGACTTCCTTGACGTAATGGTACAAGGCAAGGTACCATTTGTAATTTCTGTGAGGGTAGTAGTAATTGATCATGAGCTGGTCGAAGTGGTCGACACCACCCATGTATTTGTTGTATCTTTCAACAATCATCGGTTTATGGCCAGAACGATATCCTGTTGTGGTGTTCTTCGCCCGCACACGTTTTTCCACAGTGTCGTTCCCGTGAACTGTGCTGAGCAGGTTACATCGCTTGGTGTCATGCCACGTTAGACAGACAAGATTGTCGCTGCGGTAGAATTTTGGGGGATCTGATTTCTTCAGACGTAAATTTTTCTTTTTGAGTGCAGGGGGGAAGCCTTTCCTGTCCTCTCGAACTGTCCCAACAGCACCAGTTTTTTGAAGTTCAAGTGCCTTGAACAGGGTTGTGGATGAGTAGTAACTGTCCATGTAAATGACATGGTTGAAATTTAAGTATGACTCCAGAAGATCTTTCACTACATGGTCAACAAATGTATCTGGCCCAGTAAAATTGAAATAGTTTTTTCCTGTATACACACAGAATTTTAAGCAAAAAAAGGTAGCTGCATCACATAAGGTGAACAACTTGAACCCCCTTTTCGTCGGTTTGTCTGGCATGTACTGCTGAAAATGAATCCTTCCTTTGAACGGGGCCATCGACTCGTCCACAGATAAATGTTGACTAGGGTAGAAATTTGTCCCATATGTACTTTGTGTCAAATCTAGCAGAGGTTGAATTTTATAAAGAGGCATGTAGCCAACCTGACCCCTAGGAATTCGTCCAGTGTTGTCCCTGAAATGGAAAAATGCTTGAAGCATCTTATAATTGTAATATGGCATAACATCAGAGAAGCAGTTGCCCAAGAGCCAATACTTCTGCCAATGGTCGCTGATGGAAGTCTTGGGATCAATGCCCATGGCTATCTGCAATCCAATGAAAGCACACACTTGCACATCACTGACTGGTGTCCACCTCTTCTTGTAAAAATTGCTATCGGGAGAGGAGCAAGGGATTGGGCAGCATAACGGTTTGTCTCAGTGACGAGTAAATTTATCACTTCATCAGGGAAATATAAGTTGAAGAAGTCCATTGGTGTTGGTTCATTGAGATCAACCAACAATCCAGAGCGCTTCGTGAAAGGACCTAAACACGTCGATCGATGACTCTCACCTTCGTCAAAACGCTCCCAGTCTATATTATTAGATGTTTGATGCTGAGGAAGGGTCTGTCCTGATGCCACGCCCCTTTGTCCACCTCTATCAACTGTGTCTCTGGTCGGTTCATGATCAGAATCGTCTCCACTATCACTATCAACATCGAGAGGTCGCGTAACAGTGAATTCAGGATCGTCTGTTGGGAAACTAGCCCATGAATTGACACTTTCTTCCGAGTCAGAGTCATAACGAAACTCCTGGTTATCATCTACTACTTAGCTAGTCGAGGCATTACCTTCTGCAGCCATGGCAACGTGAAAAAAGTGTCTAAAATCGTCAAAAATCGTGTTAGAATCGTGTTTTTTTCTCGATCAGTTGAAGAATGGAAACTGACGCTATCGGAAAAACGAAAGTAGGAAGTGCGCAGGCGCAGGAAGAATAACTCTGCTGGCTTTTATCAAACCTTTCCGTAACCAAGGGACGCTGTCGCAATAATGCGTCCAGTGACGACTAGCGAGTTATTTCCGGGTCGCATTATTGCGACGTGTGATAGTAAAGTGTTAATTAGCCGATCAGTTGTGTTTACTATTTGGTCATCTGTCGTATCCAAGTGATTCATGTTTGAAATGTGCCGTAGTATCTCCATAACTATTTCATTGTTGGGTCTATTTGAAGGAGTGACATCGCTCTCTGTGTTCAATAGAATATTGATGGTGTCGTGTACTGAGAAGGTTGATATCATTTCTGAGTCTTGGATTGTTTGATCTGAGAAATAGATATGTAACTTTGACAATATGAAACCTTTGAAATGATTATTATATTCAGTTTATTACATATTTATCTTCTAGCATATGTATGCATTTCTGCTTGTATTCTTTATGCACTTTTAATGCAATGCACAAATACTTATTATCAAATCTTTAAAACCAGTTACCAGGAAGGGAAAAGATGTGTGCAGTTAAGATTAAAATACTTGAAATAGCTAGAACAAATTGTCTCACAAGCATAAAACAAAACAAACAAAAAAGGATGAGTTACTTTGACTTATGCCTCTTGGTTCCTGGTGAAGTATATGGCCTCAACAGCACTCTTCCACCTTCTTCTGTCCTTGGCACAGAACTTAGCTTCACTCAAGGTAAGATTGGAAACGCACACATCTTGGTGAAGGCTTCTCCTCCAAGTCTGTTTTGGACAACTCTGTTTCCTCTTGCCCTGTGGGTTCCATTTGAGAGCCTGCTTGGTTATATTACAAGGCTATTTCCGCAGGGTATGGCCAACCCATCGCCACATTCTGCATCTGACCTGGACATGCATTTGCTCTTAGTTTGTTCTCGTCCAAAGGTCAGCATTTGGCACTTTGTCAAACCATTTCAACTTGAGGATTTGTATAAGACAGCGATTGACAAAAGTTGGTATCTTGGCTGATGTAGTCAAGGTTGTTCACCAAGTCTCTGACCCATAGAGCAGGACTAATTTAACATTGGTGTTAAATATTTTAAGCTGGAAGCTTTCCATATTGGTCTCAATATTGGAAAGGCCTGGTGTGCTTTCTTGATTCTAGCAATGCCTTCATCAGTTCCATTCAACTTACTGATTTTGCTGCCAAGGTATGTAAATTTCCCTGACATCTTCTATTGCTGTACCAGAGATGGTGATTAGTGATTCTTGTTTGGCAGTTATGCGCAGTAGTTTTGTCTTCTCTTCACTAATCTTGAGACCAACTGGCTGAGCTGTTTCTTTCAGTGCTGTGACTTTGTTCTGCATGTCCTGTAGGCGGTATGAGAGGAGGGTTAGGTCATCTGCAAATTCAAGGTCTTCAAGTCCTTTTGAAAATGTCCATTGAATGCCATTGTTGGAGTTGCCATATGTTGTCTTTGTCACCCAGTCCAATACCACAAGAAATAGAAGTTGGGACAGCAAGCAGCCTTGTCTTACTCCTGAGGTAATATCAAAATCCTCTGAGAGTCGACCATTATGGATGACTTGGCAGGAAAACCCATCATAAAGTCGTTTGATGATGTTTATACGCTTTTCTGGCACCCTGTAGTGGAGATGGATGCTCCAGATGCTTTCCCTATATACGCTGTCATACGCTTTCTCAAAGTCTATAAAGCATACATATAGGGATGATTGCCACGCAATCGGCTGCTCAACAATGATTCTTAGAGTTGCAATTTGGTCTGTGCATGACCGTTCTTTTCTGAAGTCCATCTGCTCATCTTGTAGTGCTTTGTCCAGAGTAACTTTGCTTGGTATGGACAACAAGGCGATTCCTCTCCACTTGTCACACTGGGACAGATCGCCATGTTTGGATAAAACAACAACAACAAAAATAATAAAGCTGTAAAATTATAAGTCTTCATAACCTTCTATTATTTATGGAAACAAATTGTCAATACCTTGATCAACAGTTTTATGTGTAGTGTTTGACCTATTGGTGTCAGATAGCTGATGACAAATGATGTAATGTGGGTGGTGTTAAAATAAATTGTACCATTTTCTTGTGTGGTAGGAAGGGGTAGGGGTTAAAAGGTGGCACCATATCAGGATAAAATCAATGTGTCATAATGATGATGTGATATAATCATGCCATCGGCTGATTGTCATGATCATGCTATACACCACCTACATGTCAAATAAATTTCAAGGACAGAATCGTTCCATATTCTTGATGGCGGGGAAAGGTTTGTTTTTTTAAAAATAGTGATGCGGGAGAACTGGTGGTTGGGGTATTTTTTACAGTCAATCCTTTTTTTCGTACATTGTCTTTGCAATTACTAACGAAGGATCAGTACCATAACCGGGAGATAATGGGTTTGATTCTGGCCCACAAAGTGTTCTTTAGAAATTGATTATTCAGTAGCTGTGGTATTTGTTGATGCTCAAAATGATTATAGTATTTTATATGCTAGGCCTATAGATGTCGATAAAACACTATAAATTGTAAAACAAACTATTCAAGTTATATTATAAACACAAATGTTACCCACTGTCTCAAAACAGTATGTCGGGATAAACGGGATTTTAAAGATCAAAGGATGAGACAAAAATACTTGGAATGTTTTGCAATTCAGGAAATAGTATTTGTTCCCCACCATCATGAAGAGAAACAAACCCCAAGTTTGTTATGTTTGGCTATAAAATCTTCCACCACCAAGTTCATCCCGACATAATACCACTTGGAGATGAAGGGTCACAATCTTTTTAACCCACGAAAACCCACTAGGTTGTACATCATTTACAAGACGTACTTCGATCACTTTAAAGAGGATACACATGTATTTTGATCAATAATGATAAGTAATTCTCTTATATACAAATACTATACAATAAAAAATATATCATATAAAAAAAAACTATTTGTATAATATAGAGAGGAGGTCTATAATCAAGGGAGGGAATTTGACCCTCCTTTCCTGATCAGTTTTTCAGTAAGATTATAAACAATTATCACCATGTAAATACAATAGGCTCCTGTTGAATGACTTGTTCTCCTTTTTAAGTTTATATCGTGTATATGCAATAACTGGTAGGTTTGTCTTTCCTGCATGTGAAGACAGTGCAAAAAACTAGTTGTGTACTATTCTCTTAGATATCTAAATAAAGCCAAATTTCATCCTGGTCTCTACCGCAAGAAACAGACAATAGCAATTGACTGCTATCCTTAAGATAGGATGCTTGTCTATCGCAAAGTGCTTTTCACCAGATCTCACTGACTCAGCAACCCAATCACTGATGGGTGGACAGGAGATCCCCGAGATAAAGAGGCAAAAGAATCCATTTTTTCTAGATAATTAGTTGACGCCTTTACAACATGGCCATGTGCCGCCTTTCTCTTTGTACTTTCCATTTGGGTGTTGAATTCATGCAGCAAGTATATCCACTGGAAAATTGTACTTTCCATTTGGGTATTGAATTTCATTCAGGAAATATATCCACTGTAAAATTGTACTTTCCATTCAGGTATTGAATTTCATTCAGGAAATATATCGACTGTAAAATTGTACTTTCCATTTGGGTATCGAATTTCATTCAGGAAATATATCCACTGTAAAATTGTACTTTCCATTCGGGTATTGAATTTCATGCAGCAAATAAATCCACTGGAAAATTGTAGTTTCCATTTGGGTATCGAATTTCATGCAGCAAATATATCCACTGGAAAATTCATAAACAATACATTTTCATTCAGTAACAGATTTGTTGGCTTGGAATGAACTGTCTAGCGGCAATTTGGCCCTTTCATGGCCTGCACAATATTAAGTTTGGGGAAGTGTACTTTTCTAAAGTTTTGGTTCCTCTGACAAAATATTCACCTTGCCATGAATAGTTAATATTAATTGCTAACTTCATGTTCCAGCATTTTTTCATTGTTTACAAGATGGAAAAATGCCATTATAACCAAATATTTGTAGCGTGGCATTACCTTCTTCTTCTTCTTCTTCTTCTTCTTCTTCTTCTTCTTCTTCTTCTTCTTCTTCTTCTTCTTCTTCTTCTTCTTCTTCTTCTTCTTCTTCTTCTTCTTCTTCTTCTTCTTTTCTTCTTCTTCTTCTTCTTCTTCTTCTTCTTCTTCTTCTTCTTCTTCTTCTTCTTCTTCTTCTTCCTTCTTCTTCTTCTTCTTCTTCTTCTTCTTCTTCTTCTTCTTCTTCTTCTTCTTCTTCTTCTCTTCTTCTTCTTCTTCTTCTTCTTCTTCTTCTTCTTCTTCTTTCTTCTTCTTCTTCTTCTTCTTCTTCTTCTTCTTCTTCTTCTTCTTCTTCTTCTTCTTCTTCTTCTTCTTCTTCTTCTTCTTCTTCTTCTTCTTCTTCTTCTTCTTCTTCTTCTTCTTCTTCTTCTTCTTCTTCTTCTTCTTCTTCTTCTTCTTCTTCTTCTTCTTCTTCTTTCTTCTTCTTCTTTCTTCTTCTTCTTCTTCTTCTTCTTCTTCTTCTTCTTCTTCTTCTTCTTCTTCTTCTTCTTCTTCTTCTTCTTCTTCTTCTTCTTCTTCTTCTTCTTCTTCTTCTTTCTTCTTCTTCTTCTTCTCTTCTTCTTCTTCTTCTTCTTCTTCTTCTTCTTCTTTCTTCTTCTTCTTCTTCTTCTTCTTCTTCTTCTTCTTCTTCTTCTTCTTCTTCTCTTCTTCTTCTTCTTCTTCTTCTTCTTCTTCTTCTTCTTCTTCTTCTTCTTCTTCTTCTTCTTCTTCTTCTTCTTCTTCTTCTTCTTCTTCTTCTTCTTTCTTCTTTTTTTCTTCTTCTTCTTTTATCTTCTTCTTTTTTCTTTTCTTCTTTCATTTTCTCATTCTTCTTCTTCTTCTTCTTCTTCTTCTTCTTCTTCTTCTTCTTCTTCTTCTTCTTCTTCTTCTTCTTCTTCTTCTTCTTCTTCTTTTCTTCATGGTTGTTGTTGGATCTTCTTAAATAGAGGGTCCAGACTACAATTCACATTTTGGTGTTGCCTGTATAAATTTTTGGAAAGTACATAATATCTTATTTCTTTTGTGACCTAAGCTTTCTTTGAATTTTGTTACGCTATTGTAATGAGAGTATTTCCTAATCTTTCTCCTTTTACCTCTGTTTTGTACCATTTTGACCCTGTTATCAGTTTTTGTGCATGGATCTAATACTATGCGAGGACAGGCCTTACTATAATTTTGTACCTTAATGGAGATGGTTAAAAAAAGCTAGAATTAGAATTATAAATTATTTTGGTAAAAAAAACTGAATTTTAAACAAAATTTAAAGAAAAAAATATATTTGAAATCCACGACCTGCCATAAGAAAAAAAGAAGAAGAGTTGAATAAGGAAAAGTATGAGAATTTTCACACCGAAATTTATTTATGAAAAAGCTGTCACCCGACAGGCAAATTGTTAGTTGGTAACCACCGTAATTGATCAGGGCTGATGGTTTTCTTTACATCTGCAGACATCCGTGATTTGAATGTCAGAGGAGGAATTTCTTACTTTATAAAAAATTGCATTTCACCTTATCAAATGTTCTGGTAGTGAGAGACTTGATGTATGGTAGAAGAGATAGGTGCAGTTTCCAACATCCGGAAGTAATCTAGAGTACCAATTACAGTTTATCTTTTTAATTGCTTCAATAGTGGGAGTGAATGCAGTAAAAATAGAGCGAACAGACAATCGATCAAAATTTTACTCCTCTTTGTCACCATCAGCACTGATTGATATAGTGTGTACTTAAAGTTTCAATCCTGTAATTTAGTTTATTGCTTAATTTAGAATAAAGATATACATATGTATAATTATACTTCATTTTAGGTTAATTAGAGCTAAAATTAGAAATGACATGACACTCCCTATTTTTATGGAGATAAAAAGTCACTACGGATCTTTTTATGTTGTTCCCACCTCCCTCCTTTGTCCATGTATGCCAAACACTGTGGACATCAAGGGATTGGCACTTTGTAGATTATTATTGTTGTTGTTATTATTATTATTATTATTATTATTATTATTATTATTATTATTATTATTATTATTATTATTATTATTATTATTATTATTATTTATTTTAATATTTAAAAAAATATTTTTATTATAATCATTTTTTTTTATATTGATGCTGAACTTTTATTTTTATTGTGTTGAATTACTGGGCATTACAACATAAATATGTATAGACTGTTCTTAAACCTTTTAAAACGTTTTTTTTTTTTTAATTTTATTTTTTACTTGGATGCCTGACCCAAAGACACATCTCTAGGGGCAAAATTTTATTAATAATTTGCATACTTTAAATATTATTGTCTGAAATTCATTGAATGTTGAAGTGTACATTTTTTATTTATAAAGATTTATATATCTCCAAATAAAGAACGTAGGTAAATTCTTTCTCTTTAGTTTTATTCTTTTTGTTCTACATTTTTCTTTTTTTTTTTTTTTATCTTTTCAAGTACGATGCAGATAATTAATCCTTCAGCGGGGAGACATAGTTTCATTAAAACTATTGCATGGACCCATTGACTTTCCTTGTGGGCTTGACTCACTGGCTGTCTGTCATGTTCCCCTATTTTCACTTCCACATGGCTATGTATCCTTCTATTGGAATGAGACCATTTTGTTATAAGCAGAACTTATTTTGGGCCTTTTCTTAAAGGCATATGATTTGATCGAGATACATATTTTTGTGAAAGTTTTTTTCTTTTTTCTTTTTCTGTTGTTTGTTACTAATGTTTACTTTTTGTAAGCATTTGAGGCATCCTTTTTTTGTGCAAGGCTTATGCTTGCATCTGTAATTAAACATTTCGGTTGACTGAGACCAGTTTCACTTATAGATCAACTAATTCTGTTCCCTATTTGAGCTTGTTCTATTGTCTTGAATTTTTTGGAGGGAGATTGAAAGTTTTACCTACATCTATGATTTATTAACAACCTCCACTGTCTCCAAGTGTTTCTCAGTAGCCCACACTTTCTTTTCCCTCTGTTGTCAATTATTTTTTGTTTGTTTGTTTGTTATTAAGGATTTTACGGCGCATGCAACAAATCTGGCTGGGTGGGGATCCTGACCTCCCATAGCGGGCAGGGGGGTACATACTGTGTCTTCTATCCCCATATATCTGTTTTCCAACATGCTTTCTGTCTTTGTCTTGGAATGAGATTACTTGGTTTTGTCCTGGCCCTGGCCTGAGTCCTGGCTGGGAGGGAAACAGTCAAATGCACAGTTATTGTTTTGAGAGATGATATTTTTTTCCCTTGTAAATCATCTCTCTGTTATGTATTATTATATTTATTTTTAATGTATGATGTAAGCATCTGAGTGTATTCCTCCTTGTTGGATTTTGTGCTTGTGTCCGGATGAGACTTATAGGTGATCTCAAGCTAAGTACATTGATGGTATGCTCTTGGAATCTACATCTGATCCCTATTTGTTCCCAATTCCCCTTTGTCTTACTCTCTCTTGGGTGCTTTAATTGTAATTCTAGAACTTTCGACTATTCCATTTTCTTCCTTTTTACTGGCGCTGATATAACCTAAATGTGTTGCAGGCGCCGTAAAACCCTTAAAAACAAACAAAACAAACAAACAACAAATCTGGGTCATATCAGCACCAGTAAAAAGGAAGAAAATGGGATAGTAAAAAGTTCTAGAATTACAATTAAAGCACCCAAGAAAAAGTGAGACAAAGGAGAATTAATTCAAATAGGCAACAGATCTAGATTCCAAGAGCACACTCTCATTGTACTTAGTTTGAGACCATCTAAATGTCTTGTCCTGGCGCAAGTACTGGTCCCTTTACGAGGAACACACTCAAATGTTACATATCATACATAATATGTAAAACAAAATACAGTGCATAACAGACGAAAAATATCATCTCCCAAAACTCTAATCATACGTTTTGACTGTTTCCCTCCAAACCAAGGTATCAGGCCAGGGTCAGGACAAAACCAAGTAATCTCATTCCAAGACAAGGACATAAAGCATGTTGGAAAACAGATATAAGGGGATAGAAGACACAGAAAATGCCTCCCTGCCCACTATGGGATGTCAGAAACCCCACCCAGAATCTTTTTTTTTTTTTTTTTTTTTTTTTAAACTGATGACAATATAATCTAAACCTGAATCTGAAGGTGTTGCAAGTGCTGTGTAACTCGTAAAACAAACATTCAAATCTATCCTTTTATTCATTTGATTATTTCTGCAGACCTAACTATTCTCACCCCCCAAAAAAGGTTACATATGTTACTTTTTGGTTGTTGTTATTATTTTTAAAATGATGACATCTAATGTCAGACTCAATGTTTCTTTTCCTCTACTCAGCCTTGGCTGGGATCTTTGGACTTTCCAATATGGGCGGAGAAGTCACTATAGCTGTGTCTCATACATTCCCCCTATATCTTTTTTCCTTGTCTTGTAATTGAATTACTTGGTTTTGCCCTGGCCCTGGCAGGAGTCATTGGCTTTGTGGGAAACATCAAATGTGTAGTATTAAATATGAGGGTATGTACTGTTATATTTTTTGTTTTGGATATATTTTGTGAACATTTGAGTGTATTCCTCCTAGTTGGATCTTGTGCCTGGGTTAGATGAAAGTTGTAGTTGATCTCAAACTAAATACACTGATAGTATGCTCTTGGAATTTACCTTTGTTCCCTATTTGAACCAGTCCCTTTTGTCTTACTTTACTTGGGTAAATTGTAAATCTAGAATTCTTTTTGACTATCCCATTTTCTTCCTTTTTTACTGGCGCTGAAATGACAGTGTTGAAAAATGCTGTAAAACCCTTAAAAGCTTGACTCTACCTCACACCCCATTTTTTGCCAGATGGTGAGTGTGTCTCTCAGACCATCCGCCCTATGTGACTTTCTATCCTTAACCATGAATTGGAATATGTACTTGGTTTTGTGAAGGTCCTACCTAAGATCCTTTGTAAGAAGAAAATGGATGCATTTGCTCCTTTCTGTTGGGGCATTTTTTTTTCTTGTACGAATGCAAATATTTCTGATTGAAGCTCAAAAAAGTGAAAAACAACATTGAAGTCAGATGGAAGTCCCAATTTGATTTAAAGAAAAGTCATGGTAGAGGGAAGTTAACAACTGAAATAAAAGCATTATTTTAGATGAAGATTATGAAACTTCAGCTTGATTGCAGATTCGATATTTTGATTATAAAATAATTGCAATGGGCAATATTTTTTCATGTATTCTTGTGCGGCTATGAGATCTTGTGCTATGGCACTCACCTCTAGATCAGAGGGTCCCAGGTTCGACTTCCACTCTGAGCAGTCCATTGTTCTTGTAAAAGGCTCTTTCTCTCACCGTAATCGTGTGGAAAATGAATAGATGGTAGATAACAGCATTGTCTCTGTTGGAAACTCACTGTTAAGTGTTTTTGTTGGCTAGGGACCCCTTGTAAAGTGTTTTAAGCACGTTTAGCGGATATTGCGCTATATAAATGTTCAAGTTTGATTGGGGTGCTTAAAAAAAAAATTCTTTTAGTGTAAATTTGTGGTTTATTTATATTTTCTGCCAATGCTTATTTTTGACCCTTTCTGTAAAATTTAAAATATGCAGTCAAATCTATATTAGGAAAGAGTCCAGTTTCACGAGCTTCTATTTCTAAAGTAAATTATAACAATTTATCAAAACATTTAATTTGCTGTGAACACCATTTTATTTAAATTTTATATTTTCTTTTGGATGCAGCAACATGAGACAACTCGAATTCACAACTACAATCAGTGGCTCATGTTAGATGACCTTGACCTTATCCAGAATAAAGAGACTTTTACTTGTCCTATTTGTTTTGACGACTTTGGACCAGGAGAAGGCATTGTGATAAGAGATTGCCTTCATTCGTTTTGCACGTAAGTCACTGAGTTTGGGATCAATAATCAGGCCCAACACACACTCCTTCCAAACTTCTTCAATTCCTAATTAAGCCTTTCACAATTTTTCTTCTGTTCATTTATTTGTCAAACAAATTCTTAAGGCAAAAATTAGTAAGAACATGACTCTAATCCCTTAGAGTTCGATATTACTGTAACCTGATTTAATATCTTACTGTTTTCACAAAGGAAGTAGTAAGTTTGATCCGACTTAGGCTTCAGTGATTCGGGCTAAGATAAAAAGGTTGTTAAATACCCTTTAACATCAAAAGTTTTTTGGTTGGAGATACTCATAATCATCTATATGTAATAATAGATGTTGAAGAGCTGTGTTTCACTCGTCCTTGTGCTAAAAATAAATGTAAGCGGAGTTATCCTTTTGGAGTAAGAAGATGATAATGACAAATTTGATTTGATTGGCTTTTTTAATATATTAAAATAGGTAGGTGTAGTATTTTGAAACTTTTTATTTCATGCATCCTTTCATCTCAGAGACTGCCTTCAAATGGCTGTTTCCCTTAGTGAGGAGCCAATACTGACCTGTCCATATCGGGATGAAGATGGAAATTGTGACAATGTCCTGCAACAAAGAGAAATCAGAGCTGTAAGTCATCTGATATATTAAAGAACAAGTTCATAGTAGAGCTGTGTTGGAAATTGGTTTATAAGAGTGTCCGAAGAAATGGAACATTTTGTGAGGGTATCCTGCAGGTCAATGAAATAGTTGTATCATTTCATTAGTTCATGACCGAACTCTTGTGGGCTGTTGGTGTGGGCTAAAGTAGGTCTTCTATCCCCTAATTTATTTTCCCTACCAATATAACTTTATATCTTGACTTGATTTTGCCCAGGCTCGAGACCTCTCCGTGAGTCATTTGGACATGTTTGTTTGTGTGCAAGTGTGTGTTTCTGTGAGAAGTGATTTTACCCCCCCCCCCCTCTTTCTGTATAGCATCTCTCTGAGTGGCAGTATATCGGTATTAGAAACTTTCTTCATTTTGGCATACATGCCGAATCTTACGAATTTTTCGTAATTTTACGAATTTTAGACAAATTTCATGGCCAAATACGAAATTTTATGGAAATTTTTAATTCTTAGTAATACTTAAATGATAATAAAAATAATAATAATAATAATAATAATAATAATAATAATAATAATAATAATAATAATAATAATAAATAATAATAAGAAGAAGAAGAAGAAGAAGAAGAAGAAGAAGAAGAAGAAGAGAACTACTACTACTACTACTACTACTACTACTACTACTACTACTACCACTATAATAATGATGATAATAATAATAATAATAATAATAATAATAATAATAATAATAATAATAATAATAATAATAATAATAATAATAATAATAATAATAATATTGTGGTTGTTCATACACAATTTCAGAAATTACGAATTTCCTTGTCAAATTACTGTAAAATTGACATTAAAATGACTAAATTTGAAGTTTTCAATTTGGCAAGTCTGTTTTGGCTAGGATCCTATGCCATTGTCTTTGTAAGACTGGTTTGACTTAGGCTGGGTATAGGGATAGGATGTTGCTCAGATTTACTTCTGTAAACTATATACCTATGCCTCTTTTCTTTGACGCCTGTTACCCAAGACCGTTGCAGATACTGTACTCTAAATCTAACAGTCCTTTAATGTTGTGTAGCATCTTCCTTTTTTTAGGCATGGATACAAATGTTGAAATTTCTAATATAAACTCACTGACGGATCTTGTAGACAATCCTGGCATACATTGGAAGCCAGTGTAGTCTGAGAGTTACCAGTGTTCCACAATTTGTTTTATATTTCCGAAGAACAAGTCTTAACTCTTATTGTACCAAATTACAGCTTGTGTCAGAGGATGTTTTCATCAAGTATTTACAGCGTGGTCTGGATCAGGCTGAATCTCAAGCTGCCAACTCCTTTCACTGTAAAACAACGGACTGTAAAGGATGGTGTCTGTATGAGGATGAAGTCAACTTCTTTGTATGTCCCATCTGTAGAAAAGAGAACTGTCTCACTTGTAAAGTAAGTCTTGTGTGTTTGGTAAATGGAATTGGGAGTAAAAATCTGGTTAGCTTGCAATGTGAATAGTTTTGTTTGATTTTTAAAATCCCCTTTATTCAAATTCAGCCCCATTGGGAGATATATATTTTAAAGACTTTAACCGCCAAAGCTTGAGCTGCAATATGCAGCAGAATGAAGTGAGCTGCAATGACTTGTATCGGGAGAGTGTGTCAAATTATTTTCCCTCAGGTTATGAAATTAAGATACTGCTAAAATATATTGCCCATAATACTATGCTAAGCAATAGAACAACAAAAGAAGCAAGAAAAAGTCATCGTAAAATTTTTTGCTTTTCTCAGTTATGAATCAACTCTCAGATCTTTTGTTAGCTTTCTGCATAATGGAATAATTATATCACCTGTCTTTGGTAAAATGCAAGTCATCCATTTAGTCCATAATCTGCTGATCAGTAACCAGAGGGGTTTTTTTCCCTTTCTTTTCTGACACGGTTTCATTTTACTTGAGATAGGCTAATACAAATACATACACTCATTTGTATAGCAGATTCAAGGGTTTTAGTTTTAGCATATTCATTGCGCTGAAAATGTTTCATTTATTCCCAGAGCAGCCATATTCAATAGCACATATCAACTTAGGTGCACTTTTTCTACTTTTACTTTGACAATATCTGGCTCTGCCTTTTACAAAAACTCATTCACAACAGAGTTGAGTGGGTTAGTGTATAAAATGTCTTATTCAAGCTCTATGCTGAGAACAAAGCTTGTTCAACCATTGTCTGCCATGCAGTTACTGATCAGCATGAATGCAGGATACCCGTGTGGTGTCCGGGGTCCCTCAACAAAGAGGGTCAAGAATAGCCCAATGCCAAGCCAGCGTGTTGTAAAAGGCGACTAATGGTGTGTGATTCCCCCATCTTTGAGTCACCTCGTCCTCCAGGTTGGGGGTTGGCAAAGGGTTAACACCCCTTTCCGTTAAACTCAAATCGTTACAGAAACGCAGACGGACAAACCAAATCCTTTTTTTAGCTTGGGCGACCGAAGAGTTTCTGGAATGACAATATATACAGAGAAGTGGTAAGACCTGGAATGAGATAAAAAAGTTAGCTCAGGATAGAGAAGGATGGAAACTGTTTGTCTGTGGCCTATACCCTGACCCAAGGTGAAAAAGGCAATGATGATGATGAATGCAGGAATGTGATACAAGTAAGAAAAAAAACAGTGTATTGCTCGGCCAAGAATACCACATCTTTGACCATGTAAATTTGTACCATACTGCCTTAGTCTCCATTTCTACTTTGTCGTTATAATTATTCTACATTTTCAAAAGTAGCAAATTTCTCTGTAAATTGATAGGACTTTTTTTTTTTTTCTTGGATAAATGACTAAGCGGATATCAGAAGTGGTTCATATTTTTTGTGCAGCTGTTATTTTATGACTTTAATTCCCTAATTGTGCAATGAAAGCAGAAAAATTGATGCTTGTATGTCATAAAGGGTCCGTGTTGTCTAAAGGTTAATTATGAGGGAAAGTCATTTTTTTTTTTTGTTTTTGTTTTTGAAAAAATATTGTTTCTTTTTTTACAGGTAATTCATCAAGGTATGAATTGTAAGCAATACCAGGCTGATCTGGCAATGAAGGCAATGAATGATGAGGCGGCCAGAAAAACACAAGACTTGATTGAGGTAATTTATACTATTTTATGTGTGCCATATTTCTGATAGATCAACTGATAAGAGTTCTCAACAGCACAATCCAATGGATTGGTTTCAAATCCGAACAGTCTTTTTTTAAAAACTCTTTATAAACTCAGCAGTGGTTGGAAAGCTGGGACCAAAGATGCAGCAGAAACTACTTTTAACAAATGACATAACTATACAGTGGAAACCTGATAATGATAAAGCCAACTTTGCAAGTCCAGAAGGATTGGTTGACTTTAAGCAAGGTTGTCTTTTATCCATTAAGAATTGAACACACTTAGAGAAAGAATCGAAAATTTGGGATCATCAAGAGGTGATTTTAAGCAGAAGTTGAGTTTAAGAGCAAATTCCACTGTATTGTTCTGGATCTTCTTTTTTTTTTTCTTTGTTTGAATTAGTCTCCTTTTCCACTTTTTAAAAAAAAGCTGAGACACTTATAAGATAGCTACACTCAAATCCATGATGTTTTGACCATATGCTCGTTTTAGTCATTATCATTGTTGTTATCACCTCTTCTTGATCCTTTTCTTCTTCTTCTTCTTTCTCCTCCTCTTGATCCTTTTCTTCTTCATCTTCATTTTCTTCTTTGTCTTCTTCTTCTTCTTCTTTTTTCGATTCCATCTCCTCCTCCTCCACATCCTTCCGAGTATTTCATGTGGGCATGGGGTTTCCCGAAATCGTTGTCACTTTGCATTTGATACCAACACTAGACTGGTCTGACTGATGCATAGGAAAACTGTCGGGTCAGTCATCAGGAAACTGCTACCAAGTGAGCAGAACATAAATCATTGACAGATGAATCCAGTCATGAAATGTTTCAAAGACAACTCTTTACAGTTTTCCACAGTTAAATATCCTGTGTTTTGAAGAGCAAACATGCAATTAACCCTTTGCAAACAAAGTTTGAATTTTACTTATCATAATATCCTACTTAGCTGTGTGCGATGGAAGGCATCCAGATGTTCTTCTTCGGATTTTGTCAATGCCCAAGTGCCGCAGTTATACAGAAGTACTGGTTTTACAAGAGCACGGTACAGTTTCAGTTTGGTTTTTCTCTTTATTTTGTCACCTCTAATCCATACTTTGGTGAGTTTACTGAGTGCGGCGTTTGATAGCTGTTTTCTTCTTTGTACATCCTCGGTGTCTCCAATTAGTGAGCCGACTTTCTTTCTTCTTTTCCATTCCTCTTTGTTCCTCGATATTGTTGTAAATTGGTTTTATTGGCATTGACTTGGAGGTTATATTTCATGAGGGTATTTTGTATGATGTCTATATTTGCTGGTGTTGATCCAATAAAATCGACATCATCTGCATAGGCGATTTCTCTAGGGATTGCATTCTCAATATGAGTCGTTGGCTTTGGAATGACTTTTCGAACTTCTTTCAGAGCGTGTTCTAAGTATATTGTGAACAGAATCGGGCTCAGACTATCTCCTTGGGGGGTCCCGATGTTACTTTCGAACTGCATCTGTTTTGTGGCCCCGTATATCCTTGGTTGTATCTTTGTGTTGCTGAGGAGCTAAGAAGGGTACTGGACATCAAATACCCAAAAAAGATCTCAAATGAATCACTCTATAAGATCACAAAAGAAAGACCAATCTCCCTTGACATTTTACAACAACGATGGCAACTTTTCGGTCACATACTACGCAGGGACAAAAACATACCAGCTAACCAAGCCATGTCTGGATACTTCCAAAAACACGGGAACCTTTTCAGAGGAAGACCGATCACAACACTCCCTGTGATCCTAAACAAAAACCTCACAACACTTGGACAAAGCATTAGTCTCATAACGGCAGGGGACCTTGAAAATCTGAGAACCCTAGCAGAGGACCGGCAATATTGGAGACACCTCACACAGGAAATACTGGAAACAGCCAAGGCGACCCGATCTTTCGGTCGAGACGCGAAAGGCATCTAAGTCAAGTCAAGTCAATATCCTACTGTTTTCACTAGAGAGCGTAGGTAACAGCAAGACACATTACTGACTGCTATCTTGGTAAAGAAACACAGTCTGCAGCTATAATCTGATTAATATATTAATAATGGGGAAAATAATGATTTCCACTCACGCTACCAAAAGGTTAATAAAACCATTTCACGTCACTGAGCAGTGAAACAGTCCATTTTTTATTTCTGTATTTTTAAAATTTTATTTTTAAATTATTTATTTATTTTATGCAACAGGAAATGGTGAGAAAGGGAAAAGCCATGAATTGTCCTCAGTGTAAAATTATCGTACAGAAAAAAGATGGTTGTGATTGGATAAGATGTTCTGTGTGCAAAACAGAAATCTGCTGGGTCACAAAAGGTCCTCGATGGGGGCCCAAGGTTAGTATTCTTGTTTAATATTTTATTTTGATCAAATCATTTTAAATATGATTTCCTTTCTCATGTATTTTGTTTTTTTGAGTCAATATTTATTGACTTGATAACATTGATGAACTTATACAAGCTCTAATATGTTTGGAAATGTTTTGTTTTTACTAGAAATTGACAATAAATGATTTATAATATTAGAGATCATTATTTTTCTTCTCTGATCAATCATTCTATCACTATCAGTCACTTATTATCACTCCCATGGCTTTTATTAGAGCATACATAATAATTTTATAGTTGACTGCAAATATTATTAATTTTTTTTTTTTAATTTCTATGTTTAGGGTAATGGAGACACTTCAGCAGGTTGTCGTTGTGGAGTGAATGACAAAAGATGTCATGACAACTGTTCCAATTGCCATTGAGTTGTGACTCTTTGTGAATTTTCTTTTTACAAGAATACACCAGACTTGAAACTATATTCAGTTTCAAACTAATACTAATACCAAGCTGTTAGAACTGTGAACTGTGAAATATCAAAGAAAAATGAATTTATAACATCTTTACCAAATTTAAAAAATAAGAACAATAATCTTTGCTTGATACTGGTTCCAAGCCTGGAGTCCCATCTGGGAAGGAGGGTTGAGTATGGGGCCACTGACCCAATCTTGTAAAACACAAAAACTACAGAAATTGCAACAACACATATCCAAGGCAGGGAGATCTTTCATTTGGGGAACACATGATGCAGAATGTTGAAAGCCTGCAGGAAGTGCCCTTCTTGCGACAAATCTTTTTGCCAATAAGGACAACCATGAATATATACGATTGTGGAATATCAGTACCCTTTACAAGAGCAGAAGAGCTGCTTTCTGTCTTTGTCTTGGAATGGGATTACGTTGTTTTGTCCTATCCCCGGCCGGTGTCCTTTACTGGGATTGAAAAAGTCATATGTTAAGTTACAGGATGATATTTGTGACGCTGGCTGAAAAAACTCGGGAAGATGCAGCAAGCTTCGATTCGAGATATGAGTCGAAATCAAAGATAAAGTGTTTCCCATTGTAACAAATTTTATTCTGAAATAAATTCATAACTTGGGTTCTAATAGACATAGAAAGAAAATTTAAACTGGTAAATGATCAAAATGATGCAGTCTACACCACTGCATACATAACTCAATTTATTAAATTTGCGCATCTTTCAGGTTTTTCTCAGCCAGCCACACATTTTTGTTCCTTGTAAATTATCTCTTTTTGTACTGTTGCATTTTGTTGTTGTTGTTGAATTAGTTTGTAAACATTAATTTGATTCCTCTCTTATTGGGGACCTGTGTTTGTGTCCGGATGAGACTTTTAAAAGATCTCAAACTAACTGATAGTGTTCTCTTGGAATCTACAGTTACCTACTGCAATTAAAATAGTATTGCAAATTATGGAGTTTATGCTACCTTTTTATTCAATATGTACCCTATTCATTGTTTATACATTGTCCGGAGGACTGGTTACACACTTCCAAGAAATTTTGAATTGGAAGAAAGGAAGATGTGATGTCATAATGTGTGCTTCTCATTATTGAAATGATAATGAAAATTACTGTTGTTGTTATTATTTACTTATTATTATTACTATTATCTTTGAAATCTACAAATCCTTTTCATATTTTTTTTATGACTTTGATCCAAGTTGTTATGATCTTATTTTTGTTTGAAGGAAAAACTCTAAAAAGTGATAAAAAAGGCAATAGTCATTCAGATATCATATACCAGTATGTACCCATAGATGCAACCCCTCTTTAGAAACCTTGTTACTTCCATTCTGAGGTGTTTTTTATTTTTAAAATCAACTTCTGATTTAAATTCATGTTGTTGTATAGGTGGAATGAATTTGTCGTCACTCAGCTCAAAATAAAGAAATTAATAAATAGATCTTTGATTTGTCTTATTTATCCCATTCACTTCAGGCCTCATTACGGTCTGTTGGATTTTAGCCATTGATAACGTTTGTGTGGTCCAAGGCTACAGCTCAATGGTAGATTAAATTGCAGTTGGGATCTAACTTTGTGAGCAGAAAAATGAAAATAGGTAAAAGTTTTACAAGGGAAAACTACACTAATCCAAGTTTCAGCCAGATTAGAGCCGCAAATTGAGCTGGGGCTATGTTACTTGCTCAGGCTCACATTGGGACAGAGGGAAAGCTTGGAAACTCTCTTGAGTTTGCACAGGGTTTCTTGTATGTTGCATTAAAAAAAAAAAAAGAAAGAACAATTGCATTTATATATGTAGCAGTATTCCATGGTAAGCACCATGCTCTAGGAGCTTTACAAACTTTTATCTCGTGATGGAACAGCTACATGGAGGAGCTTACAGCCTGTTAGGCACCAGCACTCATTTCTGACAATGACAAGCAACTTTACAATAGGGGGACCTTTGAAATGAATGTGCATGTAAGATAAAAATAAAAGGAAGTGAATATGTTTGCAAAATGACATTCCTAAGGTTATACCAGGGAGGTGTCTAACCAAAGGCTTACCGACTATAGGAAAATCGTCACATTCATTACAACCAACATTTTTCTTATTCAAATTTCTTTTGTACATCATAAAATGTAAAGAAAATGAACAGTGTGTTGTAGAGCATGTTTTGCTAAAGAAAGTATTTATGGCTATTGTGTATGAGTGATAAAAATATATTTTTGTGTTAGTTGGGTGTGAAGTTTTGGGGAAAATCCTGAAAATAGCTGGTAAGGAGAGAGTTAAACTTCAAACCATTATTTTGTGTTTTGTCACAATTCTGCTAGTTGTGTCTTATTTACTATTTTACATATTATGAATGGTTGTGGTGCGGAGGAGTAAGAATATTGTACTCTCTACCCTGTAATGATATGTAATTATAATTCCAGACTGTTACAGGCAGTGAATTTCCAATTGATATACCTGCCATTTTGTGTTTTATACGTTTATACAGTCTCCCAATTCATGGGTGCTGAACTGAGCTAAAAGTGTTTTATGTGCCACAATATGAAAAAATAAATTTTGTATCGCATAACTTAGATGTTTGGTTTACGAATTAGCTGCTTTCCATCTTTTCTTTCTCACTATTTTGTTGCTACTATTCTTGTAGTTTTCCTACCAATATAAAAGTGACAATTTGGCAGGTATGAATGAATACCAAGAGTAGCAGCTGACGGGATCGGGTGGAGATCCCTGCATCGTCTTAAGTGCCAGCAGGCCCAAGAGAGAATGGAACAGTGCCAGGCAAAACAGTAAAATAAAAAATAAAAAATACAAGAACATCATTATGAGGAAGTTCAATCCACAGCTCAAATTAAACTTTTATTGAGCACTCTTTTCATGGCTTCCTTTTCTAACAAGTTCTGCCACTACATTGGTTATAATATCTTTCAAATCACTGGATTCAAAGAAAGATGAAAATCCTGATAAATGGGGCAAAACAATATTTTCCTGCACACCGCTTCGGTTATTTTTTCGTCCCACTGAACCACTGTGTGTGAAGTGGGTGATACCTGGGACATGAAGGAAGTTATTGTAGACAGTTGCACCACTACTTCCTGGGCAAGTATCGTTATCGTAGCATACGTAAAAATGACGGGGGAAAACGTACAAATTTTCGAATTCAGTTCCGTCCGGTATCGGTACCTTCATTCCATCAGACTTTGTAAACTTTGTTCCCAGAGGAAACTGGAAACGGCCAGGTTTGTAATATCTCATGGCGTAGTCTGCATCTGGTGGAAGGGTGAAGGTCAGTCCTCGTGGAAGAGCCATGTTTACACCCGCTTCCGGTTTCTTGTCACATGACAACCACGTGGTTGGGATGAGAGATGTCACATCGACGTTTTGCATCGACTCCCCCACAGTTCCTACTTCGCGGTAACGCTCTGAGAACGCTTGCAAGCGCTCTTGAATAACATCCAATTGAATAGGCTCTCTGTCTGAGCTGGATTGACCGTTTCTGGTGCATTCAAAACTTCTGTCAACAGTTGCCAGGGACTCTGGGTCAGACATTAAATTCTCATTTGGCTCCATGCAATCACTCTTCTTTTCAATAGTATGGTTTCTCATGAAAGGTTCATTAGTAGAATTTTCGACAACAGATTTCCTTATTAATTCTGTATTTTGGACATCTGAAATGCTTAAATTTTGCATATCCGAATTCTTTTCTAAAATGTAAGGATTTATACCCCTTAAACGATCATCACGAGGATTTTTCAAAATGTATTGAAAAATATCTTGATTTCCCCCAAAGCAGTCCTGAATCATTTCGGTGTAGTAGTCATTCCAGGCTTTTTGAACTTGCTCTTCTTCTGATAATGAATCATAGTCTGTTCTTGTTGGAAGCATGCGGGTCATTCCTGTCATGAAATGAGTTATCATTTCCTCAATAAAATGGAAAAAGCCGTATTGGCGAAATTCAGTATAGCACTCTTCAAGGTCCAAATCAAGTTGTTCTAGTTCCTGTTGAGTCAAGCACTCCTTTCCTTTAGGATGGGTAATTACTTGTACCCATTTATCCAAAACATCAACGAGCTTACCAAAAGTTAAAACTAGTTTTCTACACGTTGAGATACCGCCATCTTTTGCATCTGAGCTATTTTCTTTTATCTCTAATGATTCCAAAACATTGATAACCGTATCAAATATTTCTTGCGCCGGAGGCATGTCTTTATTGTCTCCTTCGGTTCCGAAAATGTGTTCAAAAAAACCATCTTGTATTGTACCCAAGGAGAAAGTTTTGACTATACGTTCAAGCTTGGACATGGTTTTTACAAAATCGAAATTATTCATGGAGTTTCCCTCAACGGGTTTTAATGGCATTTCTTTACATTTTGTTTTACTCTCATTTCCATCAGAAGACTCGGATAAAATGTCTTTAATCTTGATAAAATCCTTCTCATTTATGGAATGGTGACTGTCGATGTTGTTTATTTGATATTCAGCTGATTTGTTAGAAACTAGTCCCGGTTTCTCAGGATAAAATCTGCACTTGGTGCCTTGTGGTAAGGGGATAGGTGTGCTCACTTCAAAGACTGGCTTAATCGGCACCGTTAAAAAGTGGGTGTGGCCTATTGTAATTTGTTTACAACATCCGTGTGGATGAGAGACTATAACTTCTGCTGGGGGATCAGCCGGAGTCACGAAACGAGGAACTCCACCTGGAAGGGTCCCGGAAAATATTGTACTGGAAAGTTTCTGGATTGTGTTTGCATCATGGGTGACACAGATCACTTCACAGAGATCGGAATGATACATTAGATGGGGTGTTGTAAATGCTTTGTCCACCCTAAGACCATAAAGTTTGTAAATTGGCTCAATTTGGTCTGAGTCGAAGAAACAGTCAAAACTAGCCTTTTCAGCCTCGGAGTTGTCAAAAATCACGTGAGTTGATGTGCAAACTGTGAGAATGCAATGAATTTTGCTCGGATTACCGGAAGTCGTGCATGTTTGACAAGGACATGACTTACCCTCAATGAGGTCAGGGGTCAACAGTCGGTTAATACTTCCGGTACCGTAACGAACCAATCTTTTCCCTTTGTAATTTCTATAAGGATATTCAGAACTGTTATCTGAGAAGAAATTGGGTCGATCAAGACTAGTGTAGGCCACCCTAACTCTGACTGTCTGATCGATCCGTCTTTGAATGGATTCCATGATGTTGTCCTGATTCCTTATATCTGGGGGGAGATGATCCTTGTTGAATTTGGAGACTTGGATAAAATTGGGATGTTTGGGATTTTTAGGGCATTCTTCATAGAGCTCAGCCAGACTGTATCCCTCCATCTCTATCTCACACTCTGGCGTCACTGGAAATAAGAGAATAAACTAAATTTTAAAAGATCATTAAAGTAATGGGCTTCGTTGTTGCGAATTATGCAATGTGTATCTATTTACAGGTCTGATAACACAAATTAAAATGGGCTCATTTTTGTAATAGAAACACATACCAATACAAAGTATTGTCCATTACAACTAATCAGGCCCATAATTGTGTTCAGTTATCAGACCTACAAATTTTTGTACATTGACTCCAACCTATTACCTGTCTGACACGGTTGATCACACGATTTATTATAGCCATCTTAAGTACTTGCCTGACCTGTCACCCAATTATTTAAAAAAATTAGCCCCACAGATCCTGAGCATCACTCACAATTTTGACACAGGTGGCTGAAAAAAAATTAATGTTGGCGTTTTTATGTCAGTAGTGTGTCAAAATACAGTGGTCTCCTTTTATAAACATTCCGGCTTCAAGCACGATCCAATTAAAAGCACGCTCGGGGCAAGAAACAGAAAGCAATAAGCCTCAATGCCAGAACACTAGACCGTAAGGCCATGTATGAGTTCTTGTAATTATTACTAGAGTCACTAGTCACGTACCACATGTATTCACTCATCATCATCATGGCTTATCCCTCCTAGATGTGGCCTCCATAACTGCCAACCGAACAAAGCTTCTGTCCAGCGCCATCCTTCTACATTCAGCAGAGAGGCACTTATTGTGTCTTCTATCTCCTTGTATCTGTTTTCCAACATGCTTTCTGTCTTTGTCTTGGAATAAGATTTCTTGGTTTTGTCCTTGTCGGATACCCTGGCTGAGAGGGAAATAGTCAAATGTATTGTTAGTTTTGGGAGATGATCTTTTTCACCCCTTGTAAATTATCTCTCTGTTATGTACGTACTGTATTTTGTTTTGTTTACGTATTATATATGATTTGTAAACATTTTAGCGTATACCTCCTAGTGGGTAGCTGTTTGTGTCTGGACGAGACTTTTAAGTGATCTTAAACTAAGTACTTTGATAGTATGCTCTTGGAATCTACATCTGTTTCCTATTTGAACCAATTCCTCTCTGTCTTACCTTTTCTCTGGTGCTTTAATTGTAATTCTAGAACTTTTACTATCCCATTTTTTTCCTTTTTACTGGCGCCGTAAAACCCTTAAAAACAAAAACAAACCTTCCACATTCAGTCACTGGTCTATTCATCCATTCGCTAATGTCTTTTGACTATCTTCTTCTTGGTCTCTCTCTCCCTCGTTTACCCTCCACAATACCTTCTTGAATTTTTTTTTTTCATGGGTGTCATGCCTCTTGATATGTCCAAAAAGGTAAGTTTGAGTTTCTGTATCATCTTAATGAGATATGACTCCCTAATGCCCAGCTACTCTTTCACATTTTTGTTATTTTCATTCAATACCTTAGCTCAAATTCACTAGTGACTCTAGTGTGTTATGCTCAATATTTATTACTGGGTGGTACTATATCTGTTTTCCAACTTGCTTTCTGTCTTTGTCTTGGAATGAGATTACTTGGCTTTGTCCTGGCATTGGCCGGATACCCTGGCTGAGAGGGAAACACTCAAATGTATAGCTATAGTTTTTTGTTGTAAATAATCTCTCTGTTGTGTATTGTTAATTATGTATCCTGTTTTGGATGTATTCTGTAAACATTTGAGTATATTCCTCTTCGTGGGATCCTGTGCTGGTGTCTGGATGAGACTTTAAGGTGATCTCAAACTAAGTACATTGATGGTGTGCTCTTGGTATCTATATCTGTTCCATATTTGAACCAATTTCCCTTTGTCTTAATTTTTCTTGGGTGCTTTGATTATAAATCTAGAATATTTTGACTTCCAATTTCTTCTTTTTACTGGCACTGCTATGACCTAAATGTGTCGCAAGCACCGTAAAACCGTTAAAAACAAAACATTAATACTCATTACCTGTTTGCCCTAGTACACATCCGGACAAATGTTGCGTATCACTCTGGGATAGGAATGCTGAGGATAGATGATAAAAATACAATGATGAAGTGAAATATTATTATAGACAAGCGAGATTTACTTGTGGAAGTTTGTTTGCAATCTTCTCGTAGTCCTTCAGAGCTATTCAGTCCATGGAGCCGGAGTTTATCCTAGTTTCTATAGCGTGAAACGTACAATAGCAATTGCTTGCTATCCTTTTGATAGGACGCTAGTCTATCGCAAAGTACTTTCTGCCAAAGCTAACAGAATCAGCTACCAATGGGTGGACAGGGAGGGGGGGGGGTGGTCAAGAAAAAATCTTGACTGCACTCGGGATCGATCTCGGTCCCTATGCGTGTCAAGCGAGTGCACCGTCAACTGAGCTATCGAGACCCCTGTTTGCAATCTTACCCATGAATAATCGGAAACGAAAGGCCAAATGATGTCCAACCTCAACCCACAATAATCTTACTCTTACCTCCAAGTAGAGCAAATAATTATGACTAATACAGCACAACACAATATAACAGGGTTTTGTGTAATTATCATGTAGAAAAACAACAGATGATCAAATTTGAATTCCAAGAAAAGAGGCAAGAGGGGACTGGACGATTAAAAAGATATTCGAATATATATATATATATATATATATATATATATATATATATATATATAATATATATATATATATATATATATAATATATATATATATATATATATATATATATATATATATATATATATATATATATATGTAGAGAGAGAGAGAGAGAGAGAGAGAGAGAGAGAGAGAGAGAGAGAGAGAGAGAGAGAGAGAGAGAGATGTATAGACAGATAAATAGATAGAGAGACAGGTGGATAGCTAGATAGATATATAGAGATAAAGGTATATGTAGAGACGCCAACTTTAAATTTGGTTCACAGGAATTTCAGACACCTCTCAGAGGAATTTCAATCCCGAAAGAGGAATTTCTGCACACAAGAAAATGGAATTGAGATGGTATTTGGCAGTGTGTTTACAGGTTGTATAGTTCTTAATAGATAACTGATTAGAACTATATTATGATATATAAACACAATGCCATATACAATACCAAAGTTTCAATATTTCAAATACCGTACATGTAAAGTGAAGCTCCAAAACATAATGGTAGCGATTGTAGTTCTGGTGGAAGTGAAGATGATGTGGTGTTGGTGATTGTAGTACTAGTGGTAGTTATGATGATGATGTAATTGTGGTAGTAGTAGTAGTAGTAGTAGTAGTAGTAGTAGTAGTAGTAGTAGTAGTAATAGTGGCAGTGATGGTGATGAGGTGGCGGTGGTTGTAGTAGTAGTGGTAGTGATGATGATGTGATGGTGGTTTAGTAGTTGTACAGGTAATGACGATGATGTCGTGGTGTTGGTAGTTGAAGTAGTAGTGGTTATGATGATGAATTGGTGGTGGTTGTAGTAGTAGTGGTCGGAATGGTGATGTGGTGGTGATGGTTGTAGTAGTAGTGGACGTGATGATGACGTAGTTGTGGTGGTGGTTGTAGTAGTAGTGGTAGTGATGATGTGGTTGTAGTAGTAGTAGTAGTGATGTGGTGGTGGTAGTAGTTGTAGTAGTAGTGATCATGTTGAGGTGGTGGTGAAGCTTACAGTAGTAGTGGCAGTGATGATGTGGTGGTGGTTGTAGTAGTAGTGGAAGTGATGATGTGGTGGTGGTTGTATTAGTAGTAGTAGTGATGATGATGTGTTGGTAGTGGTGGTGGTTGTAGTAGTAGTGGTAGTGATGACGATGTGTTGGTGGTGGTGGTTTCAGTAGTAGTGGTCATGAATGATGATGTTGAGGTGGTGGTGGTTGTAGCAGCGTTAGTTAAAATGGTGTGGTAGTATTGGATGTAGTGGTGGTATTGATGATTGTGGTTGTGGTGGTGTTTGTAGTCGTAGTGGTATTGATGATGATGTAGTGGTAGTGGTTGTAGTAGTAGTGGCAGTGATGATGATGTGGTGGTAGTTGTGGTTACAGTGGGGCTATATCGTCTTGTGGTATGACAGTCGGATGTATAGATAGAGAGATGGATAGATAGACCAACAGGCAGATAGATAGAGAGAAAGTGTGTGTGTGTGTGTGTGTGTGAGAGAGAGAGAGAGAGAGAGAGAGAGATATCAACATTCCACTTACTAGATAGATAGATGGGTAGATAGACAGAGAGAAAGAAAGAGCGAGAGAGATCACCACTCCACTTACTTTCACACCCGTGTTGATTATCCACTGGATATTTAGCAGCCATTTTTACCGAGAGCTAATCTTTTTCCACGTTCACATAGCCTTTAACTTTAATAACAAATTGAAGTTCCGATGAAGTGTGTATGAAACAGTGCCCGACAAAGCAAAAATAAAATTACAAGAACAAAACCATCCCAAGAAATCAATTGCCTCGACTGGGGGGGGGGGGGGGGGGGGGGGGGACCGAATCAGATCTCCAGTTACATTAGCCTTACACTACACAGGTTACTCTAGAGTTGGAACTTGGAACGATTTAATGCCCATATTCTTCATTAATAACACAACAGCGAAAATGGTGAAAAGAACGATGGCAGGCGACAAATGGAGGTCTGAAGCAGTATAGTATCATTAATCAATAGTCACTTTGTGTCATATAAGAATGTTTACAATGCGACATGACTAATGGTATAAGAATAGAATATTATTCTGTATCTAAAAATAGATCGACCGGGTATTCCCGATCCCACGGTACGAAACTTATTGACATCATACACCTATGATTGACATCGACTCTACAGTCCCGAAGAGAAACGACGAATCTGAAATCTGGACAAATGGTGTTATTAGTATTATTATTATTATATGTATTTGTGAGTGAATGAGTGTGTGTGTGTGTGTGTGTGTGTGTGTGTGTGTGTGTTGAAAAGGACACCGCAACATTATCTATTTTAAAATTTACTAATGTTGCTGCAAGTTGCCAAAAACTTCAGTAAAATGACAGATATTTTTGACAATATGGAAATGGAGGCCTATCTTTCCTCTTTGTGTTTTTGTTCTCCTCTCTCTCTCTCTCTCTCTCTCTCTCTCTCTCTCTCTCTCTCTCTCTCTCTCTCTCTCTCTCTCTCTCTCTCTCTCTCTCTCTCTCCTTCCCCCCACTGCCTTATTTATTAATTTAAAAAAAATATATATTTTCTCTTATTTTCATTTTGATCATTCCCATTGAGCTGGCCGTTGACTGACTGGGATGAGCTTGAGCTCGCTTATGACAGCAGACAACAAACACGATTCCGACGTACCAAATTTGATTCGTAATAATGAAAATAACTTTGATACCTAATTATGTTTAAATTTATTGCCCTTCTAGTCGAGTTTGGAAATGGAACTAGAGGGTCTAGATAGTATTTCTTTCACAATTAATTTTATTCACTCTTGTGAACATAACGAGTTTATACTTATTTAAATTGATATAACTATGAAAATAAAGTTGAATTTAATTTAGGATACTGAACGAGATTCAACTGCTAGAACTGTCAAATTTGCGGAAAAAAGTCCACACAGTCACACAGTCAACTTCGAGACGAGTTGGTAGGCAAGCTCAACAGTTAATTAACTTTTTATAGACACTTGGTTGGTCCACAACCCTGTGATTACTCACAACTCTCACCCTCATTCAAATCGTATTTGGAATATATTGTATCAGCACTCCTTGGCTAATAACTAATACTCATACTCATACCGTACAAAAGCTAGAGCAGGAGTATCAGTATATAACAAGATATGAAGTGAATAGAAAAGTGCCAGAAGACAATAGAGAATAAAAATTTTTCGCGGCGGTGGTGGGGTTCGAACCTGCGACCTTATTGGTACGACAACTCCGCCTGGCAGGTGAGAGCGTGGCTCTACCGTGTGAGCTATCAACGAACACAAAAATATTCGTTTCAAACTCAAAGTCATTACTAGATCCCTCTCTCACCCACTTCTTGAGACCGCCGATTCGTTCGTACACCACCATCGCGAAATATTTTGACCAGCAGTTAAGCTTAATAGCCAATATTCTCAACACAAACATATAACATAGAAACGATTGAGACATTGAGTATGCTCCGGTGTATGGGGTGAATTTTTAATTCAGAAAAGTGAGTGGAGCAGGCACTTATGTTGGTAACAACAAGATATGAAGTGAATAGAAAAGTGCCAGAAGACAATAGAGAATAAAAATTTTTCGCGGCGGTGGTGGGGTTCGAACCTGCGACCTTATTGGTACGACAACTCCGCCTGGCAGGTGAGAGCGTGGCTCTACCGTGTGAGCTATCAACGAACACAAAAATATTCATTTCAAACTCAAAGTCATTACTAGATCCCTCTCTCACCCACTTCTTGAGACCGCCGATTCGTTCGTACACCACCATCGCGAAATATTTTGAATTTTGGTCAAAATATTTCGCGATGGTGGTGTACGAACGAATCGGCGGTCTCAAGAAGTGGGTGAGAGAGGGATCTAGTAATGACTTTGAGTTTGAAACGAATATTTTTGTGTTCGTTGATAGCTCACACGGTAGAGCCACGCTCTCACCTGCCAGGCGGAGTTGTCGTACCAATAAGGTCGCAGGTTCGAACCCCACCACCGCCGCGAAGTATCAGTATATACTACCTTTAAAAGCGGTGATCTATTACTATTATTCCCCTTTGTCTTACTTTTTCGGTACTACCGCAAACTCGGGGACCCAAAAATTTCCCCAATAATTTCTGGCCAAATTTTTTATATTTTTTACGCAAATTCGGGACCCAAACAATTGCTGGCCAAATCTTTTTTATTTTTTTACGCAAACTCGGGGACCCCCAAATAATTTCTGGCCAAATTATTTTTTGGCCAAAATTTTATTTTTTTAATTAATTTTTTTTTAGATCTAATATCTTTTAAAATATAAAATCTAGATCCAAATTATTTTTTGGCCAAAATTTTTATTTTTTTAATTATTTTTTTTTTAGATCTAATATATTTTAAAATATAAAATTTAGATCGCTTCGAGATCTAAATATATCTATTTCTAGATTCATAGTAGATAATTAGATCTGGACTGGATTTTGTTTTGTTTTGTTGGGTTTTTTTTTCATATACTAGTAGTAAACAGTATTTATAACTCACCCTATACTGGATACCACTGCGAAAGATGGAGAATAATATGTCGAAGGGCTTCTTGGTGAGTCTTCCCGTATAGCTCCCTCCACATAAATTCATCCAAATGAGATTCCAGTTGACTACTGTGGACACCCAGCATAGATTTGAACCTGCGTTTGCAGTTCTTCCAATAGCACTCAATAGTGTTGGTGCATGCGCCTGTCTGGGGTCAACAAAGTTAGCTGTGTGGTTCACCACCAGGTGTTGATATGGAGGTTGGACTGGGAGGTTGGCTATCCCGTTGTATGCAGCCCAGCCGTCACTGTGTATAGTGGAACCAGGGGCGATGTGCTCCTGAATAAGTGGCAACAGTCTAGCCGCTGATCTGTCGTTATCCACGACCACTAAAAATCCCTGTCCCGTCTCCCTACACACACCACCAAACACCCACCGTTGCTCAGCAACTCGGCCCACGTTGTTTTTTCTTTTGGCCACTAGACTTTCGTCGATCTCGACTGTGAGGCCTGGACCACCTATTTGGTACGGGTTGTTCAAAAGCCACCACGAACAAATGTCTCGAAAAAAACCATACCACTGTAAAACAGAATTTTCACTCACTCCAGTGAGCCCTGTACTGTTTAGAATCGGCTCCTTGAAAGCCCACAAAAGGAGCAGCTCAACAATTTTCCTCAGAGGAAGACACTGATGTTCAAAGAACGATCCTCTCCTTAAGGGAACTTTGACACTCTTGTGGGTAGGGCAACGCCAGTACCTGTTGTCACTTGTGGCACTTTTCTTTATAAGAGTGGTGACTCGGTTGCAAGTCGCACAATTTGGTGGATTTCTTGTTAATAACCCGTTAGTCTGGAGAAAGAGAATAGCGTCTTCTTCTGTCCTCGCATGAGCATATAATAATTGTAACGCCATTACGAGAATCGAAATGCCGCGGCGCGAAAAACACAAACACACCAGACAAAAAAAAAAAAAAAAACGGCAAAAAACCCCACGTGAAATCCAAATGATTGAACACGTCAAAAAATGTTTTACTGTTTTTATTACCCATTTTCAAATATACGTTTATTTGTTCAAAAACGGGTTCAAAAACGTATAAAAACATTAGACATTAAATTCGCATATAATACATATTATATTCATGTACATACATAATAATAATAAAACACATAATTTTGTAGAAAATGCTGGTCACGAAAAAAAGAAAATGCCAATCTGGCATACAACGATGAGAATCGAAATGCCGCGGCGTGAAAAACACAAACACACCAGACAAAAAAAAAACGGCAAAGAACCCCACGTGAAATCCAAATGATTGAACACGTCAAAAAAATGTTTTACTGTTTTTATTACCCATTTTCAAATATACGTTTATTTGTTCAAAAACGGGTTCAAAACGTATAAAAACATTATACATTAAATTCGCACATAATAATAAAACACATAAAAAAGAAAATGCCAGTCTGGCATACAACGATAAGAATCTGGCATACAAAAATAAGCAACATCCGGTGTCATCATTCCAGGCGGCAGACCGTATCTAGGGTAAACTAAGCAAGAGAGACTCGGGTCCCCGAGTTTGCGGTAGTACCACTTTTTCTTGGGTACTTTTTAATTATAATTCTAGAACTTTTTACTATCCAATTTCTCCCTTTTTACTGGCGCTGATATGACAAATGTGTTGCAAGCGCCTTAAAAAAAACAATCAAACGAACTTAAAAAACATAGATCTAAATATTCGTGGTCTTTGGAAGATTACAATTGTGTAGTCACTATACTATTGTTAACATTAACAATCAATTTGCCCTCGCATAGATAAAAGAGTGTCATTGTGTAATGATTGGAAGATTTATTTGATTTGCCATGAGCATGTTGCAAAAGATACATGCATGACATATCTACATTATATATTTTGCCATTTGCGGCCGCGAAAAAGTACGGGGAAAGGAGAATAATATGACTTTGGGCATTGAGCGTTTTATTTAACAGGCAGTATGGGTCGGGCTTTGACAAAAGGCATTATCTTAATTCTTTTTTAATTAAAAAATATGCTGTTTTATGTCTAAAAATTATAATAGAGGCGATTCTTGGCAGCAAACCATGCAATAGAGCCCCTTATTTAATAAAATAAGCACAGGGTGAATACAAAGAGAAAATGATCAACTGGTAATGGGATTGGGGGGTAACCCACAAACGACAGAGGCGCTGGACGCAGCAGAGAACATGGTGATACGAGATCAAAGAGAAAATGCCACCGGCTCTTGGGTTGTGGAAATGGTTATTGGCGGAGGAGGGGGGGGGGGGGGGGGGGAGTGTGTGTGTGTGTGTGATTATTCTGTTTTTAATTACATAGAGATCCTCATGAGTGTGTGTGTTTAGGAAGACCAATATGGTTTCTATAACTGCAAACGGAATAGTAACTGAGAGTTTCACTAATGATACTGTTATGATAAGTTCATCATTCGGGCGCATTGCATTGCAGTATTCCGAATCGAAGAGCAATAATTCAGACTCGGGTCTGAATAGCCTTTTCCTTTTCCAATAGCTATCCAGTCTGTTCTTGAATGTGTTAAGTGAAAGTGAATCAGCACTGACAACTTTCTCTGGTAGACTGTTCCACACTTGAACCACTCTAACACCGAAACTATGCTTGTGCACATCTAGTCTGGCCCTTTATGTGAAAAGTTTCTTAGAAGTGCCCCTTGTTCCTGTCCTCAGGGAGTGCTCGGGCCAGGGTTTAAGTATATTACCAGCTTTTTGGTCATACTTTCGATTTAACATTTTGTACACTTCTATCATGTCACCTCTTATTCTTCTATAACTTAGTGTTGGTAATTTCAGTTTTCTTAATCTCTCTTTGTATGTCATCCCTTTCATACTCGGGAGCTGCTTGGTAGCTCTTCTTTGGATCCCTTCTATAAGCTTGATGTGTTTACTTTTGAATGGTGATGTATAATAAGGAAAAGGCTATTCGGACCCGAGTCTGAATTGCTTCCCGTGGCAATTCGGACTCGAGTCTGAATTGCTTCCCGTGGCAATTCGGATCCCGAGTCTGAATTGCCTCCCATGGCAATTCGGACCCCGAGTCTGAAGTGCTTCCCGTGACAATTCGGTCTTCGTAAACACACACACACACACACACACACTCATGAGTATCTCTAGGTCATTAAAAACAGAAAAATCACACACACATACACACCCCCCCCCCCCCCCCCCCCTCAACAACCATTTCCACAACCTAAGAGCCGGCGGCTTTTTCTCTTTGATCTCGTTCTCCCCTGCATCCAGCGCGTCGGTCATTTGTGGGTTGTGGAGATGTTAATGGTTACCCCCATCGTCTCCTTATGAGGAGTCGCTGGTTACTCCCCAATCCCATTACGAGTTGATCATTAATTTTCTCTCCATATTCAACCAGTGCTTATTTTATTAATAGGCACCTAGTCCAGTATTATCTAATAATATTAGTATTAGACAGTACTCTTCACCTACCCCAGTGGCGGGGCTCTATTGCATGGTTTGCCACCAAGAATCGCCTCTATTTTTATATTTAGAAATATAACAACAGCATTTTTTAATTTAAAAAGAATTAAGATACTGCCTTTTGTCAAAGCCCGAGCCATACTGGCTTTTAAATAAAACGCTCAAAGCCCAAAGTCATATTATTTTCCTTTCCCCCCACTTTTTTGCGGCGGCAAATGGAAATATATAATGTAGATATGTCATGCATGTATCTTTTGCAACATGCTCATGGCAAATCAAATAAATCTTCCAACACAAAGACTCTCTTTTATCTATGCAAGGGCAAATTGATTGTTAACGTCAACAATAGCGACTACAATTGGAATCTCCCAAAGACCACGAATATTTAGAATATTTGTTTTTGTTTTTTAAGTCGCTTGCAACACATTTAGGTCATATCAGCACCAGTAAAAAGGGAGAAATTGGATAGTAAAAAGTTCTAGAATTACAATTAAAAAGTACCCAAGAAAAAGTAAGACAAAGGGGAATAATAGATCACTGCTTTTGAAGGTTAGTCATCTTCGGGAGTTCTAAAACGTGACTTGCTCGCTCACTCGCCCTCCTACTGACTGACAACTTATAACTGAGAATGAGCACCTTCCCCCCACCCTACCAGGCTTCACTTTCGACCCAGCTTCCACTTCCGACACTTCCTGTGATTGCGCAGGCGCATTGTGGCACGAGTCCGAATTGCCACGAGAAGCAATTCAAACTCGGATCTGAATTGCCACTTCGTCATAATAATATTAATGATTAAAATTAGAGATACTATAGATAGAATTTCTATCTAGATGGTATCTGTAGAACCTACTCGGGGAAATAGACAAACCGACCCGAAACCCCAGGGAACAGAAATTTTCTCTCTATATTCTACATCTGGGAAAATGTCCCCAGTTAATCAGGATCAATTTGCCTGAGCCAGAATTTCATTTTGTATAGACTATCTAGCTAGTAACATTCCCCAAATTCCCTAAAGAAGGATTTAAGAAAGGAAAAGAAAATGAAAGGGGATGTTTCTTCTCTCTCTCTCTCCCCCCCCCCCCCCCCCCCCCCCCCCCCCTGCCAACCACACACACGAAACAAACAACAAAAAGAAGGAAAGAAAAAACAAAACACCAAAATTCTTCCCCATTCTTCCCAAATTTATCAATTAGCAAAAGACCATTATACCAGCTCTATCCTCTTATAGCAGTCTATTACTATCTGTCTAAAGGTAGTTTAGTACTCCAAGTCTTGGTAGAAAGGTGTAATCTTTTTTTGAAATTGACAAATATTAACTCGGGTCATTATTTTTTTTTTTTTTAATGTATATTTATCGGCATCAGTATCAGGCACTAGTTAAAGGGTGACTCAATATATGAAGAAGATTAGGCAGTTTTGAAGTATGTATGTTAGTTCTGATGATGTATTGTTTCATTAAAATATCACTGCTATTCTTCATCATCCCCCCCCCCTTGGCAAACAAATAAATAGGTGAAAATGACAGATGATATAAACGCTACTGATAACTTTGCAGCAAATGTTGCATCAGCTGTTTTCTCTCAATATGAAAAGCTCCCAAAGAGAGGCAAACCACAAATAAAGAAAGAATGGACTTTGCTGGCTGGTATTGTATGTGAGACCAAGAGTGAGGACAGCCAGTCGTACAATACTGGTAAGTGACAATTTTATTTTTCCCCTTCTTTTTATTAACTCTTGAGATCCTAATGTTTAGAATTAAAAAAAAAGGTTGGCAATTCTCATTGTTTAGAATCGTAATCAAACTTTCTCAAATATGTTTTATTTTGCATCACATTGTTTGACACTTTCTTTTGGTAGACCACTGTAACCAATTTTCCTGTATGTTGGAGAGACCTGGACAACAAACTTGAAAATTGATACCTGTCTTATAAAGGATTTGAAAGGAGACCAGTACTTTATTAAAATAAAAACAAAAACAGTAATAGATAGGTAATGGAACAGAGTAAAACGAAACAACAGTAAGGTCAGGAATGCCTTTTGGAATAGTTTTATGACCATTGCTTTTTCTGATTTACGTTTAAAATGTCTTACTTCAAGAGAAAAGCTAATATTAATTGCAGATGATAGTTTCTTGTATAGAAAACACGGAAAATTGTGCGGCTATGGTGGTCTTGTGGTATGACATTTGCTTTTGAATCGGAAGGTCCTGGGTTCTAACCTTGCTTGGAGCATAGTTGAGTCCTTGGAAAAGACTCTTTACTTACATTCTCTCACCGTACTCAGGTGTAAAACAGTACCTGGCTGTTAACAGCGTTGTCTCTGTTGGGAAAAATTTGTATTATTGCCAAACAGGCATCATGTCCCATTCTTTATGTTACGTGTTGCTGTTGGTCAAGGATCATTTGTAAAGCACTTTGAGCACATTAAGTGGATATTGCGCTTTATCAAGTTCAACTTTTTTTTTTTTTCTTAAATGATAGCAAAGTTTGCAGAAAGATCATGATACTACATTACAACAATGGGAATAGAAATGGAACATGGAATTTCTTCCAGCCAAAATGTCAGGTTTTGAAATTACAAATAAACCAAACTGATAAGATAGAATTACACAATTCAAAAAAAAAAGAAAAAAAAAAAAGAGCTAAACTTCAATTGACAAAGCAAACTAAATATAAGAAAGCTAATTCCGTCTAAGGCTTTCTCAAAAGAAACTCATCAAGCTGACCAACATCAATTGTAAGAGATATGTTATAAAAATATAGTTAAATTCACATCATTGAAACCAAAAGAAAAATAACAGAAGAATTCCATATGATATGCTAAAAATGTTATAATAATAGATGAAACAATTTGGATACTTACAGCATCATATTATTTGGATGGGCTGCAATTTGAATGTGATTATTTTAATCTTGCTGTTTTCAAATTTACTGCAATCTCTCCAAGTATGTCATATTTAATCACTTTATTATTATTATTATTATTATTATTATTATTATTATTATTATTATTATTATTATTATTATTATTATTATTATTATTATTATTATTATTATTATTATTATTATTATTATTATTATTATTATTATTATTATTATTATTATTATTATTAATAATATATTATTATTCAATTCTTCTTCTTCTTCTTCTTCTTCTTCTTCTTCTTCTTCTTCTTCTTCTTCTTCTTCTTCTTCTTCTTCTTCTTCTTCTTCTTCTTCTTCTTCTTCTTCTTCTTCTTCTTCTTCTTCTTCTTATTATTATTATTATTATTATTATTGTTATTATTATTATTATTATTACCCAAGCATACATTTTATCCCAGGGTGTTTTATGTCATTGTATGTTGTCCTTAAATTGAATCTGTTATATCATTATTTCATTTATTTTCTTATCATTTTTTTTTTGTCTACCTTGAACAGGATTTTATCAAGGCTCCAGACTTAAGGTTGTAGCTTTAGGAACAGGTTCTAAATGCATGGGTAAATCTCAAGTAGGAGTAAAAGGTTTGTACATTTTAAGATTATTTGCTCATTCAATGTATTTTGCCTCTTTCCAGATATTTCCGAATTTACGCAGCATATTGCACTAGATTTGGTATCTATGAAAACATGCCTTGGTGTGGTCTTTTTACCTCCCATGGGGGGCAGGAAGTCGCTTGTTTTATCCTCTATGGTCTATTTTATTTGAAGTGGCATAGTTTGTCCACCATGTCAAGTTTTTCAGTAAATTTCAGGGGTGGTGTGTCGCATTCCGATGTCTTCACACTAGGCATTGTCTTTTGTGTGGCTGATCAGAATCCAGTGGTTCCTGAGATGTCAGTTCACCGCTGGTGGGTATATTGTTGTCCATTTTTACGGATTGATCGAATGCTTTGACCGAAAAGTTTAGTGGAACGGGAACAGCATCGTTGATTTCATAAGGCTGTTGGTTGTCACTCCAATCAAGGTGTAGCGATTAAGCGGAGCGATTATATAGAAAAAATTATGTAGCGTATAAGCGGAGTGTGCAATTAACCGATGTGTGATTAAGTGGAGTGAACTGTATTTGCAAAATTTAAAGAACACCGTTATGCCAATGATGATGAAATTCGTTCAACAGCGGCTTCTTGGCCCTGTGCTGTCCTCAGATTTCTTTGCCAATGGGATAACACCACTACCTAAGCGTTGGTGCATGTACATAGATGTAAATGGGGATTAAAAAAGAAAATGAATAAATTATATTGAAGCTGACATCCTGAACTTCCATTTGGTAAATAATATGAGTCAGTACTGCCTTTCATTGTCAAATTTTAAAAAAGGCAAAATATATTGAACAACATAATATTTTTTGACAATGTTTATTAATCCTCTTACAAATTCAAAGTAATTCTTGATATATATACTTATCGTAAATCATAAGTGAAAGTAAGGAATTATTGATATTTAAGAATGCTATTCTTTTTAAGTGCTATGCATTATTTGTTTTTTTTTTTGTTTTTTTGTGGGGGGGGGGGGGGGGGGGGGTTGTTTTGTTTTTTCTTTTTTATTGTTTTTGTTTTAACTGAAATTTTACACAGAACTTCAATGACTATTTTGTCAGGATGAACCAGGCGAAGAAAATTTAGATAAATTTCAAAATAGTTTGAATTATTTAAATGAGAGTTTTCTCAGTTTAAGCAAGTTGACACACTCTTCAATAAAAATACTGATTTAATCAGAATGTTGTAATTAAGACTCCAAATCAAGTTCTCACTGTCAAATTGATCCCAAAAATTACTTGTTTGCTTAAAAATGAATACATCATAAACCACTCCTGAATATTTTTTTTTACCCAGTCAATAAAAAAGCAACTGTCACACATATATTACACACAGTACATTCTTGATGGCACAAACACAAAGGATGACAATGATTTTTAAAATTGTGACTATGAGATGAACTGGTGTCATGAAGCATTTTGTATTCATCTAATGTTTAATCTGATATAATATAATCAGTCTATAACTATTTCCTCATTGTATTTCTCAGGTGATATTGTCCGTGACAGCCATGCAGAAGTCATAGCCAGGAGGTCCTTTCTGTTGTAAGTCAGGCAAAATTCCTTTATTTTAAAATATATAAATGTTGCTGCTCGAAGCTCGAAGAAATAAATAATATGAAATTGAATGTAAGCTTCAATTTAATTACAAAAACAGGCAAACAGTGTTAACAATGCCACTACCACATTATCTCATTCATCTGTAGTGTTTCATTCATCCTGTTTTGTTGATAAAGGGGAAACCCGAAACATTCATTTGATCTGTTTTTGTAATTAAATTGAAGCTTACATTCAATTTCATATTATTTATTTATTTTAAAATAAAAAGTTATCTTTCCAAAATAAAATAAAATCAATAAAGAAATCAAATATATTTTTAATATCTCTTATAAATGTAATCAGGTTGCCTGATGAGGTTTGATCGTTTGGAAGGCAGGCTGAGTTTTTCACTGTATTTTTCCATCTGTTTTGTCTGGCATTGTATCACACGCACCTTTTCTGATTATTTTCTTGCTCCACTGTCTGGTGTTTGCTCCCCAGATTTCTCTTTTTCATGTTTTCAAAATGATTTTTTTTTACTTTATATTCAATTTTAAATTTTCAGTGTCTGTGTTGTATGTAAAGAACTCACAGCAAAAATTTGCACACTCTTTGCGACTAATATGTATTCAGGATTCCCACAAGGTCGACAATCTGGGTAAAGGTCGGGAGTTTAATAATTTTCTTCCCAGGTTGGGAAAAGGGTCAGGAATTCACTTATTTGGATAAATGGGTCTGGAAATAGTCATTATTATCACCATCATCATCGTCGTCATCATTATCACTAACACCACTACAGCAACTACCACTTGATCATCATCTTTATCATCGCCACCACTCTTGCAACCACGAATGCTTCATCATCGTCATAACTGCGACCACTAGTGTCACCATCACCACTCCATCATCGTCACTACTACCACTTCTTAGCAACTCCCCCACCACATAATCATTATCATTACTGCCACCACAACTACATCCACCACTACCACAACATTATCACCAACATTATCATCATCATCATCATCATCATCGTCATCATCATCACTTCCACCACTATTACAACCACCACCGCATCATATCATCACCACCACCATTACTACAATCACCACCACCACATTAGCCTCATTACTACAACTTCTACTACAACTCCTTCACCTCATCATCATCACTACCACCACTACTACAACCGCTATCCCCACTTCACCATCATAACTCTTTCACCATATCATTACATATCTTACTATTAATAATATAATCTGAAATCCTTTTTAAAAATTTGATAGTCTTTCCTAGTTTTGTAGAATTTATTGGTCATGATGTGTTTCTGGAAAAGGTCTGAAATTTTTTTCTGCTGAAGTTGTGGGAGTCCTGTGTATTAATTCCAACTGCTGGTAACCTTTTCAATCATAACATTGGTTGAACCAATCAATGGTGTAGTGAAAAAGATCTTTAAAATATATTGATCAAATCTTGGTGGAGACACAGAGGTTTTAGTTGCTTTGTCCCCAAAACTTCTATCAATAACAGACTTAAAATAGAGTTGATGCCTTTGAAATAAGTCATGACAATAGTGTGTTGAATTATTTTTTGACCAAATACACGTAATTAATGTCATTGACAACTTCGCACTCATAGTTTAAATATTATTTCATTTGATGAACAATTGGATTCCATAAACATATTTCATAGCCTTATTTCTTTTCAATTAATTTCTTTGCAAGTTCTACGTCATTATTGAATCATTCCACTGTTTTAAGAAGTCCATTTGAGCCGTTCGGCAAATGGAGCCATAGTATGTCTCGGTGTCTGTAGTGTTAAACAGAAAGTAATATGGATTAAAACCCTTTGGATAGAATGCTAGTCTATTGCAAAGAATCCTACAATAGATCTTAAAGACAGCCACCCAATCATTTCTGGGTTAACAGAGGGATCAGAGAACACACTGACTGTGCACAGGATCGGAAATGGTCCTTTTACTTGTGAGATGAGTGCTCGACCAACTGAGTTATTGAGAATATTAGTTTCTATAATTTTCCTTACCATACAGTACTCACTGGATTCTGGCATGCCAAATTCTAGCACGCTCTGGAATATGGCACACTGGAGCTGAGTGACCAATTTTTTTCTATATAAAAAGCCAAGAGCCTCAGATTTCAGTATACTCTTCTAGCACACTTTTTGGCTTCTCCCAAGAGCGTGCTAGAATCCAGCGAGTACGGTATTTGTTACTTTCATTTGTCAAATAATACCTCATCATTGAAGTAGTTGACATCTAGATAAAACAAGCATTAACAAATAAACAAGATAAACTCTGTCCGTGAGCTACTCCGGATAAGATAAACTCACCAGTCTGGATCTGTACGACTGGGACTAAGATAGACAGGAAGTCTCTCAACCCCCCTCTCATCTCCATCTACCATCGTTTAGTGTCATCATGCAATACACTCACTTGCCGCATCAAGACACAACACCAGCTATATTTGTCGAGTGTGTGTAGTTGTGCAAAGAGTCACTGAAAAACACCAGCATGATGTATACACAAGGTGAACATGTGGGTTTGTGCTTTTGTTATAGCACACTAGAGACTATGGGTATGAGGCCCAAGGCTAGGCAATCAGAGTACTCGTAGTAGAGTCTGGGCCAAGGCCTTTGTCTATCATTCCTGCCCCTCCCTCCCCATAGTCTCATCCATGCCATGCACATCTCCACTGTGAAGTGGTTGTCTACCCCCCCCCCCCCCCCCCCCCCCCCCTCCTCTCCTTGAATAAGATAAGATAAACTTCTTTTCTGGTCCCCGGGTGTTTATCTTAAGCTGACAGCAGTGTATTATGGTCTTCATCATGGTTTATATTTTCCATCATATCTAAATGATATGTTTTGTGTTGAAATATTTTAAATGCATCTTGAAATGATGTGCGTGTTATCTTTACTAATTTTGATTTTAATCACTAGGTACATCTACAAGGAATTGCGCAAAGTTTACACCAAAGTAGAAAGTGAAATTTTTAACCCACCAACGGAGGAAACAGATTGGAAATGTCCGTTGAAGCCAGATGTATCATTCCATTTCTTTACTAGTCGCATTCCATGTAAGAAGTATTACACACTGAAATGATTCAAATCATTTTGTTTTTTGGCAATATAGATTGTGTATTTGGTTCTTTTGTGATTATTGAAACTTTATAATATATATCGTTCTTATGTACACATTAGGGGTCCCAATAGCTCAGTTGATAGAACACTCTCATCACATGCAAAGGGACCAAGATCTATCATGGATGAAGTCGACATTTTTACACGTTTGATCTGGTGTAAAGTATTTTTGCGATAGACAAGTGTCCTATCCAAAAGATAGCGAGTAATTGCTATTGTCCGTATTACACAAGAGGAGCTGGGATAAACTCTTGTTCCATGGGTCTAATGAATCTGAAAGATTACTTTTTTTTTAATGTAAACATTTAATTTCTCATTTTATTTGTCTCTAACATACATGATATGTTGACATTTAAAGGAAAGAAAACTTTGATTTTTAGTCCTGTACTGGTGGGATGTATGATACTCTAACCTGCCATTCTGTCTTAGTAAAACAGGTTTACAGGTAATCGTGGGATACATTTATAATCATTTCTTATCCCTGCTTTGTGTTTGAATAATAATAAAAAATACTTGAGCTTTTATATAGGGCATTATCCACTAAACGTGCTCAAAGTATTTTACAAAGGACCTCTGACCAACAGCAACGCGTCGCATCTAGGATGAGACATGATGTCTGGCGATATTTCAATTTTTTTACAACAGAAACAACACTGTTAACAGCCAGGGACTCACTTTACACCTGATTACCGTGAGAGATTGCCTTTTCCAAGGACTCAACTATTTGCTGAGTAGGACCTGAACCCAGGACCTTCCAATCTGAGTGTCATACCACAAAACCATATACATGCACATAATAATAATTGATAGCAGGATTGAAACCACTCTGTTTTATTTACTTTTTCTCTGATTTGTGTTTGTCTTTAGGTGGTGATGCTTCAATTATACCAAAATTAATAGAATCACACCACAATGGATGGAAAGATGAAACAGTCAATGATGCTCATGGTGTTGATGACGACAGCTGTATAAGTGGAAAGAGAAAGCTTGATTTGGAAGCTGGAGATAGCAATCAACAGGGTGAAAGAAAAGTCCCAAGGGTTGAAAATAGCAAAGAGCATGAGGAAGGTTTGTTTTTATGTATTATTATTTTGTTGAGTAAAAGGTTTTACATAGGAGTTGTATATTGTGTAATGACAGTTTGATGTGTGAGTAAGGGAGTGTTTCAAGTTTTACAAATTTTTGTCTTCTATTCCACTAATTATAGAAATACTTAAATATCCCTATTAATTGTACCATGAACTTAGAAAAAAATGCTATACTACTCTCTTTGTACAATAGAAAAAGTCAACAAATACACAAGAGGAATATATGCAAATTTATGATTTCAAAGAATTTCAGTGACACGATTAGTAAGCTAAAGTTAAAGGCATTAAAAGAAATATTGCAAGGGTACCAATGAGACTTGATATGTTATCATTTAATTAGAATATTAGATCAAGTTTTTAAAATCTGTACAGGAATAATGATGAACTCTCCCTTTGCTTATGTTGTATGTTTAGGACTGATTGAGATTTTGCGTTGGTTGTTTGATATGGCATTGGTTTATTATAAATCTTAGAGCTGTCTACAGTTAATATCGGTAAATAATTGAATTTTAATCTTCATTTAAACACTACTAAAACAAAAGATGAAAATAAGTTCCCTTGCTCGTCTTGTATTTAACTTTAAGGAATATTTTGAGGAAACACTGTATTAATTCAGGTAACAGCTGCAGTGGAGCAGTGCAAAGTGAGCAATATGAGCTTAAGTTTCCTGTCAAGACAAAAGTAAAAGGCTGAAAGCAGCTCTCAAACCACTTCAACCAAATTCTTCTGTTTGTAATAAATTGATTATTTAAAAAAAAATAATAATGAAAGAAAAAAAGGAAGGCTCAATTGCCTAGCTATTGCACCTTCCAACAATGATTGGAGTAAAATAAAAAGGCCTGCTTAGAAACATAGACAGTAACGCCCCCTTGCATCCAATAACACTCCATTTGGCCAGCTAGTCACTGCAACTCATACTGTCCGTTCTTTCTACCCATCTGTCTAACCAGCAGTGATTGGGTAGCTTGATATATTAATATTAGATCAGATGAACTAGTGGTCTATCCAAAGAGTTGCCAGTGAAATCAAAATCTTCTTTGCATTTTATTGATCTGTTCTTTTCATTTAGAAAATTTGAAACTCCAGGATGGTGACATCTACAGAACTGGAGCAAAATGTGTTCCTGGAGAAGAACCTGACCCTTTGACCTTTGACAGTAAATATCACACAGTAGGCGTGCTGAGGACCAAGCCAGGAAGGGGAGAAAGAACGGACAGTATGAGTTGCAGTGACAAGCTGGCCAAGTGGAGTGTTGTTGGATGCCAGGGGGCGTTACTGTCTATGTTTCTAAGCAGGCCTTTGTATTTTACTTCAATCATCGTTGGAAGGTGAGAGGTTGATGGTTTCAATCATTGCTGTGATTAATCAATTAAGTCTGAGTTGACAAGTTTGGGGTCAATTTAATCTATCAAAACATTATGAAGTTAAAGGAATTTTTTTTTTGTCAAAAGGAGAAAAAAAAGATGTTTTACTAGTGTATGGCGGTATTGATTTCAATGGAAGAATTTGAAGAACAAAGCTATCAATTTGATGCTATGCCACCTTGTTTTGAAAATATTATGTTAAATGTGTTGTAAGGGCAAATTAATTTCAGTATTACAATATTAGGAATTTGAAATCAAAATTGTATATATGAGTTTGAGATAAATTTATATTTTTTATTGTGGACGATGGATATAGTTTCTTAAATCCCCAAAACTAAAATTCCATATTTTTTTCCATTAAACCATTCAACCCACTTTTTGGCGTCTCGTTCTCTCTGGCAAAATATCTTTTGGAAAGTAACAAGAGGGAAGGGGGTCCTCTGTCCAACCAACATTGATTTAGGGTACCTAGATGAGTTAGATCTGTTTGAAAGTACTTTATAATAGACTGACATCCTATCCAAAGGGTTGCAAGTAGTTGTAAATATCCAATCAAAGATAGATTCTGACTCCATGAGCCCAGGTCACATTACTTACTTCTCTCTTGTGCGGCTATGTGGTCTTGTGGTATAACACTCGCCTTCAGATCAAAAGGTCCCGGGTTCGAATCCCGCTCTGAGCAGCGCATAGGTGAGTCTTTAGAAAATGCTCTTCACTCACATTCTCCCACCAGACTGAGGTCAAAATGAGAACCTGGCCGTTAACAGTGTTGTTTTTGTCTGAAAAAAATGATATTATTGCATAACAGGCATCATGTATCATCCTACATGTTAAGTGTTGCTATGGCTAGGGACTCTTTGTATAGTGCTTTGAGCATGTTAAGTTGATATTGCGATATATACATGCTCATGTTTTTTTGTTGTTGAAAACAATAATTATATTTATTGTCATGACAGAATAAAATTGAACCCTGTCATTTAAAGGCTCAGGATTTAGTTGGTTTTCTGCTCCAAGTCTGATTACAGATTAACAATTCTGAATAATTTCAGGTCCCCATTTAGCCAGGGAGCAATGGAAAGGGCACTGAACTCTCGCGTCATGAAACTAATGGGAAAATTATCTGCCCCTTACAATATGGTCCGGCCATCTTTATTACAAACAAATAAGTATGAGTTTGAGTGTAGTCACATGGCATTGGCTCAGCAATTAAAAATGGTTCATGGACAGGCTATGGCTCAGGATGAAAGTGTCAAGAGATTGCCGAGAATTGTCCCATGTCCGGCCGGTAAATATTGAAAATAAATATGCACATTGATATAGTACATTTCTGTGTTTTAGTTTTCCCTGGCAGACTGTATAGAATCAATACTTGGTGGTGCTTGGCACCCTTTTTTGCTCGCACTCTTACCAAATCTGCCATGAACTGTAGTGATTCATTGAGTCAAGCTGGGAAATGTGTGTCCAGGTCACAATGGCAGAGTCGAGAGTTTTGTGATCATTGTAACCCTTCAGACCTTTGACTGTGCTCATCATTGCCTGGCTTTTTTTTTACAAGAGGAGAAACCACACTGTCTGGCTATTGGCACCAAACTGAACGTCTTACAATTATATCTCCATAGTTCAATGGGAGTAGATCCAACCCGACCTCTGTTTCAACAAGAGGAATAACTGTGACCCATTTATCTCAAAATGGTTTAATGTCAGGATGAACCTCATGCTTAGAATTGAATTTTGAGCTTATCCAAAAATTTGATAAAATGAATGTCTTCACTGAGGAGAGTGATATATAAATTTTTTTTTAAATTTTAAAATTAATACATATTTTCTAATTACTCATGATTTTGCTCTCAATGTCCACGTTTCTTTATTATTTTAATTATTTAATAAACGAAATATTTAATCCATGCAAATACCTATACAATTTTGTTACCCTATTCTAATCAGTTTTCAATCATTTCGGCAGCCATAGCCTGGCATTGTGGGGACACGTATAATCATGACGTCATCGTCCAAGGAAAGCGTCAAGGGATGGTTAAGGCTGACTTAGATAAACCAAAGGCTAGGTGAGAGGACTGGCATCATTTTACATCTCACTTCTTTGTTGAAGCAAACGATGCTCATTTATTAAGTTCAATTTCATTTAACTCAAGCAAGAGGAAGGTTGATATTGATGATTATAAATGATAAAAATAGTCCCTCTGAGGCATAAGGCGATGACGCAGGAGTTTATCAGTGTCTCTAGTGTTAATTAACAATAACTGTGCTTGCTACCATCTGGACTCGCATAATGTTAAGTGCAAAATATCTAACACTGCACAGATAAGACCAACTACCTACTTAAATAAGAAATTGATAGGAACATATATCTCAATGCATTTCACAATTTCTTATTTATTCCCTCAAGCAGGCCATATGGAACTATATTTCATTTGCATACAGTACAAGTTGCGTGTTAGGTCTCTTTTCTGTCATGTCAGTGATTGGGTAGCTGAGTCTGTTAGATCTGGTGGAAAGTACTTTGCAATAGACTAGTGACCAATCCAAAGGGTAGTAAGTAATTTCTACTGTCCAGTTTGCGCTATAGAAACCATGATAAACTCCGGCTCCATGCGTCTAATGGCTCTGAAAGACTACCTAACTGAACCTTAAGTGAAGTGCTCATCCACACCAGAGTTGAAGGGGGTTAATAAGTTGCTTTTGTTTATAACTGCAGAAGGATTTTGAGCTGGAAACATTCTGTTATATGTATTTTGCTCTTTTTTGAAGCTGATCTACTCATTTGTGTTCAATACTTAGTCATACGATTACCCAATCTTTCCTATCTATTTGACAGGAGTCTTGTCTGCAGCTTGTCACTATTTCAACAATTTCATTCTCTTTTAACCATGATTAAACAGGAACAGCGTTCATCCGCACTCCAGTGAGTATGCATCATGAAAAATAAAATGTATTATATAAAAATGTAAGGCTATGTGGTCTAGTGGTATGGCACTCACCTTCAGATTGGAAGGTCCTGGGTTCAAGCCCTGCTCTGAACGGCACATAGTTGAGTCCTTGGAAAAGGCTCATACTCAGATTATCTCACAGGACTCGGGTATAGATGAGTACCTGGCCATTTACAGCATTGTTTATGTCTGAAAAAAATTGTAAAAGTGCCTAAAAGGCGTCATGTATTGTCCTACATGTTAAGTGTTGCTGTTGACTACAGACCCTTTAGTGGATATTACGCTATAAAAGATCAAGTTTGTTTTTAAGGGGTTTCTTTTTTGGTTTTTAATTGTGACCCACTGTCTCAATCCAATAGTACATCGGAACGAACTTGATGAAGAAAGTTGGGTCTAAAGTCAAAATATTCAGAATTAGATGTGAATACAATATCCACTAAACATGCTCAAAGCACTTTACAATAGGTACCTAGCAAACAGCAACACTTAACATGTAGGACAAGACATGACACCTGTAAGGCGAATGACAATTTTTTCCAACAGAGACAATGCTGTTAATGGCCAGGTCCTCATCTTACACCTAAGGATGGTGAGAGATTGTGAGTAAAGAGCCTTTCAACTGGACATAATACCACGTTGAAATGCAGCTATGCGGTCTTGGACCAGAAAGTTCAGGGTTTGAGTCCTACTCTGCGTGGCACATAGTTGAGTCCTCTGAAAATGCTCTTTACTACCATTCTGCCATCGTACCCAGAAGTAAATGAGTACCTGTTAACTACGTTGTCTCTGTCGGAAAAAAAAAAAAATGTAATATTGCTTAACAGGTGTCATCATGTCTCATACTACATGTTAGGTGTTGCTGTTGGCTAGGGACCCCTTGTAAAGAACTTTGAGCACTTTCAGTGGATGTTGCCCTATATAAAAGCTCAATTTTTTAATAATTTTTTTTTTGTTTTATTGTGTTGATATTTTTTTTAAAGAGTGACGAAAGTGAATGATAACGATAACGAAACATTTATAAAGTGCACGCTTCCACTCAAAGGTGCTTAGGGCGCTATGAAAAAAAAAGAGAAAAGAATTAAATTACAATCAATAGTGAATCAATGCACAAATTGAAATACACAACAGACTAATAGGCACGGGGAAAAAAGTTCTGTTTTAAGATTCTTTTTAAACATGTCAAACGAAGGTCTGGATCTAGTTTTAAAACTTATGTTATTCCATAACCGAGGGGCATAATGATCAGGAATTGGGTGCCAGAAGAAAACAAAAAAATAAATATTGTTGAGAGTGGAAGTTGAATCTGGCACAGTCCCTTTACCTGGCTGAGTAAGAATGAAGATCACCTTGACTTGTAATCAACCGTGCTGTGAACTGAGCTATTCACCACCAATGTTTACAGCGTTGTTGAGGCAGAAATATCGTTTTTTTTCTCTCATCCAGGTGGAGGATGCTGCACTAGAGAGGTCCTGGCTTCGACTCTCACTCATTGTTATAAGGGGCAGGTGGTACAGAAGTATGGTCTCATCTTTGTACCCAAAAGGTACCGAGATCAACTTCCCATCACACTTTGTGGCCTTGAGCAAGTCACCTCACCTTAGCTCACTTTGCAGCGCCGTACTGCAGCTGATGTCTGCATTATTTCTGTCTTACCATGGAATAGATCCTTAAGACAAATTTTACCTTGGGGATGAATAAGAGTAATTTATTTATTTTGATTATTTTTTATTTCTTCTGGCACTTCTCATTATTGCATTATTCCATGTCATCATTGTTGTAAGTACCTGTTCCATTGACTGTTTTTGGATTTAAATTTTGTTCAGTGAATTTTTACTCTCAGTTAACTCGAATAATAAAAAAAATAACAAGTTTCCAAAACGGTTGCATTTTGCAATTGAATTATGAGAATAGGTTATTTTTCGTAATTATAATATACTACAGTATGCTACAAGATGTTCCAAGGGGGCATTTTTGTGTGCTAGTTGAAGATTTTAAATTCCTTTGTAAGTCAAGATAGTTATGATGCCAAAGTTACTTTTTTTCTTTTCTTATAATGGCTGTGCACAATGTATCATTATGCCAAATGACAGCATTTAGTGGAGAAGATCATGTTAAATGTGCATCATATATTTTTTTATCCATTTTTGTGAAGAACAACAATACTTTTTTAGATTTAAATTTTAGATAAATGCTCTTGTTTATATCTACAGATCATACTATACCACCGACCCCTTGACCTATTATCAAACAAAACAACTTGCCACAGATTATCAAAATGCCTGGAATTTACTTTTGCAGCACTGCTTTCCTTTGTGGGTCAGGAAATCTACATCTGCATCGCATTTTACGTTGTCATCTTGAATGTCTGTTGAAATTTATGGATAAAGTAATATGTGTGAAAATAAAAGCCAAAAAGAATAAAACCCAAATTGTTCTTATTTTTAAATATTTTTTTTTGACATATGCAAACACAAGATTAAGCAGTCGTTTGGAGTCATAAAAGGACAGAGAAATTGTTTATCCTGTGCTGTGTAGCATTGAACGAATAGTAATAATTCCCTGCTACTCATGGATAGGTTGCTAATCGATCATAAAGTACTTTCTGCCTGGTCAAATAGACCCAGCTACCTAGTCACTGCTGGGGGCACACAGATGAGTCAAACTGTAACAAGGACCAATTGCTGTCCTTTTCCCTATGATGCGAGTGCTTTACGAGCTGACTATTGGGACCTTTGTGTAGTGGATTGAGTAATCTCCATTCATGGATGA
>NC_088366.1:33768869-33771369 GCF_034508935.2 Berghia stephanieae
CACTATGACAATATGAGATAATTATACGTGACCCACCGTCTGAAAACGGTATAATGTCGGGATGAATTTGACCCTAAAAAGCGAATAAATTTGGAAGGAAAATGATAAGAAAAGTAAACTTTGAGGCTCTTGTAGTGTACGAAATTGTATTCATTTGCCACCACGAAGAATAGAAACGAACGCCATGTTTCATATCTGTCGCTAAAAACTCGGATTTCCAGCAACTTGTTCATCCCGACATCGCTACTAGATAACCGCTTTGGGACGATGGATCACAAATATGACACAACATCTCAAAACTGTTTCATGTCAGGTGGTATGGAATGTCGGAAAGTTACTTTAAAATTTTACTTTTTTTTTCGCACTATATTAAAAAAAAAAGAAAGAAGTTGTCTCCTTAATAAAACCACTGAATCTAACCGGACTGTTCTTAAGTTCACGTCGACCCGTCGACCTTACCCAAATCTACTACTTTTTGCTATAAATTTGATCTAAATCGCACCGACTTATGTCGGTATAACATAATGGGTCACAAATAAATGATATTAGAATATTTTAAGAGTTGTAGGTATAGCGCCTATACACGGATGATTCATCGTGCTCAAATAGCTTACATGTTTCGCCCAATGCAGCGTGACTTCGGTTCCATATAATACAAATCGCCAGTGAGGCGTTCTTCTTGTATTATATAGTATTTTTACAATATCTATCACTGTCTATATTTAGTTAAGAGTCACATCTGAGTTGAGTAGGGTTATGTGTGTATAAAGTACTTAACAAATGGATACATTCGCCAACCAGTTTTGCGATCGTTGTCTCCAATCCGGCCCCTTAACTCACCTAACATTGCTTGACGTTGTTGCGTACAATAATATGGTACACCAACCATATACCACCGAATCATCGGCCCGAAAAAAATAGTGTCCGACTTAGCATCACCTTACAACTCGCATACCCGAAATATTTGTGGTAGCCCAACTACGTAGCTGTGTTTCGGACGACGCGTTATCATAGGTAAGTTTACAAAAAAGTAACCTAAACGGAGGAGTAGTTATTCCATATTATTATTAAAGCTAACAGACTTTTACTTGGGAAAATCTAGGTTAAGGCTAGTTAAGACATAACAGGAGTCTGATACATTCGGGCGATAAGAAAAGAAATTCAAAAAGGAAATATTAATCCTCTTGCGGCGAATCCCAGAGCATAAACCAGGGAGTGCAACGACATAATATGTATGTGTGTGTGTGTGTGTTGTGTGTGAGTGTGTGTGTGTGTGTGTGTTTGTTTGTGAGCGCGCGATAGAACCAAATTGACGTCACTCAAGTTTTTGTTATTGTTTTTACCTTCCATGTTTTCGAGAAATTCTCACTAAACTGTATTAACCAGACTATAAACATTCAACGTTACACATAGTTTTGTGTGTTGGTGAAAGAGCGAAAGAGAGAGAGAGAGAGAGAGAGAGAGAGAGAGAGAGAGAGAGAGAGAGAGAGAGAGAGAGAGAGAGAGAGAGAGAGAGAGAGAGAGAGGTCTTTGTTTAAAAAAACCCATGCATATTATAATGCTATTATATTGAACTCCCGATGGTCACCGGGGTCGTGAATTTTTATTCTCAAACACTCACAGTCATAGTCTCGGTCAACACCTGTCGTGCTTTCTCTATTTCTTCACACCCTGACAAAACACTTTTCTTCTCTCTCTCATTTTGCGAAATTAATATGAGGATGGTCTATAGATAGAATGAAGTTGACGTCACTCGGGTCTTTGTTATTGTTTTTTGCCATCCGCGTTTATGAGTAATTCTCACTAAACTGGATTAACCATACTATAAACGCTCAAGGTTACACATAGTTTTGTGTGTTAGTCCGTTATACTTCCGGATGGCAATGTTGTGAGCTTCTTAGCTAAGCGCATACTATCTATACCGCAAAGTGTGCTCAAAATGACCCACAAAGTGAAAAGTGTTCTCAGTTTGAGAAATATCCAACGTCACAATTTATCATTTTGCTCAGCATGACTCATGGACATGTTTACAACTTTCATAAACAAAGCAGCGTGTTTACATTCATTGAGAAATATCCAACCGTTGTACAGCAACAGATTAGAGAAAACATGAATATATAGAGAGCTCCCATTTGTCGGTTAAGCATGAACCTCAAACCATAGTTATCTTGACTACATGCCGTCCACACAAGAACGTGGGCCTTCCAGAAAATAGTCACAAATTTTGACACGTGCAAGTCAAATATTCATGCCATTATTAAGTGAATGTATTATCTACCAAATTCAGTCCCTTGATCGGTGTGCAAAGAATAATTACAAAGACCTTTCAACACGGATAGGGGTCCCGATAGCTCAGTTGGTAGAGCACTCGCGTCACACGCAAAGGGTCCGAGATCGATTCCGGGGACAGTTGAAACCTTCCAGTCCACTCAAAAGTGTTTTGGTATCTGGGTCTGTTAGATCAGACGGAAAGTAATTTGCGGTAGACTAGCGTCCTATC
>NC_088366.1:33776369-33778869 GCF_034508935.2 Berghia stephanieae
ACGAAATACGTATTGTCTGGGTACTGCAGAGACAACTTTTACAATGGTAAATAAAGTGCTAAGCTTTCAGTGTTGGACTTTTTTATCAGTCAAGCATATCAGATAATAATATAATGGCTCTGTTTACTTCCATCTACTTAACCTCGACAAAAAAACACGCCGGGGGTGGGGGGAAAAAAGAGGGGGGGGGGGGGGGGGGGAGGGGGAGAGGATTAGGCAATTCACTTACAGCCAGAATCGATGGTTCGAGTCCCGCATTTAACATAATAATATTAGTTTTCCAAGAGCAAGAGACTTGTATTATCTTCAATGAAGCCTGCTTCGCATCGCTTTTACTCTTTTCTGGGTGGAAACAGCTTTCAGTCTCCTTCCTATAACTATTTTGGGGAAACCATGAACCCCCCCCCCCCCCCCCCCTTCACACTTTTTTTTTTTCGTAATTTAAAGCTGTAACTGATCTCCTCTAGTTTCGTTTTTTTATGCCCCTGTCATAGCAATCTTGAGACGTATAGTATGAAGGCTATTGCCCAGTTCATTGTCATGGTGCACAAGGGCCTCGGTGTAAAACAATAACAGTGCATTTTATGCATTGTGTGACACGATCCCGTGCTACTCGGTTCTGTTTGCTTGCTTGACACGGCCATTGCTCTGTTGTTAGCATTTCGGGCGTTGTTTCTTATCCTCTTCTCTTATCAAAGCAATCGTTCATCAATCAATGTACATGTTTTGTTTCGTCTCATCATTCATTTTTGAAAGGTTTATCAAAGAATTCGGTTAATGTGCTTGACTTTTAACCTTTGTTTACATTTTGTGTCGGAGTGTTTTAGGTTCATCATACAAAATGGTAAAGCCGAGGATACAATTTCAATAATACTATTTTAAAACTATTTTATGAGAAAAAAAAAAATACAGTGAAGAATATGATTTGAAAAGAAAAAAAAAGCAACAAGAAAAAATATATTAAAAAAAAATAAAACCAAAAAGAACTAAATCAACCACTGTTAACTATTATGTTCAAGATCTAAATTTTCAATCATAGACGAGCTTACTATGAAATTATATGGGAATTTTGCAGCAAGATTGACCCTTTTCTTTTTTGCCATCTACACACACACACACACACACACACACACACACACACACACACACAAATCATTAGACAATTGGATTCAATAGTCTGATGTCACGTCGCCCAGCAACGGCGGTCATCTTGGTTCTAAACAAAGAAAATCATTACTTTTTATTCTTCATGCTGGCTAGAACTTTTCATGTGCCTTGTGATCAGAATGTGTAAAAGTCAAAACATGATCAAATTAATTTTTTCCCCCTCTGGATACGCTTTTATGCTCGCCGGGGAAATATTTCATACGGGCGTCCGCCATTGTTCCGATAGTTTAGAGCCAGTGTTACTAAGTTACCATGCGTCATTAGGAAGGAAGTGACGTTACGACTGTTGAAAAGTACTACCATAACTATTAGATTTAGACGGATACACATTGGTTAAAATGCTATCAACATAGAAATACATGAAATGAAAAATCAAGCAAAGTAGTGTTTTCTAATGTAGCCCAGATGATTTAATATGTTACTTAAAAATTTTTGCCTTTCGATTTTTTCCAATAATATTGAAAATCATTTTTTATCTTGATGTTGAATTCGAAACCATCTTTGGTTTGATTTACATTTTTACTTCTTCATCGTGTTTTGTGGGCCAAACAAACATTACCTTTGTCAAGCAAATCAACGTGGTGATATTTGCCGAAGGTGTTCAAGAGAAATTTGCTGAGTTTCCTTATCGTATTGTTAGCAAAAATGAAAATGCAAACTTGGAGAGTTGCAAGATACAAAAAAGAGTTGTTCATCATATCAATTATCATATATCAAAATACCGGGCTTAAAAATGGAGCAATCGATCCTTAAATGGCCTGAAATTGTTGGTTAGCATTGGATGTGTCACACAATTCCAAATTGAAAATAAGTACCTATCATATACTGTAAATATCATATGATCACTTAATCGTATACATATTTCAATTCGGCAAGTTCTTTTATCTAACTAATGTTTTTTCGTGATTTTCGTTTGAAATTTCAAATTGTTCCATGTTTTTACTTTACGACAAATATCTAAATGAATTTTGACGAATTGAATTTGATTTGTCTTGAAATTATTTTTTAATTTATTTATTACCACGTGCGGATGTTAAAGAAGAGTATTCAAAAATCTATTGTAGTCTATATTATCAATACCATTTGCCATGAACCAGTTTATACAATTGAATTAAGTCACCTTTTTGACTCGTGTATTTTAAAGATGGAAGCCTTAGACGTTTAACCTTTTTTCATAAGACCTGTTTTCAAGAGCTGACATTCAGATTAGCGAGTGGAGCAGACACTTATGTTGATAATAACCAGACATGAATGAAAGTGCCAGAAGACAACAGAGAATAACAACTTCGCGGCGGCGATGGGGGCTCGAACCCGCGACCTTACTGGTACGACA
>NC_088366.1:33783869-33793869 GCF_034508935.2 Berghia stephanieae
AACTGGTTTTTTTGGACGGAAGAAACTAATGAAACTCATATTACTTGATTAGTTAAAACACCAAACGAAATTTTAATATTATTGTATTATTTTAAATGACAACAATGCGATAGAAAGGAGTGGCGACAAGAGATGGACAAAAGAAAACAAAAAATCAGACTTGCAACTTGCTAGGTTCGACACACACACACACACACACACACACATCTTTCGTAGTCACATACATTTCAAACAATAACCCATTAGAGAAGAGGGGTCATGCCTTCATTATAGATCATTGTCATTGCGATCATTATGGTGTAGTAAATTTTGAAATTTACCCCGTATAATGGAATCGTCCAAGGCGTGCGCCTCCTGTTCCCCCCATCTCACACACGAAAGGGCGGTTTGCGGAGTGGAGGGAGGTGGTCGTCTGCCTCTATGGTCGTCTGTGTCGTTTAGTGTATGGCAAAGGGGGGTGGGTGCGATTAATTAAGTGGGATGGGTGGTGATTGGTGGAAGATAGGCAAAGGACCGAGGCAACGAATCGCTGGGGAAGTAGTATGGCGCGAGACCGTTGAAAGGTGATAAGAAGTGAGGACCGCCGGCGGTCTTCCTCTTTGGGACTGGACCACGGTTCACAGCTAAAAGACCGTGGGACCGGTCCTCGGTCCGGTCCTCAGCGCGGCACTAGAAGATAGGCAAAGGACCGAGGCAACGAATCGCTGGGGAAGTAGTATGGCGCGAGACCGTTGAAAGGTGATAAGAAGTGAGGACCGCCGGCGGTCTTCCTCTTTGGGACTGGACCACGGTTCACAGCTAAAAGACCGTGGGACCGGTCCTCGGTCCGGTCCTCAGCGCGGCACTAGTTTTAGACACTTCATGAAATTTACGGGAATTTTTACACCTTTATTTATACGTTACGTCAGCTGCTTTTTTTAACCTTACCTCGAAGGTGTAGCAACTCTCCTTCTTCCTTCCTCTTCTTCTCTTCCTCCACCTTTATTTTACCTCTTTTTCCTTCTTTTTTTTTTTCTTCTACCGCTTTCATCTTTATTCTGTTCTTTCTTCTTCTTTTCACCTTAGTAACAATAATGATGATGATGATGATAATAATAATAATAATAATAATAATAATAATAATAATAATAATAATAATAATAATAATAATAATAATAATAATAATAAGGATGATGATGATGATGATGATGTTGATGAGGATGATGGTAATGATGATGATGATGATGATGATGATGATGATGATGATGATGATAATAATGATGATTCTGATGATGATGCTAATTATAATAATAATGATGATGATAATAATAATAATAATAATAATAATAATAATAATAATAATAATAATAATAATATAATAATAATAATGACGATGATAATGATGATGATGATGATGATGATGATGATGATGATGGTAACAATAATGATAATGATAATAATAATAATAGTAAAAATAATAATAATAATAATAATAATAATAATAATAATAATAATATAATAATAATATTAATATTAATAATAATAATAATAATAATAATAATAATAATAATAATAAATAATAATAATAATAATAATAATAATAATAATAATAATAATATTACATCCCCGGATTATGATTGTTTAGTATAAGTCGAGAGCATCCATATTATATAAGTATATAAGTACATTAATTCATCCCTATTTTATCCTGTTCACCTTGAACCAAACCCGGAAATGGATAGCAAAACCAGCAGTCCATCAATTCTGAATCGTGATATGTTTTTATGATATTTGTTCTCTTCCAATTATGTCGTGACAGGAAATTTCATCCATTTCTCTTCTTCTTATTTCTTGCTATTTGTCTCCATCATGTAATATAACACTGATCATCAAAACCATCACCCTTCCCATCATGAGCATAACCACCGCCGCCAGGTCCTCCAATCCCACCATCACCATCACAACACGACCACCACTACCAACTCACTTTACCAACACAGCCATTACCTCCAGTGCTACCTTCACCACCACCACCATCATCACCACAATCACCACAACCTCCTACATTACAACCACCACCACCATCATCATCATCTTAGTTTTTATCATTTATCACAATCATAAGTGAAGGGGCTGTCACCCAGAAGGCTTGAGTTCAAGACCCACATTCGTCATCTCATTCTCCAACCAAATTCGTAACTTACAAGAAACTTTTATCTCTTACCATTACTTGCTATTTGGCCTTTTACGAATTAGTTGAATCTAGAAAGAAATTATTTATCATCTCGATGATCAGTGATAAAAACTCTCCCCTATCACCTAACCTGCCTCTTGAAGAAACTCAATTTCTTTCAAGTGCTAACGTCTTCCCCTATTTATCTTGTTAAAACTGGAGGTATACTCGTATTCACCAAGAGAACAGTAACAGGGATATGATCCTAACGGTAAAATCTAATGTCAACCAGGATAAAATCATACACCACATATTATATAAAGAATTAATCTAATAAATCTTATTTTTTTCTCTCAATTCCAGATATAATCAACTGACATCACCGCCAACGACCAAACATAGACATTGGTTCTTCCCTCTTGACTCTCACCGACACGAAACGACGTGACAAACTTTAACCTCACAAATGTCTATTATCACCACTGACGTCATAACTGCTTTTACAACTGCATAATCACGAACAGGAATCAAAAGTGAAATTTCCGCTTGTTATGATAATCTGGGACAAGTGGATTTTATCCATGTTATAAATAGCAACGTTATATCATGGGTAATTAACCAACATAACGTGTTGATAAGATAGATGTACGCAGTGTGATTAAAGTCAGAGTGATAATTACCGTTGAAGGCAGAGTTGATCAGCTGTGATTGGTTTTGTGTGGAGCTTAGACGTTATTCTACCAGATAGATCGATCAAGCATACCGCCGTTTTAATAACTAGAGTAAACACGACATGTAGGAGTGTTAGAGTGTCATATTTATAAGTTAAATAAAAGTAAATATTCTTATTTGGGGTAGGTTGAATTTTAACATTTAATTAATTACATAAGATTAATACTTAAACATTCAAAAGAAACTGAAAAATGAACGTTTTGGATTGATATTTCCTAAGTCAAATAACAAAATTACAATACAGAGGACAAAATAGACCTTGTTCTGTCTTTGTATTTTTTGGAATTTGTGAACTTCTTGGAATTACGGATTCAACTCATCATAAAGTCAACGCTTTCTTACCCATTCATTGGATTATTTCATATGTGATAGTTTTCAGATTCAATTCAGTAAGGGTGAATATTTTAATAGTATCTTGATATCTTATATATCAGAGATCGGTGATCATTGGTGACATCTTTCAGAAATATATTGACATAATATTATTCTACATTGACTCGAAGGTCTCGTCGTATTTTTACTGAGAAATAAAAATACAAAAAGCCAGTGCCATAAAGACAAACATCTTATCCAGTCATTAGTGAAATATAATAAGTTGTTTGAAACTTTTACCACACAATGCATCAAAAAGGTAACAGACCCCACGATCTGGACTTGGGATCATCAACCATGTCCTTATCGTCACTGTCATCGAGTCTCGGTTACTTGAACGGAACAATCAACTGTGTATCGAATGATAATTATAATTTCAATTTAGACTTGATGGAAGAACGCGCTGTCAGGGGGAACAACCGTGAAAATTTTGACGAGATTGACTTGGTATCAGAGTGTTCTACCCCGAGCGTGTACACCCCTGGTAAATACCTCCAGCTGTGTGATATTTCCCCGTCTGCTGAAGCCAGTGACGTGACCCTGTGGCCGTCCTCACTAGGGGCGCCCCCAGCTGAATGGGATACGGCAGCTCTAGTCTTACCACAGAAAAAGCCATGCGAGGACTCCAGCTATTTTTTACATTCCTATAAGGTAAGAAACCGCCCCCCCCCCCTCCCTCTCACCCCCCCCCCCCCCCCCCCCCCCCAAAGAAAAACAACAACCAAAAGCAAAAAAAAAACCCCACAAAAAACAAAAACAAAAAACGACAACAACAACAAACAAACAAAACAACAAAACAAACAAATAACAAATTTTAAAAAAGGAACAAACAAACAACAAAACAAAACAAAATAACCGGCAGTTCACCTCGGTTTATTTGCTATCTTTTCAAGGCACTTTAACAATTTCTTGTTACCCTTTGGATAGATTGCTAGTTAATGTTGAAGTACTTTCCGTCAGATTTAAAGTTCTAACAGCTACACAAGGAGGATTGCACTGTGGATTCTATTTATATTCCAGGTCATTCTTGTGACTCGATTGCTCTACCAATTGTACCTACTACCTGGATTTCCACCAGGAAAGAAAAAAAGATCACTTGAAATGAGAATACTATCGGCCCCCTAATGAGCCCATGTTTTCACCACCCGTCAAATTTCATTCAAAACATGGTAATTATTTTTCAAAAATGGTTAAATTGTTTAACAGTTAAGGTATAAGAAATCGACAAGATGGAATTGAATTACTAAATCTTTTTTCTTTGTTAAATGTTAGAATTGTCAGAGTTAGACGGTGAAAATAGACTTTAAACATCATTAGCAATTTATACAATTTTCATCGATATTAAACCACAATTTTTACAGTTACATTCTTATAAGTAGCCTACTTATTTCCTCGTAAGTTTCTTCAATCACGTGACTAAACAGTAAACCGACTAAACAGTAAAACCAAGATTATTGTATCCAAATCCATTTTACTCATTAAAATTTTTTATTTATTCATATCTGTTTTATTCTTAAATAAAAGTATGAGCAGATATAAAATCCAAGGACCGTATCTTTATGATGATTATGATTGGACAAGCGTATGAATTTGGTGACATAATAGAAGAATAAAATACGCACATGATGGTGGGTTCAGTACTATTGGAAATATCCAATAGGCGTCAAGACTTTTCAACCACACCTACATACAATTTTAATTTGAAACATTTTATTCCGAAATGAAGCATTGAACGGACATCGAACTAACTAATAGGCTCTTGATACGTTATGACACGATATCCAGTGTGAGGTATAAGAAAAGTTTTAAAAATTTGAATCCTAGTTGTCTCGTGACCAAAGTTTGCTCCATGACTACTAAACCACTGAGTCAGTTACTCGTACAGAATGGACTTCAACCCTTGATGGTTTTAATTAAAAAGTTATAGATGTTAATGAACAATGGTGTTATTAACGAACATTCCACAGGCCTCTTTAAACTCTTTATCAGCCTTTTAGAATCACCAAGGCCAAACCTTTGACCCCGTGACCTAAATAATTTCAGTTTTTTATCACACATTGAAATAATTAAAGATAACAATTATTGACGTGCAGGTTATTGAAGTATTGCCGTTCTCTCATAAAACTTTGGCCAGATACTTCAAAATTTGATTAACTAAAATCACCTTCAACTTGAGGGAACATCGCGAACTTTTTTGACATGTTGCTAGTCACGCCAATCATAAAAAGATCGGCATTTTGAATTTCAAGTTCTCTGGCCAAAATTTTAAAAAAATTGTTCAAAGTGCAACATATAGCGTTTGACTTTGGTTGTCAATGCTGACACTACATTTCTGATGTACTCTGTTTTGTAAAAGTTTGGCCAGAAAACTATTCCTCCTTTAAAATTTGACCAATTAAAACCACCATCACCCTGTCAAAAACTTTCAAACCTGGGATTTCCTTGAATTACTTCATGTCGTTCCATGTTTGAGAATTTTTGACATGACGAGATTCATTTTAATCGATTATTGTTTGAAGGACTAGTTTTCTGGACAAAATTTTAAAAACTTAAAAAAAAAAATATAGTATGTCAGATTTGCGACCCGGATAAAGGTGTTTACTTTTTATAGGCCTACTAACCAGTACATTTGCGGGGAAATATTACGGACAGGCACTCGTCTATTTAAATTATTATACATTGTAGAAATTAACATAGATTGAGACAAATATTTTGAGTCATCAACGACGATCGAAAACTGTCCGATGATAAAGTCTACAGCGCTAATTCTAGTAATCCAGTACAGGGCGGCCGGATGGCGATTCCCAACGTCAAATTAAAGACAGATCATTATGCCCCTAGCAGCTTTTCTAAACAATGAATTGAGTCAACTGGTGATATGTATAAAAGTTCTCTTAATTTAAGAAATATTTGCCACTTACGTGAATATAAATCTCAAAATTTTTTTTTGTTTTTTGTTTTTTGTTTTGTTTTTAGATTTGCCATCAATTCTGTGGCCGTTGGCAAAATTTTACATGGGTTATACGAAAAAAAAATGTTATATATAAAAAAAAGAATAGCTATTATGTTTTTGATGTTACTACCAAAATTGCTCTTTAATTTTTCTTATTTTCTTATATTATATAAATTGTGATACAATTTTCCCCACAAATAGTTTTGGTCCTTATCTATGATTACAAATCTACGTGTTCATGTTTGAATAAATACACGTTGATACAACTGATAACACCTTTATCTATTTGAATTCTTTTATTTGCCAACTAGGATAGAGATTGGTATGTTGGGAAATCATTTCCCACAATCCCCAACCTTTCATAAAAATAATATTTAAAAAGTCAATAGAAATAAGGTCCATAACGTCACTTTGGAAAAACCAGGACTGTACAACAGTAAAAAAATAAATCAATAATCGAAAAAACAAACAAACCACTATTACATTAAATTTTCCTTTTTTTTCTTTTCTTCTATCAGCAACACTCATCGTCATCGTCGTCAGAACGGCATTACAGAAAAATTCGATGTCTCCCCAACAAATACATCGTCATTATCGCCGTATGCTTGATCATAGCCCTCAGTGCTCTGGGTAGTGTGGCTGTCTTTAGATGAGGAACGCCGATCACCATCAGATATACTATAAACTGAACAACACATCAATGCAATTAAACTGGTCAATACTGATTTATACCACTAATAGCCGTCAACAGTTATGACGTCACGTCCCTCGTAATGACGCATAGTAACTTAGTAACTGGCTCTAAACTATTGGAACAATGGCGGACGCCCTTATTTAATATTTCTCCGATGAGCATAAAAGTGTATCCAGAGGAGAAAAACATTATAAATATGATCGTGTTTTGACTTTTATACATTCTGATCACATGACATATAAAAAGTTCTTGCCAGCATGAAGAATAAAAAGCAACGATTTTCTTTGTTTAGAACCACGGTGCTCGCCGTTGCTGGGCGACGTGACATCAGACTAGTGAATCCAATTGGCCTCTATTTCCAGGCATGCCCGTGCATGCCTGAAATCCTAAAGGAAGAGTTTATGGATCAATGAAACCTCCATTCACAACAAGTTTTGAGGGTCCAAGAGGAACAACTCCTCAAAACACTGGTCCTTGTAGCCATGACACGAATCAACATATTGCATTTGTCATCGAAACGATGAAGATTCTATTTTTTTCTCTCGGGCATACAAGAATCGACCAAAATATGAATTATAACCAGCCTATCCCGATTTTGATAAGTTCTCACTACACTTATTAAAGATAATAGTTAACGTGTTCAACAGGACTTATAGATTCGTTTTCAATAATATGTGTTCACACATCCGTGACTGCAATGTCTAAGCAATACCAAGGAAAAATTCATAATTGAAAAACAGGATGCAAAGAAGACGTACTAATGTTTGGGTGAAGACAGAGAGATTTGCAAAGGATAGGGACAAATGAAGAGAGCTTGTCAGAGACTATTACCCTAGTCATTGTAACAGGAATAAGTTTAGTTGTGGAAGTAATCATTGAAAAGCAAGCAGTCCAAGAAATATGCCTAAGATGAGATGAAGGTTGTTGTCCAGGTCAACTACAGCCGTGCTCTGGCAAAAGAAAAAAACTACGTTTATTTTGATCATTTTGTGACGGGGCTGAATTAATACGACTGCATATTTGTTATATTAATACTTACCGTTTTTACAAGATACAATTTTGTACATATTATATATATATATAGATATTATATTGATTTCTTTTTCATTTAAAACTGTGATTGTAAATTGGTGAAAATATACTGCTTGTTTATATTAAACGACTTCAAAAATTGAACATAATTTCTTATAGTACCCAATTAGTGCATTAGTGTCAACTTATGATGTCCAAAGTCGCTATTAAAATATCTAAAAATTGGACTACATTTCAGAAAAAAAAATGAACAAAATTGTTTGCCACAAAAAAAAAAAAAAATGAACAAAATTGTTTGCCACAAACTTTTTTCAATGAACAAAGTGATCTATATTCAATGTGTCTATTTTATTTTCGTAACTTTTCATATAAAAAAAACATTGTAGTAAATTACCATAAGACTTAGATAACAATGCAACACTGCAAAATGAGCAACAGCGGTTACGTTTCTTGTTAAGGAAAAAAAAAAAAAAAAGAAAAGGAGAACCCACAATCAGGACTCGAACCTGAAACGTAAAAGGGAAAGTACAATATCTTATCTACGGAACCATCAAGCCCTTTGGTATGTTTTTTTTCTGCGACTGTAAACGACTAAAATTCCATTTTGTTTCATTGTTTGTGTTTGTCAAGTGTTTTGTTTTAACTGTAATTTCTCTTAGTTTTGATTAGTAGACCTGGAACTTACACCCATAAAAATAAATGGTCATATTTACTCTACCGTTAGTGCCTTACAATTATCTAGTCGTTTAAAAAATATTATTATTATTATTATTATTATTATTATTATTATTATTATTATTATTATTATTATTATTATTATTATTATTATTATTTATTATTATTATTATTATTATTATTATTATTATTATTATTATTATTATTATTATTATTATTATTATTATATATTATTATTATTATTATTATTATTATTATATTATTATATTATTATTATTATTATTATTTATTATTATTATTATTATTATTATTATTATTATTATTATTAGCCTTTGTATTAATTAATTAATCAATTAATTAATTATGTAATTAACAGTAGTTGTAATAGTGAACATAATATGGAGTCAACAGTTCATGCAATATAGCTCTTCGACCTTAAATATACACTTATTAATACATATTACAATTCATTGTAAAATATTACTTAGAGATTAATATGCACTGGCAGAAAACAGTCCATGTCACGGTAAATAACACACCCCTTCCCCAACCCACACATGATTTTCATGGCTGAAATCGATTCCACATTTAATTATTTCTTACTGAGGTCCTTTCTTATTTTGTTTTGTTTTGTTTTATTATTTTAGCTTCTCTCTTCCCAATCCCATTTTAAAAAAATGACAATGTCGTTCAACGGTGTGGTGTTTTGTCTTGTAAAAAAAGAGTCCAAAATTGTTGAATTTGGTCAATAATCGACTGGATGACATTGAACATAAAATCCCGGGCCTGGTTTTTGCGTTTTTAGCTGTGGTACTACACACATTACCTCATTTGACTCCGGTGTAAATGAGGACCTGGATATAGGTAGCATCTGATATTGAGAGAGTGATATTTCATAAAGGACGCCTAAAAACTACGTGGACTAAATAAAATAGGAATTTTGTTCATATAGTCTGATGAGGGAAAGAATAAAAGCTTTTAAAGCGCACTGAAAGAAAGTTCTTCTAAGCAATTAAGCCCATGGAGCCGGAGTTTATCCCAGTTTCGAAAGCATGAAACGTACAATAACAATTCCTTGCTATCTTTTGGATAGGACGTTAGTCTAACGCAAAGTACTGTCCGCCAGATCTGCAGACCCAGCTACCCAGTCACTGATGGGTGGACAAAGGGTCAGGAAAAAATATCTCGACTGCTCGCGAGAACGATCACTGTCCTTTTGTGTGTGAAGCGAGTGCTCTACCAACTGAGCTATCGGTATTTGTCTCCGATGTAGACGAGGACGTGGATATATGTAGCATTTGATATTGATAGACTGATACAACACCAATGACACATAACAAAGTATGGGTACTGATTGAAATGGATATGTAGTCCATTTTGTCTACCGAGG
>NC_088366.1:33796369-33816369 GCF_034508935.2 Berghia stephanieae
GATGAGTCAGAAAATCATATTTAACTCTCGTCAATAAAATGATAAGTTATAATTCAACATTAATAATTTATACATTGCAGCTAATTTTCAGTACATGTTCTTTCCAAAATAGAACCATCTTGAGACGTCTGGTCCCATCCATTTTTCAACGAGGTCAGTGTCGACATTAAGTATAGAGGAAACAAAATTCAATCGACGTTATAAAAGTATGTATACATTTGGTGGAATGATATTATTGACCCACAAACTTTATCAAATCATTCAAAAACAGTAACAATCACACACACACACATACACACACACACACACACACACATATATATATATATATATATATATATATATATGATAGTATGCAGATGACGTCACAGGGCTTGTTATTTTTTGCCATCGCGTTGTGAGTTGTTTCACTAAACTGTATTAACTGACTATAAAGTTCATGGTTACACAGTGTTTGTGTGTTGGTCCTTTATACTTCCGGATGGCAATGTTGTGAACTCCTTGGCCAAGCGCATTCTATCTATATACAGATAGATAAAAGACCCCACCCCTAAAAAAAGCAAGTCAAAAAAAAAAAAATAAAACAAAAACAAATAACACAAACAGAAAACAAATCACGTAGAACTAGTTCTCAACTCTCAAAGGATCTCCATTAATCTTAGAGGCCCCATGAATTAAAGAAGAATTAAGACGAAAGCAAAATACGAATTATACAATAAAATAACCCCTCATAAAAAACAAAGAAATAAATAATAAACTAAAAAAAACCAAACCCAATACAAATAAAAAAAAATAAAAATAATTAAAAATCGAACGAACCCCCCCCCCCCAAAAAAAAAAAAACCCAACAAAAAAAACAAAACAACAAAACAAAACAAACAAAACCAAACCAACTGGATCAAAAAATAGAGCGACTACCCCTCGCCACCAAAAAGAAAAAGAAAACATTAATGGGTAATGTCGCTTCTAGATATAAGTTAATTATAGATTTATACATTAAATTTGGAGATATTTGCTGGTAAAATAGATTACTAAAATATAAATGTGATAAATAAATAAATAAATAAATAAATAAATAAATAAATAAAAAGGAGGTCATGCGTTCAGGGGCAGAGATCCCTATTGCAGGATTGCGCAAATCAATAACAATTTCATTATGATATCAATGGTAAACAAAACAGAGTCAATATAAAAAAAAATAAGCATGAACAAAAAATGAATGAAAGTCATTTGATAAGTTTATCAGCTTTGATCACAGACTGAATAATAAAATCTTTTAAAGCGTGAGAAGAAAAGAAGATGTATGGAAAGCCACAATGATTGGAGACGAGGAAGACGTAATAGAAAGAAGGAAACGGCTATCGACGTTTTCACTGAATACACGATATGAAGTAGAGGCGATTAAGTAAGAATAAACACTCAAATCAAACTGTTCTGGACACAACCATTTTCAAACAAGTGTATAGATGGAAAGCGTAAACATTGTCAACCACTTTGAGCACGTTTAGTGGATATTGCCCTATATAAAAGCTCACTTGTTTTAGTTTTTTTCTTTCTTTTATTAAATAGTTTTTTTTTTAGATGAGGCACATCGCTATTAACAGGGAGCGAAGTCCCAGGTTTGAAAGTTTCCTCCTAAGACGAGGTTCATTTAAATCGATCGATATTTGAAGGACGAGTTTTCTGGCCAAATTTCTAAATATGTGTTTTTCAAGAGTCCGGCAGTATACTACTCGGTCTGTCTGAATCACTCAATATATTTGAAATAGAAAACGAGAAGGAAAGGCCAATCGACTAAAACAATAATTTATGGATTTTTCGATGCTTGTGACAATCTTAAGCTTATCTTAAGGCGAGAAAAGAGAATTATGGACACAGCACTTAAGAAAATCATGTCAACTTTACCAATAGCTGAAAAATACTTGTTACAGGATGTTGAAAAAAGTGAGAGAAAGGAAGCTTATTCAAGGAAAGAGGATGGCTCTAATCCAGCTCATTTCTATCAGCAGACGACGATCAACAACTTTCAAAACAGCATCGTCACATTCTTAAACAGAGAATTGAGTCACAAGGAAACATAAGTGGTATAGCCCCATGCCTATAAACACTCACTCCCAGACATCTAAGCGAAGGATCGAAGACAGGACCTGGTCAAACCAAACGTATTGCTCTAGGCCACCCGACAAAACGCCACATGGAAAAGGACGACAGATAAAGAGGGGCGGACGAGAGTTAAGACCCTGCTAGATGGGCAATCCAACCACTTATGCTTTACTTCAATGAGATACTCTTCATAAACGACATCACAATTAACCTTTAAAAAAAGGAAGAAAATAGGAACGGTAATTTCTCTCCCCCACTGCCCCCCCCCTCCCCCCCCCAAAAAAACATAAAAACACAAAACAACAACAACAAAACAACAAAAACAAAAAAACTATATTAATAAATAAAAAGAAACAACATTTTTTAAAATTTATTGTTAACCGCTGAAAAAAACTCGAATTAGCATCAAGTTAAAATTGTTGGGAAACATAATTTAGGAAGTGACTTCAACGGGTTTGTGGAAAGTACATATAATGTGTTTAAAACTTGAAATGGATTTTGTTATAATTTGATACAAAAGTAAATAAAAGCAGTGTTCGGTATGAATAAAAATATATCAGTTGGGAGGGATTTATCAGAATTGGATCGGAGAGGAGTTGAGGAACCAAATGTAATAAAATGCGGTGTCAGTACTAGTGTTGGTAACAAAAACACAAAGAGGGACAAGTTGCAAAGTTTTAAATACGCATTAATTGTGACCCACCGCCTCAAATCAGTATTAAATTGGGATGAATATAACATTTAAAAAAAAGTGATATTAAAAGCAAAATGGCCGGAAATGTGAGATTTGCAAAGGCTGTTTTTTATCACTTTAATGAACCATATCCAAAGGACAAAATAAAACATATATAAACGTTACCCGAATCTCTTAATTTTCACTGGAAATTCAAGTTTGAGCATCTAAGTCCCCAACCTCACACCCCCCCCCCTCTCCCCACCCCTCCAATATAAAACCAGTTAGAGGCGGTAAATCGTATTTCGTTTCTGTAGGAGGTGATGATACTTTTGTTTTATTGTCGCATCTGTATCGGACATAATAATATTAAAAAAATTATAAGTAACGCATGATAGATGTCACAGACAGTTTCTTCAATCATAGCATCAAAGTATCATTGTTTTAATTGGCTAATCTTATTTTGGGTTTAAAAATATAATATGAGCTTTCTGATTAATAAAAAAGGTGTGTGTGTGTGGGGGGGGGGGGGGGGCATATGTCAAAATATAATGATATGATTGTGAAAAATTATAAATTAGGATTAATAATCATACTATTCCATGCGTACATGTATTATGACAAGGAATTCATCAATCACGGTGGGGATATATTATTTATAAATAAAATACAACAGCATTAATTATGCAATGTGGTAACTTTACTTTGGCAAAAAGCAAGTGATTTGTATGGTCCTTATTGCAATAATGCCCTTTGCCGTCATTAGATCAAAAGGCGATTTTCCTAAGTACAGAAATATTCATGTCAACAATATATGAGTACAATTGTGGTATTTGTAGAGTTAGTGCTTGTATTTCTAACTGTGTTGAAATTAATGAGTGATCGTGACAACGACAACGACGATGGCGATGATAAATATGATGATGATAATGATGATGATGATGATGATGATGATGATGATGATGATGATGGATGACGATGATGATGATGATGATGATGATGATGATGATGATGATGATGATGGTGATGATGATGATGTGGTGGTGATTGTCATGGTGGTCGCAGTTGTGGCGATGATGGCAATGATGATGATGATGATGATGATGATGATGATGATGATGATGATGATGATGATGATGTTGATAACAATGATATTGATGATGATGATGATGATGATATTGATGATGATGATGACGAGTATGATGATGATGATGATGATGATGATGATGATGGTGATGATGACGAGTTATGTTGATGATAATGATGATGATGATGATGATGATGATGATAACGATGGTGAGGAAGTAACATAGATTGAGGATGATAATATTGATTATACAAAATGTAATTATACAATGGCAATATAATGAGAAATATAACGATGGGGATCAGGAAATGATGCATGGGATAATAGCAACAATTTTTATAACTGTGAACATGGCATTTGATAGCTCAGTTGATAGAGCACTTGACTCAAGCAAATGGAAACAAATTTGTTCGAGTTCATATTGATTGACGTAAACTTATTTTTAGGCTCTTTGTTTATTGAACATTGATTGCTTAGTTTGTTTAATCATATTTCGTGAAGAAAAAAAGTCAAATGCTCAACAATTACAGAGATTGACTCGAACCATGGCCTGGGCAAAACTAAGTAAATTTTATTCCAGGAAAAAGGTCGAACCGCCGTGAAAGCGGGAAAATATATTACTGCCACCCAAGTCCAATCCGACTCGATATAGCTATGAGATGATCCGATCGGGCTCCAAATCAGGGCTGTCAGATGACCAGAGTCACTCGTCGCCAAATTCGACTTCAAAAATGGCCAAAGAGAAATTCACGTGGTCAAACACTACAAACGTTTTGACACCATTGAAAAACTCATCGGTTTTGGTAATTAAAAAATTGACTAAACTACGAAAAACATTGTTACCTTAAATATATTAAAATCTTAAATATATTAAAATATAAATTTAAGAAAATAAAAATTAGTAATAGAAACATGTTGCCAATTTTGTCAACTTTGCAACTACAAATCATAAACATCGTTAAAACCTATAGGTAAAATGAGATCTGTCGTTCTGGTCCGTATCATTAATAACTTTGCTACTCTTTGGGTTTAACAGTATACATTTTATCACTGTAATATTATAATATTATACATTCTGTAGGGTGCCATAGAAGTCAATCTTATACGCATGCAGCTTATTTGAAGCTTGAAATAATGATGAAAAAGGGTGGTGGGGGAGTGGGAGGGGAGGGGAGGGGAGGAATCGCTTTCTTTCTCGCATCGCACTCAAACAATCGTACCATTGGCGTTGTTATAATTTACAAATGATTGATTTTCATGGGATGATTCTGCTATCTATTTACATGCGGAATTTTGGACTTCACGCCGCCTTTTTAATTTTTTTTTTACTGAGATAGCGGAACAGTGATGTGAACTGAGGTCTTTGTGAAAATGACGGGTAAATAATTGTAACCATTATTACAGTAGCAAAGATAAAATCTGTGGTGATGGTGGTGGGGGGATGGGGTGGGGTGGGGTGGGGTGGGGAGGAGGATTCAACAATAAACAAGTGGCCGGCATGATAAGGACATTGAAGGTCCCCCTAGAAATGTTGAAATAAATCGTAATTAAATGCTAAAACAATGTGTTTTGATTATTATAAGAAATACGAATTAATATAAGTATCACTCTCTTGCCAGTGTCAACACATGCAACACTCAATAGATTTTAACATAGACCAATCCCTAGGTATGCTATTGTTTGAAGTGTCACAAATGCGCACATTAAGAATATTTATCTTACTCTCTCTCGCTCGCTCTCTCTCTCTCTCTCTCTCTCTCTCTCTCTCTCTCTCTCTTTCATTTTTTCTCCCTTCTTTTTCTTTCGCTAGCTGTTTCACACGTACGCAAATATACTCTCATTCTCTCTCTCTCTCTCTCTCTCTCTCTCTCTCTCTCTCTCTCTCTCTCTCTCTCCCTCTCTCTCTCTCTCTCTCTCTCTCTCTCTCTGTATGTGTGTATGTGCGTATTTCTCCCTTCACTCTTTATCTATTTTTCAATTTCTTTACCTTTACCTTTGTTCTCAATCTAATTTTTGATGCATTTGTCTCTCTCATGAAGACAAATCTGCACCCACACACACACACAAACACCCACACCCACATCCACACACACACACACACACACACACACACACACACACAAAGACGTTCACAAAGCATTATATAATAATAAGTTTACAGGATTTATCATCCAAATTTAGGTAACACGCCTTTATTTGCAAGCGCATGAATTCATTCCTGAAATACAACTACTTAAAAAATTATAAAAGATTATCGAAATATATATAAAGTACAGTCAATTTATTACTTGACCCCAAGCATTGAAATGAAGACATTAATTTGTATGACATTACAGTAAACTATTATGTAGAGCTGGTTTAACGTGATAGTCTAACACCGTTTTCAACACAAGTCATTATTTACCTATCACCTCAAAACAGACTAATGTCGGGACTAAATTAATGCCGAAAAGTTATATTAAAAGTCAAAAGATCATAACATTTAAATGTGAGATTTAATTTTTTGTCACTTTTTGTTGTCCTTTATAAACAGTACTTTGTGATAAACTATCGTCCTATCCAAAGAGTATAAAGTAATTACTATGCTATTGTCAGCTTTACGCTATAGAAACCCGGATAGACACCGGCTCCATGGGCCTAATGGCTCTGAATGCCTACTTTTTTATTGTATACAATCGATAAAGGTTCTTATTGTATAAATATAGAATCATCCCGACATTGTACCGTTTTGAGTCGATGCGGCACATTTACAAGGTGGTACTTCCGACAGAACGACGTGTGAATCACTGCCTCCAACTAATGTTACAATGTCGAAATGAAAACCATATTCTAGATAATGGGTTTATAATAATATTGAATCGGGGCTTAATTTATTGGATAATACAATGTAATTAACCAGTTTTAACTGCATTTAGAATTTTAAAATTTGACCATAAAACTCGTCTTTCAAATATCGATCGATTTAAACGACCCTCATCTTGGCAAAAGCGCGAAGTCCCAGGATTGAGAGTATTTGCCAAGGTGAGGGTCAGTTAAATCGACCGATATTTGAAAGACGAGCTTTCAGGTCAAATTGTCGATACGTGTTTTTCCAGAGTAAAACATTTAACTCTTTCTTCTTTTTCTTCGTCGGCGCGAGATTGTCCCTTGTGGTGGATGGTCAGGTCAAAGTTCATGTCTATAATTACCGAACAGAAGAAAAACAGAAAACATAACTTGCGGCTCTGATGTGACATAAATTAAATAATAATATTTTGAATGATGTGAATCTTCTTGCTTCTGCTGCATCGGGTATCAGGCCATAATTCATACAATGATATCTTGTGCACAAGTCAATTACATCAGCCCGCACAATAGCATTGATTCATTAGTTTATACAATAAATTAACAATATCATTATAATAAAATGATGTTACTGATATAATAAATATAATAATTCAGCTCTATTAAACTTCTGTTGACACATGGTAATCGTCAAGGTTGATTACAATACGCTTTCCGTTGATATTCGGATATCCAGGATTGGTATCGATACATCCCTCGCCTAGAGCTACAAGACTTTCTTTCTGGACTGCCTCTGCCATGGCCGTCAATTTCACCTGAAAAGATTTTAAAAAACCAAACCCCCCAAAAATATTGAGCTTTTATATAATGAAATATCCACCAAATGTGCTCAGTGCGCTTTAAAAAGCAATGACAAAACAAAACATAAAGGTCGAGGCATGACGCATGAAAAGCGCCATTACAATTTTTTTATTCGACAGAGACAACACTGTTGAATATAAACATCTATATAGAGCAGTGCCACATATTAACAATGCTCAATGTACTTCACACTGTTTTATTTATCCTCCAGCAGGCCATATGAAACCATATATTTCAATTTCATACAGTACCAGTCGCCTATTAGCCGTCCTTTTTGTACGAACACTCTTATAATATAATACATGTAACTGTTAGGTACTCATTCATACATGAGTCGAGGGGAGTAAAGTATGTCACGTTCCCCAGGACACAATGTCAGATTTAGCAGTTCCCACGAACATTGTCACTCACCCGACCACTCTTGATTGACGTTTGTGACAAGCGAGACACCGACAGAAGAAGAAGAAGAAGAAGAAGAAGAAGAAGAAGAAGAAGAAGAAGAAGAAGAAGAAGAAGAAGAAGAAGAAGAAGAAGAAGAGGAGGAGGGAAATTCACCAAATAATTTGTTTTTGAGTGATATGGAATGAGCATATAAACGACCTTGTTTAGATAACTGCATAAAGACATAAATTAATCGATGAATGAATTAAGCAATACTTGAAAATGTTTTGATTAAATATTGACTATACTTTGATAAACAGACAATGAAAGTTTGCTCTCACCGAGTTTTCGACTTGTAAGTGTCGATTACCCAATTTCATGTTCCGTTGCTTCAACAGCTCCAGTTGTGTGTACAGTCTTCGGAATTCCTCCTGGTAAGAGAAAGAAGAGCAAGGGAAACAATCATAAAAATATTTTGAATACAATCGGAAGCACTGATTATTTCCCTTGAAATGTCATGCGTTAAAAATTCAGTGCAACAGTGAGAGTAGTAGTAGTAGTAGTAGTAGTAGTAGTAGTAGTAGTAGTAGTAGTAGTAGTAGTAGTAGTAGTAGTAGTAGTAGTAATTGCAATGGTGATGGAAGTACTGTAGTAGTTGTAATAGAAACATTAGAAACTGCGGCAGCAGCAGTAACAGTAGTAATAGTAGTGATAGCAGTTCTTGATTTCAACAACAGCATAGGCAATTCAAGCAAAACGAATACATAAAAGAGACATAAATGTTTCTCCAAATAAATTCTTCACCTGTATGTCTTTCTCCAGAAAACTCTCACACTCCTCCTCATTGGCGTCGTCCGTGTACCCATTCCTGGAGACTTGGTTAGACGAGGATAGATTGGATGACTTGGGACCCATGGTATACTTGGAACCCCTGGACAGCATGGTGGATGATGTCTGACCCCCTTCCTGCTGACCCTTGCCGTGATATTTGTAAACCACGTAGGCCTGGAAAGAAACGTTACTCCTTGAAAACAACGTCTTATTGAAAGTCAGGCTATAAGCACACGTCAATCTGTCGATTACCCAGTTAACTGCAGTACTATGTAAAAACGTGCATTTAAACATTTGACTAGAAAACTCTTTCTTCAAATATCGATAGAAGGACGAGTTTTCTGACCAAATTTTTAAACACACGTTTTTCCAGAATACGGCAATTAGCTGATTAAGTATCGAAATTGAAAAAAAACAAAACAAAGCATAACAAAACAAAAGAAAATCAACAACAAAACCTCTCAAGTAAAATATGCTTGCAAGTTCATTTGATATATTCCACAATTTATTGAATGAAGCAATTTGTATATTGACAATAGCAATAAAGACCAATTTTAAAAAAATAAACAAACAAAACCAAACCACATTGCTAAAAACTCTTTACAATGAATTTCTGATTTAAAAAGACAATTGATAGTAAGCGTGTCAGTGACTGGATAGGTTGCAAAGGATTTTAAAAACCATGGCATCTTGGTTACGTCCTTGTGTAAGGAACATTACTTGTATCATCTGTGAATGAGCACCAACTCACAGGCGTTTATTGCTTTCAGTTTAGTTCGCCAGGTAAATCTAGCCAGTCTAGTGATGATGAGTCATAGCTTTACACTGAGAGAGGGAGACAATTTTTTCGCCGTTTTGATCGATTTTTTCTGAATTTCAAACTAATGTAGTATTGCCGTTATTAAGTGTAGCAAAAATATTTTTATACTACCAAACAGTTTATTAACAGAGTTTTCATTGATTATTTAATCATAATTATGATGGTGTTAAAAAGCAAGAGGGATAACCCATGAACTGATCCATAAATTTAAGTGAATTAAAATTTTTAAGAGAATATTTTAGCATGTTCAACACTTAAGATTTTAAAACAAAAGTAATGGAAATGATGTTGAATATCTGTATAATGTAGACATATAAATTTTATATCAGTAGATTGAGGCGTTTTTGAGATATCAGTTCACCTGTACGTAAAAGTAATACTTTTGAGTAAGGTAAAATTGAAATCCAATCACAGCATTGTCTTAATAGAAATTTTTTAATAAACCAGAAACATAGTCAAATGTGATTCACTTATATCTATCCCAGAATCAACGAATTATAAGAATTCCAGTAAAAATTGTTATATAAGGACAATCATTTAAAGACAATCAAAACCACTAAGAAAATCTTAAAGAGTTCTTATAAGTTTCATAACCTTATTTTTGAGATATCCATGCCCATTACTTTTTTTCATGTACTTGACTTGCACCTCTTTTAATTTGTGTGCCATATAGACTGCATATAGCACATCACTGGTGAAAGATTAGGATCATATTCACCTCATAAAGTATTGTTTCTTGTTCAGAATTTTCTCATTGAACCAAAGGTATCAATACCTGCATCGCATTTCTTTAAATTATCTATCAGTGAAACACATTTCTTGCAAATTGAAATATTTAAATATGTCAGAATTTCACATTTATATTTATAGTCAACTCTTGATAACGTCTACAGTCTTTTAATCCTCTCAGCATGGCTCTGTACTCTTTCACAACAAATTCGACATATTTCATTAGTACTGGTGTGATGACCGTCTTCAGTGTGTCTCTCCATGACCTGAACAGAACTTAAATAAGTAAATTTAAGAAATATCTAAAATTTTCACTTAAATTCAATGAAATCAAATTAAATTAATGTCTCTTATCATCACTATCTAGTTTTATTATTGGGTTTCTAAAATATCATGAAATATTCTCCTCTTTGTTGGTAACAAAAATAATTATTGAGATTCCTTTCCACACCGTCTATTCTTAAATCCCTGAATCTACATAATAAAGTATATATCATATGAAAGATAATTTTATCTACTTCTCTCTGATCCCTCACACTTGATGGTAAAAAGTGTTGGCTTGATATTTTGAATTTTTAAATATTTCTTAAACTTATAATTTAAATATTTATTTCATAAAAAACTCTGATTATTCAAAAGAGCAAAACACAAACTTATCATTTAATGATGTAAATAAAAATAATTGCGTCTTGTAGAGGAAAAATTGGCCTTTGTATCCGTATATGTTTGAAAATTATGAAAAAGATGCTGCGTCCACAACGGGCTGAGGAAATGGAGTATTTTGATGAAATTTCTACTACTCTCTGCCTGAGAGAAATTCAAAGCGATGAGATTTACCTGCGGACATAATTTATTGCCAATGCACGCCGTCTTGACAGCTGTTATCACTGTTGCTGACGGTGGGTTGTTTACATTACTCGACGGTAGCCAATGAGGGAAGAAGTAACTAAAGTGAAAGTTTGGGCCCTATTTAAACGGCTGTGAACTATAGGAAGCCACGCAAATTGTAAGGTTTCGAGTACGCCTTTCTGTCAAATTCTAAAACAAAATTATCATAGAAATTTGGTTCTAGGTTAACTGATTTAAGGAATGAATTCAGCATTGAGAAGCCGTGAAGAGAACTTTAAAACAGAAATACAGTTTTTAAATCAAAGAAAAAACCATCTCTTGACCGGCTTTAAACTGATAATTTTCTACCTTGGACTGTGTTATGGCACAAGACCGACGAGCTTGAGCTCAGCTGACTTCTGGTTCGGATAATGTGAGTAAGCCAAACTTGGAGAATACATTTTTACGCCAAAACAATAGCATAATATCGTATCATTCTCTTTCCTGTGTTGTAATTTCGTTACTTCCCCACCGTCATTAAATATTCATATCCACGTTAGACGTTGGTTACACAATATTCATTTTATTCGAGACGCTCTCCATCAACCGGAAACCCGTCATTTGATGTATCGTGTAATTCCAACTGTGGCATTTTGTTGACTATTAGCGTTATTTTTTTTAAACAGGCGTTTTTTCACATCGTTGTCAGATAAAACGGATTTCTGAAGGTTTATTCTGGTATACCTGACACAATGTGAAATCGTATTGTGATATATTATAGCTTTTAATCAAAAATTAGTATCTGGTGATTAAGAGTTCAACTTGACCTTAGGTCATCCTGTCCGTGCAGTTTGTTGAACTTGGAGTCAACTCCGGTCAGAGCGAAGGCTATTTTTGACCTGTCATTTTCAACATTCAAAATGATAGCTCCAAAATTAATTTCATACAAAATAGTGAATTATAACGAGCTCCTTAGGAGACATAGGCATGTTTAATTTATGTGAACTTGAGGTAAAGCCTTTCATAAACTCCTTTTGTTTTCAAGCGGCGTGATTCAGCCTTTCAAAATGTTAGCTCCACAGTCAATTTCTTACAAAACGAGTGCATTTTATTGAGGTTCTGAGACATAAATATGTCAAATTTTTGTAAACTTGAGGTAAAACCCTCGACAAACTCTTTTTGTAATTGTGCGGCTAGGTGGTCTTTCGGATCGAAAGGCCATGGGTTCGAGCCCCGCTCTGAGTAGCGCAGACAATACTCTTTACTCGCATTGTCTCACCTTTCTAAGGTGTAAAATGAGTACCTGGCCGTTAACAGCGTTGTCTCTGTCGTAATATAATTCTAATATCGCCTAACAGGCGTCATGTCTTGTCCTACATGCTAAGTGTTTTTGTTGGCCAGGGATTGTAAAGCGTTTGATAACGTTTATGAGATATTGCATTAAATAATTTTTTTTAAACCGACAAAAACGTCTCAACGACCCATATTTCATATTTATCAACAACTTCTCAGAACTTTTGAGTCGGAATCGACTTCAATTGAAGGCGAAAGAATTGGGTGCTAAGATGAAATCGTCTCACTCAACTACAGTCACGGGTTGGATCGAAAATAAATAGATTAAAAAAATAATTCCCTTTATTCATCCCATAGGGGAAATTTGTATCTAGGGTCTATTCCAAGGGAAGACTGGCATAACCCAGGCGTCAGCCGCAGTGCAGCGCCGCAACTGAGCTAGGGCGAGGTGTAATACGTCAACGCAGCGGCAGGTGATCGAACTCGGTACCTTTTTGATACGAAGCAAAGATCGTACGGCTGAGCCACGCTGCCCATTTCCAGCCCTTGCCGATTTTGGTCGCCTAAATTCAACATTACAAGGACACATCAGTGTCTGAGCCAAGAAATAATATAATCGCATACATTTACTAAACCGCTAGATGGCGTGATTTTAAATGGATGGGGTTAACTTAAATTGATTCTGATATTCTCGAAAAACACGATTTTGGAGTATATCAGTCGCCCAGATTCCCGATGTACAGACGTTATAAACCAGTGGGAATGTAAATTTATTGATGATGTTGGCAACATAATACTTGTTTCGTAAAGCAACGCATCTCATTTCCAGCACTGGGAACTCTATTTTATATTTTGACATGGCAAGTAAGTTGTCTTCATTTAACCAAGCGAACGCTTCTTTTTGTTTAATTTCATCGAAAAGTTGTGCTAATTATTTTTCTGCCGTCCATCTGGTTTTTAAAGTAATATATTTATGTTTTTATTGTTTTTGGTGTTGGCTGAAGAAGGGTTTTGAGCCCGTAACGTTCCATCTTTGGTATTTTGTTCTTTTTTTGAAATTGTTATATTCATTTTTGTACTTTTTACAGCCCACCGTCTTGTATCACTTGATTTACGAGAAAAAGATGGATTTCGATCGGCTCCTTACAAAACGTTGTTACATAATGATAGTGTAGTTTCATGGTTTCACCCTTCATATGTTGTAAAATACTACTATATTTCCACAGCAGACATTTTAGGGAGCCGACTTTTTTATCAAACTGTACAACTATGGAGGTTTGATGTTCGATCCTATCTACTTTCTGAGGTTTTGCTTTCCTGTATTTTACTGCTTTTGTCTTGAGCTTTTTCATACACAAGTTTCAAAATTGAAGGATAGGCGCTCTTTTTAAAGAGCGTTTTCAAGACTTTATTATGAGACAAGACATCGTAAAGTTAGCTGATGTCAACTGACTGGACCGAGAAAGTCCTTGAAAGACATGAGTCTCACTACGCGGAAAATCAAAGGCCATAGCTTTTATAAATAAACATTGTAACAAGACAAAACCTTTTATATCGAGCAACAATGATGGACCAAACTAAGAATAATTTTAAAAATATTATAATTGCAAATGATTCCCCATAACTGCCATCACTATCAGCGTCACAATCAACATCACACTATGATGATGATATGAAGATGATGATGATGATGCGATGATGAATATGATGATGATGATGATGATGATGGGCAGTAGTTGTGCAGTAGTAGTAGTGGTATTAGTATTAGTAGTAGTAGTAGTAGTAGTAGTAGTAGTAGTAGTAGTAGTAGTAGTAGTAGTAGTAGTAGTAGTCTTAGTAGTAGTAGTAGTAGTAGTAGTAGTAGTAGTAGTAGTAGTAGTAGTAGTAGTAGTAGTAGTAGTAGTGGTATTACTATTATTATTAATATTATTATCATTATTATTATTATTATTATTATTATTATTATTATTATTATTATTATTATTAGTAGTAGTAGTAGTAGTAGTAGTAGTAGTAGTGGTAGTAGTAGTAGTAGTAGTAGTAGTAGTAGTAGTAGTAGTAGTAGTAGTAGTAGTAGAAGTAGTGGTAGTAGTAATCATTATCATCATTATCACTATGATCATAATCATCCTCAATCATTATCGTCATCATCATCATGACCAACACTGACTACTGCTACACAAACCACCACCATCGGCACCACTCACCTTGCTACCAAATAAAAAGGCTAACGTGACGGTAGTTGTAAGCTGAGAATGTATGAATAGCACCAGGTAGACCAAATCTGGGTTGGTGGGAAACGGGTCACGTAGAAATATCCTGAAATAAATAAACATACAAATACACAATCTATGGAATGGCAATTTATGGTGAATTGAAAAGAAACAAAACATATATCCAACAAACAATAGATCATTTTGACCCATGGATATATTATCACTGTCATAAACAAGGCAGAGTGTTTACATTTTATTACGTCCACTCGTTGTACAGCAACAACACATGTGATCGATGACCGGTTAGACGAAAACCTGAATAAAGATCGCTCCAATAGTGAAGAAAAGTGTGAAGTCATAAAAGTGGTTCATCTTTCATCGAAAGTGTATACCCACTCTTCAGGAGGGCTGGATACATACCTTGTGTAATTAAGCAGTAGATGTTTGACCAATCAAAGAAAGGAATTTGTGACACACCTTCACACGTGCTCGGACAAACATGGCTGTTTACACACAATAACGTAAATGAAATCGACTTCTCTGATCATTTTTATTGTTTTTATATTCCGCTAGATGGGTGACTAGTAGTTATCACACGATTTTCTCGATCATATTATAAACGTTTAAATTTACACATAATTTTCTGTGATGGTTCTATTGGTCAAGCGGTAGAACAGTGAGGATTTTACATAGACACATACCATCGATTGTAAACCCTGTGTTTCTAGTTTGCTATGTCAACCAATCACTGCCATTGTTTACAGTATGACGTCTGTCCGAGAGACATAGTTATCTATGCGTCTATTCCTCTTTTTGTATCAGAGTGATGACATCTTATTTTCTAATCTAAATATATTCTGGTCGTCAATAAAGATCATCTATCCTCGCTTTTTGTCCCCGAAACGAATCTGCTGCTGAAATAGTTAGGCCACCTTTATGAAACCAATTCATTATAAGTACTCCGTAAGACCGATTACAGACACACTCCCAAGGATATAGGAATAAAAAACAGAGTTTGATGTCATAAGTACACACAAACTGGTGGGGTTATTTTATAGGGTGACAGGCATGTACTTAAGATGGTAATGGCCGCAGAGGGACCGAGATCAATCACGTGTGCAGTAGAGATTTTTTTTCCTAACCCCCCCCCCCCCCTCATTGCCCTCCCAACAATGATGGGTAGCTGGGACTGTTAGATCTGGAGGAGTGGTACTTTGCGGTAGACTGGCGTCCTATCCAAAGGATAGCAAGCAATTGCTATTGTCCGTTTCACGCTGTGGAAACCTGTGGAAACTCTGGGTTCATGGGCCTAATGGTTCTGTATCATGTTGGACTATTATTCCAGAGAAACCTATGACAACAAAAGCTCTTCAGAACTTTTTAAAACAACTTAACATTGGTTGGTGACTTTAATTTATCAAATATTCAAATACCGACCTTTTGGGATATCACCCCCCCCCCCTCTTCCACCTCCCCCCACTTCCAACACACACTCTCCGACATGTACTACGTCTGGCCCGCCAGTCTATTCTATCAATTTGTCTACATGGCATCTGCTACCATTCACACATCTCATTTCCCCCTCCAGCTACAAGACTGTGACGACAAAACATTTATCTGTAAAGTAGTTTCTTATGTTAAGCTATTGGCTAAGCAATTCAAATCTCAATGTCAAAAGCTGTCTTGCCTAGTCTAAATAAATGATAAATTTATCTCCTACTGACATCGATTCACATTTTGAATTCACTGTCCTTAGATAGCCGAACGCCTGTCTTTTCAATGCATCTATTAATATGTCATGGCAGACAACTAACGAGTATCTCTTATTACGGTTTCAATTTTATGATTTGTTCAAAAACCTACATTTTTGCGAGTTTGAACGAATGAAATAAATCCAATTATTTCAAAACAATCATACTAAAGATAAGACCTAATCCAAACAAATATAGAAATAACAGGTCTATATTTTTATTTTAACCTGTTTTGTTTTACGATTATCGAAATAGCAGTATCTCCTTTTCATTGGAATAATCTGAAGTCTGAAGCAGACATGTGCTCTGAAGGACATGAGTTGCAATTTTGGCCAGCACTGCCTTTCACTGACAGTACGCTTCTTTTTCTCCCCCTCCTCCTCCTCCTCCTCCTCCTCCTCCTCCTTCTTCTTCTTCTTCTTCTTCTTCTTCTTCTTCTTCTTCTTCTTTCTTCTTCTTCTTCTTCTTCTTCTTCTTCTTCTTCCTTCTTTTCTTCTTCCTTCTTCTTTTCTTTTCCTTCTTCTTCTTCTTCTTCTTCTTCTCTCTTCTTCTTCTTCTTCTTCTTCTTCTTCTTCTTCTTCTTCTTCTTCTTCTTCTTCTTCTTCTTCTTCTTCTTCTTCTTCTTCTTCTTCTTCTTCTTCTTTTCTCTTACTTCTCCACACCGCCCGTGCTCTACATATTCTATACCGATCTCTTGTTATCATCTACCAAACAAGTAACGTTCTATTCATCCTTGTCATTTATATCACTCTTGACGTCACATTTGTTCCAATAAACGAAAAATACGCTTTGAACTCAATGACTTCACTTTGAGTCAAACCATCATACCAAGAGGCGATTTAAAAAGAAGAAAAATCGGAACACTTTGCCTTGCGGTCGAATTTGCATAATTTGGCAGTGAATGTAAAATATGTCCTTTAGAATTGCTACGGGTTTCCTATTTTTGGAGTCTTAATAGAATTTTTAAGTGGTTTGCTCACGATAGAGTTCAGTAGTGTGAGTGAGAGATAGGAAAAGACAGATTTATAGATTTGGAACGAGAGAGAGAGAGAGAGAGAGAGAGAGAGAGAGAGAGAGAGAGAGAGAGAGAGAGAGAATGCGTGTTTGTAAATGTGCTCGTATATCCATTATATATATATATATATATATATATATATATTATATATATATATATATATATATATATATATAAATATATAAATATAGATTAATTCTTAGAGAGTCGTTCTAATTCACCGATATCGACTGAAGTGATGGTATTTGGCATCATAATATTGCACACAATGACCTCTCGTGTTATTTTTGTTTTGCGTCAGGATATAATCCAGAGTCACGGCGGGATATAATATTTCAGCCCGAATTGGATTCAAGTCTGATGTCACAAAGAAAGTCAGTACTTTTTATTCTTCATGATGGCTAGAACTTTTTCACATGCCATGTGATCAGAATGTCTAAAAATCAAAACATGATCAGATTTATAATGTTTTTCTCCCCTGGATACCCTTTAATGCTCGTCAGAGAAGTATTTCGTAAGGGCGTCCGCCATTGTTTCCGATAGTTTAGTTACTATGCGTCACGACTGTCGAAGCCTGACTTGAAATGAACTTTAATGATTTAAACTTCATCATAAGACAAAATGAATTGAATTAAAATATTCTTTTTGTAATGATTTGATTTTGTCTAACTCTGACGTTAATGTATTAGCATTGTGATTGGAACCTTTTCAATGCTACCAGCCATCATTGTCCGATACACAGCACACATTTAAACAATGTAACGCAGTCTGAAAGGTCCTGAAAGGATTTTATTATTGAAATGTCATTAAAATGGAATTGAATTTGGTCTGACGTCTTACTTTGTGCCGTTTATTATCGCTCTGTATTGAATTGTGATTTTAAGGAATTGTCGCTTTGAGTTTACGAGGATGACGCTCTCATAGAAAACTGTAAGTCATAAGTTTTCATGGTTTCGGATTTTTAAAAAAAGTTGTTTCGGTTATTAAGTCTCTCCTTACCAGCCATTTTCAGGATTTCCCCCAAAAATTTACACCCAACTAACACAAAAATATATTTTATATCACTATAACACAATAGCAGTAAGTTCTTGCGATAAATCATTTCTGTGGCAAAACATGCCCTACAACACACTGTTCATTTTCTATAAATTTTATGATGTACAAGAGAAATTTGAATAAGAAAAATGTTGATTGTGTTTTAACAAATGTGACGATTTTCCTATAGTTGGTAAGGAGAGGATTAACTTGTCATTAGAGAATTACGAAAAACTCTTGCGAATAAAGACAAATAATGAAATATGAGCATTAATATAGCGCATTTTTATGGAATGAGATTAGCGGAAGAGTAGCGTTGGACGTTACCAATAGTCTGTGACGTCACCGGCGGAAAAGTTATGAGAGAGAGAACGTCATGTTGGTTGTGCGCATGCGTCTCTCGTCCTCCCGGATTGCCATGCTCAATGGGCTAACCATATTTCAATCATTCCACTGAAAGGCTATCCCGAATAATCACATCAAGTGGTTCCGGATCTGAGGCAGCCTTTCATTGACGATCTTGACCGACGTGCACTTATTTGCAGGTCTGATAACCCATTTTTGACACAAAGTATTGTCCATTACAACAATGTGAAAATAGGCCCATAAGTGGGTTCGGTTGCCAGATCCTCATAATATAGGTATACGTCGACCTTGTCCCATTTAATCATCTCTCTCCTCTGATTGTCCTAGAAAGTCGAAGTTTGTTCTATTTATTTCTCAGAGGTCTTTATTTGGTGAAAATTGATGGAAGAAATAGAAGCAGAGGAAAGCTCTCTTTACACACGGGGTTCAACAACTCGTCGTGGTTTGGAGCATTTCCTATAAGAAAAAAAACAAGATGTGAAAAACAGTCTGTCAGGTATTTCGTAAATCAGTAAATAAAAATCAAGTTATATTATACTCACAAAGAGACATTTAAGAACAAAGAAAGTAGAAACTCGTTGTAAATTGCCCAGCTAATGAAGCGGCTTTCGTTGAATTCTGAGGGAGCTTTCCTCACTACGATGCATAAACGAACTCCCCATAACAGCAACAGCAACTCAGCTGGAAAGAAATGAATAAAATAATACTTACGTTTCGGGTGTCTTACAATATGATCATCATCATAAAAATGCTTACTACTACTACTACTACTACTACTACTACTACTACTACTACTACTACTACTACTACTACTACTACTACTACTACTACTACTATAATGTACTACTACTACTACTACTACTACTACTACTACTACTACTACTACTACTACTACTACTACTACTACTAATGCTGCTACTACTACTAGTACTACTACTTCTACTACTACTACTACTACTACTACTACTACTACTACTAACTACTAATACTACTACTACTACTACTACTACTACTACTACTACTACTACTCTACTACTACTACTACTACTACTACTACTACTCCTACTACTACTACTACTACTATTACTATTACTACTACTACTACTACTACTGCTATTACTACTACTACTACTACCACTACTACTACTACTACTACTACTACTACTACTACTACTACTACTACTACTACTACTACTACTACTACTACTACTACTACTACTACTACTA
>NC_088366.1:33818869-33841369 GCF_034508935.2 Berghia stephanieae
TACTACTAAAAATGTAATGATGATGATGATGATGATGATGATGATGATGGTGATGATGATGATGATGATGATGATGGTGATGATAAGTATTTTGATAATAATATTGATGATAATTATTGATTATTGTTGTTGTGTTTTTAATGTCATTGTTGTTATCATACTTGTAATTAATATCACCCATATAATTAAAATGAGTATAGATAGTATGCGCTTGGCTAGGAAGCTCATAACATTGCCATCCGGAAGTATAACGGACCAACACACAAAACTGTGTGTATCCATGAACGTTTATAGTCAGGCTAATACAGTTCAGTGAGCATTACTCATAAACGCGGATGGCAAAAAAAAAAAAAGCAATAACAAAGACCTGAGTGACGTCATCTTCGAACTATCTATATTATCCTTACCAATGGCTGTTGCATGATCCCACCAATCGGCTGAACACAAGTAAGCTTTCAACCCACCCACGTTTTTACCTGGGAAATTAAATATAAAAAGCATGAAAATCATACAACAAGCTATTGGAACCTGTACCAGAAACATAGAATTGATCACTGCGGTGTATGTTCCAATTCGTCGTGCAAAATAGGGAATAAAAGTGTGACGTCGAAAAAACTAGTTCAAATCTCATTGGAAGTGTTAAGCTACCCTTCTTGAGGACTGAAGACATACCTTGTGTAATAGGATTCAGTAGTCTGATGTCACGCAGCCCGGCAATGGCTGCCATCTTGGTTCAAAACAAAGAAAATCATTACTTTTTATTCTTCATGATAGCTAGAACTTTTCATTCCCTTTTCATATGCCTTGTGATCAAAATGTGTAACAGTCAAAACATGATCAAATTTATGTTGTTTTTTTTTCCTACTGGATACGCTTTTTATGCTCGCCGGAGAAATATTTCATACGGGCGTCCGCCATTGTTTCGATAGTTTAGAGCCAGTGTTACTAAGTTACCATGCGTCATTCGGAAGGAAGTGACGTTACGACTATTGAATCCTATTGATCTTATGGTTTTGACAGTGATCGCATCTTATTTTCTAGTCTGGCTGTTGATTAAAATCATCCATCCTCACTCTTTTACGACCCGTAATTCTTAGAATCTGCCTTTATAGCATGCTACTGAAATAGGTATGCCACCTTATTATTAAATATGTAACCTATTTGTTAATCGTCATTGGAAGGACAGGCTACATAACATTTCCAAGTATTTTGGACCTGGAAAAATAGAAAGTGTGAAGTCACGTTTTCTTCTCTTTTGGTACAGACAAATTAAGGAGCAGGCACTGGTGTAAGAAATAGATCTGAAAAAGTATGTATGAAAACGTGGCAAAACAAAGCAAGATATAAAATAAAATAATTTTAAAAACAACCAAAAAAAAAAAAAATAAAAAAAACTTAACTGGGGATCGAACTCCAGACCTCTTGATAACCGATCAGATGTGCTACCATTACACCGCTCTGTTTCATACTCACTTTTTCAGATCGTTATGATTTATTCTCTTAACAAGGTCTATGGCTGAATTTTGTATGACATCTGATCAACAAAAAAACATGAATGATTGATTTGTGCAGTTGTCATAAGACCTTATTAGCATAAACAGGCAGTTACCCATTTCAATGCTGATAGTCGAGTTTAACCCTCCCCTCCCCCAAAAAAAAAAAAAAAAAAAAAAAAAAAAAAAAAAAAAAAAAACAAAAAACAACAAAAAACCAAAAAAAAAAAAAAAAACCAAACAAAAATCAAAAACAAAAACAAAACGAAACAAAAAAAAAAAAACAAAAAAAAACACAAAACAAACAAAAACAAAAAACAAACAAAAATCAAAAACAAACACAAAACGAAACAAAAAAAAAAACAAAAAAACAAAAACAAAAGAAAACAAAAAAATCTAGAGCATTCATATAGAGCATTATCCACTAAACATGCACAAAAGACTTTACAATTGTTCCCTAGCCAACAGCAACACTTAACATGTAGGGCGAGATATGACGCCTTTTAGGTGATATTGTACATTTTTTTCAGACAGAGACAACGCTGTTAACAGAAGAAAAATACCTTAGCGAAGTCCCAGGATTGAAAGTTTTTGCTAAGACGAGGGTCATTTAAATCGATCGATATTATTTGAAGGACGCGATTTCTGGCCAAATTTCTAAATATTGTGTTTTTCAAGAGTACGGCAGAGCGGAGGGAGATTATCTTGCAGTGGACCCCAGAAGGGATCAGGATGAGAGAAAGATGCAAAACAATCGCAGGAAAATAGCGGAGGGAAAATTGAAGGAATGGGGCGTGAGATGTAATTCATTAAGGACGCATTGTATAGACAATGGGTGGAGGTTCTTCATTGCTGTCTTCACTGTCACCGGCATAATGATTAGTAAATAAACAAGCAGGCAAGCAAGCAAGCAAAGCAAACAAATAGAAACAGTGGGAAATGAAGCGATTAACTCCCTCCCTACCAGCTATTTTCAGAATTTTACCAGAAACTTCATACTCACCCAACACAAAAATAGATGTTCCAGACAGTATAGTAATGAGTATATTCTATAGTTTGTTCAGAAAAATGAGCTCTGAAACACAGTGTCAAGTTTTTATAGCTATAACCAACTATAACAAAATGAAATCGGAATAAGAAAATTGTTGGTTACATCGTAACGAATGTGACAATTTTCCTTTGGGTGGTAAGGAGAGGGTTAAGAGTAATAGAAGAAATATCAATTTAGAAAATACTATCAGTCTCCATTAGTTGGGGGAACGATTGGGCCTTAGATCTCTAGTTTTCCTGTCTCGTCGCGATCTGAAAATTTGTTTATAACACAGTTCCAGACAAAGCAGAGGGAAACAAACTCGATGAAAATAAACCCCATCCCAATAATCAGCCTGCCTCGACGGGGATCGAACCTCAGACTTCCTGGTTCCCGAATCAGTAGGTTTGAGGTTCGAACTCCAATCGTGGTAGGCTGATTTTTAAAAGATTTTTTCTTGTATTTTTCTCTCTGCTTGTCTAACACTATGTCATAAACACTTTTTTCAAAACTTTATCTTAAAGATACTGTGCGCTTCGCTAAGAAACTCACAACATTGCCATCCGGAAATGTGATGGACCAACACACAAAACTATGTGTAACCTTAAACGTGTATAGTCTGGTTAATAAAGTTTAGTGAGAATTACTCATAAACATGGCTGGCAAAAAAACAATTACAAAGATCTGAGTGACGTCAACTTCATGCTATCTATACCAACGCCTGCTCCCTCATCACGGCACCGATAGCACATTTAAAGAGAAACAAAAAGTGAGAGGTTGGATCCTTTGTTGAGGAAGCTCCCCCCACCCCCCACCCCCCTACCCCTAGAAATGGCGGATCTTACTATTGGCGCTATGCGTTTAGGGAATATACTCACAACAACCGCCAGCCAGATGTAGCGTGCCAACATACAAAACCTCGTGTAACCTTAAACGTTTATAGCCTGATTGATCTTTAAAATCTGGTCTTTAAAATGATAACAAAGAGCTGAGTGACGTCATTTTCTTTCCATTTATATATTTCTTTTGTTTTTATCTTGCATCATTCTAACCTGCCTTAATCTTTCATTGTCGCGTTATTGATTTTCTTGCCAACTACATTCTCTGAGATCGTATTTACTCAACTCACTTTATTTATTACAATGATAGACCCTGGGTCTATATAAGCATTGGATTATTCGTAATGGGTCACTTGCGTGACAAGCTATGTTACTGATACATGGTATTGTCACATTCTCTAATGATTTAAATTTAACATTGAATCATTCAGGGACCGGCTCGATTTCTGGAGGGTCCTGGGCGCCTGGTTTCAATCACCAGAACGCCGACAATCTTAAATACTTTTCTGCCGTAATCTGGAAAAACCCATATTTTAAAATTTGGCCAGAAAACTCGTCCTTCAAATATCGATCGATTTAAATGGTCTTCATCTTGGAAAAAAAAACTCTCAAACCTGGAGCTTCGCGGGATGTACCAGATAAAGACAAATACTAAGTTTGTAGTCAAATTATTTAGAATTGTGAATTTTTGAAAACTATAAACAATAAAACTCAATATCTTAAATAATGAAAATAGAATTTATCTTTTTCAAGTTTATATTCAAGTTTAGAGTTAAATTGCTGCTGTCATAAATTTAAAGAATAGTTTGAAACTCTTCTCTGAGAGTGTTCAGAAAAAACGAGCACTGCTGAAATTGTCATTCTTTGTTTTTTTACAGGAAACTTTGGATCATTTCAGCGCAGGTTAAAAAGGAAGATGATGGAATGTATATAAAGTGTTATAAATCTAAGAGTTTCACTGCGCTGTCAAAATGGAAACAGAGGACGTCTACTATGTTGCAGGTCTGATAATCCATATTGTTATGGTCTCATTGTAGTAACGGCAATACTCTCAAACCAACTGAAAATATTTTCCATTACAACAACATTAAATCAGGCCCATAATTGGATTCGAAAGTCTGATGTCACGTCTGCCCAGCAACGAGCAGCTTGGTTCTAAACAAAGAATAACGGTACAATTTATTCTTCATGCTGGCTAGAACTTTTTCGTATGTCATGTGATCAGAATGTATAAAAGTCAAAACATGATCAGATTCATAATGTTTTTCTCCTCTGGATACACTTTATGCTCGTCGGAGAAGTATTACACAAGGGCGTCCGCCATTGTTCCCATAGTTTAGAACCAGTTACTAAGTTACCATGCGTCATTACGAGGGAAGTGACGTCACAACTGTTGAAGCCTATTGCGTTTGGTTATCAAACCTGCAAATATGTGCACCTAGCAAACAAGTAAATCCCATCCCAATTGATTCTTGTCTTAAGTCAAAGATCACACATTCAAGTTGTACCACGACACAATAGACAGCGTCCCATCAAAGAGGGACACGCGTGAATCTAGTCAGTGATAAACTTCAAAACACAGAATAAGAATTGTGATCAATATGGGTACTTTCAAATTATTGTAAACCATCATTCAACATAAAACATAAATAACCCAGAACCAAGGCGAGACGACAGAGTTCCATTTCAGGACAAAGACAGATAACCATGCAGCATGGGGAATCACTTCTCTATTATTATGGGGAAAGAAGAAACTCCAAGGGAATATCAATAGTCAACGCAGGGTTTCTACTGGATCTTGCTGAGGTAAGCTGACAAAAAATATCATTTTCATTTTGGCCAGAAAAAAATAATACTTCAAGTATTGATCGATTAAAATTACATCTAACTTATCAAAATTCTCGTTGGGGATCACTCGAATCGATCGTGTTTTTTTTTTTTTTTTTGGAATTATTTTGGTCAAATAGAGAAAAAAAAAACAACAATCAAAAACCAAAATCAAATAAAACGAGACAAAGCTGTCCCCTCGATAGATAAACAAAAACCGACACAAAACAAAAACAAAAAAGAAAACAACAACAACAAAAAAAAAAAAAAGATCAAACGAAAAACAAAGAAACACAACGAACAAAACAGAATAAAAATAAAAGCACAAACATACAAAAAAAAATACGGCAAAAGCAAAATATATACAACAAAAGCAACCCCCTCCCAAAAAAAAAAAAAACCAAAAAAAAAACCCAAAAAAACAAAAAAACAAAAAACAAAAACAAAACAAAACAAACAAAAACAAAACAAATCAAAAGAGAACAAAAAAAAACAAAACAACAACAGGATTTTATCAGACAACAGCAGGCGATTCCAATGACAACCTTTCGTTATTTTCATACTAAAAGGATATGGTCAATCACTGACAATATAAAGTGGGAAGAGAAAATCCAATGGACTCCACCCCAGAGCAACGACTTCATACGAATGCCCTCAATGTCTCTAGCCTGCTATGCTTCATACCAATCAAATGGTTATATGATCCACTAACCCCTTTCACAATAACTTGCTTTATAATGTAGTAAAGTTAACAATAGGAGAATGTACCATTATGTATGATCGGTATTATATTTTGGGTGGTTTGGCTGCTAAGCACTCAATTTACAGTCACAAGTATGAAACTTGGATAAAGGCTATTGATGCTATGTGTTTAGGTAAAATACTCATAACATCCATCTGTCGGATATAATGTACCAACACACAAAACTATGTGTTGCCTTAAACGTTCATAGATTTAAATTATATCAATCTATGAACGTTTTAGTGAGAACTAATAATTAAAATCTTTGTCTAAAAACAATAACAAAGAGCCGAGTGACGTCAATTTCGTTCCATCTATATTATATTTTAGCTAGGACAAAGGATAGAATGTCTGAAAGTGACGATGACCAATTTGTTGTCATATTGCATTAAAACTACTTTTTGGAATTTGGAATCTGGCTCGCCCCAAAGTAATGTCCAAAATTGAATGTAATTGCTTCAAAAAAATAAAAATAAATAAAAATAAAAAAAAGAGAAGGAAAAAGAAGAAAGAAACAAATTACCAAACATGGAACGTTTTCGGGCTCAAGGGCCATTCTTGAGCTAATAATTAAAATAACGTGAATACATCAGTTTACATCCAGACAGGCGGCAGAAATGAAAACAACTGAATTTAAAGTGATGTAGACGCCTTTCAGGTCTGCAATAGACACGCCCCAACCATTGCCATCGTCTCCTTTTGATGAGACATTCTGAGACTCCACCTGACCTCTGCTTGAGATTGTATTCCGCCAGGATTCGTCGAAAACTTTTATTTTGTATTATCTCAAATTTCAGGATGGTACTTTCTGTCATCTTCCAACATTCTGATCCATAGAGCAAAACGCTCTGACACATACTTCTAAAAATCTTGATATCAGTGCTGGGATACAATCCCGTGCTCTCCAAATTTGTTTAATCCGTCGCAGACTTGAAGAAATATTGACAAGGAAGGCTCTTCGGTACACACTCCAAGGAAAGAGGAAGCGAGGAAGCCCTAATATAAGGAGACCTTGGAGACGTAGGGTGGAGAAAGACCGTTATGCAGAGAGGTCTTTTTCTCGAGGTGACCCCAAGGGTAGCAGCTGACAGGACCAGGTGGCGACCCCTTGCATCGTCTCAAGTGCCAGTAGACCAGGAGAGGATTGTGTGAGTGAGTGGCTAACGCTATTACTGTTTTTGTTATCGGCTGAGGAAGGGCTTTCAGCCCAAAAACGTCCGTGTTTTTGGTATTCTTTTATTTTTCCCCCCTTTATTTTATGGAGAAGTTATATTCATTCTTGTACAATTCTTTTTTTTAACAGTCCACAACGTCTATCAGCTCTAACATAACACTGGTTTTCAACATTCAGTCACATATCTTTTAATGAAAATATTTTTTTTAAAAACTGTTCTATTTTTCACATTGAAATTAGATTTCATTGATCAGATGTTTTTTCTTGCAAAACAACTCGTGAGAGATTATAGACTTTTTGGGAACCTTGTCATTATTTGTAAACATCGGGTTGTTTGTTCTCTAACGATGCAATGAATGAAGGGTCTTGTTTGAATAACCGATCTCAACACACCATAACTTCTTAATCTGTAATGAAAGGCCGCCAATGAATGGAAAATTTTTTTCAACCTTAGTTCAGCTGGTACGCGCTATCTTTTCCCACAAGTAATCATAATAAGAACTTTAAGAACGTTATTTGTTGTTTCTGAATGGTGGTGGTTAGTTCATGTGTTTGAGTATTTGACTCATTAGCAAATGGTTTCGATTTTGAATCCGGGTAGAATTATTTTTCCGGACCCTTCTATCACTAGACCACAAAGCGCCAGAAATATACACCAAGGACTGTTTTGCTTCCGCAATCTTCAGTTAATTCTATCCTAAAAACCATCAAAGAAAATCGCCTTGAAATTATAAAAAGAGGAGGCGCTTTATTATTACTTTTTTTTTTCTCTCTCAAAAAAGTTAATTCTATATCCTTGGGGAATGGGCAGAATTTGGGACAGACATGAGGATTTTTTTCTTGAGAAAAGAAAATCCTTCCCACATGAAGGGCGTAGTGGAAAAAATTAGTACTCAAACGTTTAACCAGTTAACTGCCGTACTCTGGAGGGAGAAATAATTGGCCGGAAAATTCGTCCTTCAAATATCGCTCGATTTAAATGACCCTCGCGAGGTCCCAGGTTTGAGAGTTTTGGCTAAGTTGAGGGTCATTTATCGATCGATTTTATTTGGACGTGTTTTCTGACCAAAATTTTTAAACACGTGTCTTTCCAGAGTACAGCAGTTAACTGGTTAAAAAGATTTTCCACTTCAAATGGATTGGACGGGAGAAAAAATGTCATGTGTTGAGGTTGTTCTATTTTTGAGAAAATTTACGATTGTAATCCGTAGCAGTGACGAAACAACACTACATTGGTGTTCTAAGATACTAGGGCATTTACATCGGGTTGTTCATAACCAGCGGGGTATTAATGCCTCGCGGTGGTGATGTCCGCGCACGCCTGTGTGCGTGTATGTGTGGGTGTGTGTGGGGGGGGGGGGGGGGGGATCAACATGTCTTAATCGCCAGGTTACAGTGCTTTTTAAAAGAGTTTAAACACAGCAATAAGTATTTAATACATTGTTTTTTTTGTATTTGCGAAACGTTAAAACAAAGTCACGCGAAATTATGTTTTCTTTTCTTTTTGTAGATCAAATGGCATAATTTAGTTTATGGGCAGTTGTATTAGAAAGTCACGCCAACTCTAATAAGACGAGAGCAAGTATCTACGTTGAAGAAAATCAAACAAATAAATACATAACTAAATAAATCAGTTTTGGAAATCTTACGTTCTTCGGGCTGCTTCATTGTAGGTCCGTTGTGACGTTTCCACAAAACAATGATATCATGTTTTCTGTTCCACTGATGCAACCACCCCAGAAAACTCGACCTTCAAATATCGATCGATTAAATGACACTCATTTAGTTAAAACTCTAAAACTCTCAAGGAAGTCACAGTGGTGAGGGTTTTTTTTTTTTTTGACAAGTCGAGGGTCATTTTAATCGATCGATATTTGAAGGACGAGTTTAGTGGCCAAAATTTTATGAATGTGTTTATCAGAGTGCAGCTGCTGTACTCACCTTCCACCACGCTGGGCATGCCAGCTATCGTCCTAGCGGTCAAAAGCGCTGCAAAGACCAGTACGATGACCACCAGCCTCTTGATCAAATCTCCATCAGAGATCTTAATTCTCTGAGCTGATCTCACTCTAAACACCACTGATATTCTGGGTATAAATAGTTTAATAAATGAAAAGATAAATGAATAAATGAATAAATAAAAACACAAATTTAAAAAAGATACATGATGAATACATAAATAGATTGATGGTAAATAGATCAATAATATGAACATGTATAATGAATGATTTCCACGGTTTAACTATGCCCAATGTTCTTCATAATGCAGTATAACAAATTTACCAAGCAGGCCATATATCAATACAGTACATTATGTCGTCTATGTTGAAGTCCCGTTAGCTAAGTTGGTAGAGCACTCCCTTCACACGCAAGTGGAATATATGATCAATACCGGGTGCAGTCGAATTAAATATTTTTCTGACCCCTCTGTCCTCCCAGCAGTGATTGGGTAGTTGGGTATATTAGATCTGGTGGAAAGTACTTTGCGATAGACAAGCGTCCTATCCAAAGGGTAGCAAGTAATTGTCCGTTTCATGCTCAAGAAACCGGGATAAACTACGACTCCATGGGCCTTATGGCTCGGAAGGACTACTTCATTTCTGTCGTAAGTAAGGTTCTTTTTGTAAAAGTAATCTTACAATATATGAGACCAGTTAGGTAATAAATCTATATGCGCCTTATCGTGAACCAATCATACGATGTCATGGTTGCAGATTTTAAAACATTTTACCCATCTGATTCTTGACCAGAATCAATATTTCTGGAGACATCGTACAGCTGAGCCATGGGACGACAAAAGAACTTACCTCCAGGTTTTGAGCAACAATGCCCCGTATGACACCGCGAATCCAATCTCCCTGAACCACAGACGCATCGTACACGTCAAAGTACTCGCCTCAAAGTACGAGATAATTATCTGAGGGGATAGAGGGGAAAGCAGGACAGGACAAAAGGGGTTGAGGGAAGTGGAATGAGAGAAGGATAAAGAAATCAAATTTAAAATAATTGTGCAAAATTCATAAATGATTTGTTATGATTAATTTGATGATAATGATGATAAAATCTAAAATATTAGCGATGATAATGATGCTGATTATATAATAATGATATGCTACTACTACTACTACTACTACTACTACTACTACTACTACTACTACTACTACTGCTACTACTACTACTACTACTACTACTATTACTACTACTACTACTACTACTACTACTACTGCCTACTACTACTACTACTACTCTACATACTACTACTACTACTACTACTACTACTACTACTACTACTACTACTACTACTACTACTACTACTACTACTACTACTACTACTACTACTACTACTACTACTACTACTAATAGTACGAATAATAATAATAATAATAATAATAATAATAATAATAATAATAATAATAATAGTAATAATAATAATAATAGCAATAATAATAATAATAATAATAATAATAATAATATAATATAATAATAATAATAATAATAATAATAATAATAATAATAATAATAATAATATATGATGATGATGATGATGAATGATGATGATGATGATGATGATGATGATTTATATAATAATAATATAATAATAATAATAATAATAATATAATATAATGAGGCAAGAACCAAGGAAACAATAATGTGCACACAATTTGTTAGAATGCTTCAAAGTCTAATATTCAGTAGGATAGAGTACTCAATACATATAGGACAAAGTAGAAATAAATTAAATACATTTTGAGTCATTCACAAAAAGCCTTCTTCGCATAATACTTGCTGGTAATGTTTTTTTTCTCCAGTAAATATAAACTTATTGTACATTTTCAGATTTGTCTGGCTCTGTAACATTTTTGCTCAAAATCGTCCTACAAATGTGTAACATTGGTGACCTTTCGTCTCAAAACGGTATTATGTAGGGATGATCTAGGTTCATGAAATGTAATTTATAGTCACACATATGAACCTTAGGGTTTGTTTTCAATTTGTTATAGAGTGGTGAATAATTACAATTTCTTCATCAGCAAAAAACTCAGACCTTTTTCTTCTCATCATTCCAATTCTAAATTCACTTTTCGGGGCCTGATATATTCCGATATAACACCGTGTTGAAGCGATGGGTAACATTTATGTTTTAAAACATGGAAGACAAACTCAACTTACAGGAATATACAAGAAAAATGCACCGAAAAGAACTACTCTCATAAGGGCTGGACTTGCCGCCTTTAAAACCTGTAAAAAAATTGATAATTTCCGTATGAGAAACAGCGATTTTTATTATTCTATCCTTCCCCAAATATTATATATTGTGATGCATAATGATGACATGTTTACAATGATAATTTGTGACGTCAATTTACCAAGCGTTAAATTTCCCCCAAAAATACGCACTTTTGTACATGTCGTTTATTTAAAGATAACAAAATGGGAATCGACTGAGGGTCGGATAACGTATTTTTTTTTTTTTTACAATCTTGCGTTTTTTAAGTCAAACTTTGTTCCAAACACGTCTGGGATTCAATAAAGCAAGATGTAACAATTGTACGAGTATTAGAAGATATTGTTAAATGATCGAACTTTTCGTGCAAAAACATTACTTCATTACAAATCCGTCTAAACGTCAAGATTTCAGTAGTGCAAAGGTTCTGAACATGCGTTGCTTTCCTATTTTCCTTTCCTGTTATACCCGTATTCTCGAGTTCATGATGATGTCTTACTACGCCACACAATAGTGTTCAACAGAGAAAAACATACATTACATCAGTAGTAACGCGCGCATCAAATAAATGTTTTCAAACCACTTCATATGTGACCCCAAGCTAGCAACAACACTCAACGTTTACTTGGAGACACAGGGCCTAGTTACAGCAACACCGACAAAGGCCATGCTGTTTCCAAACAGGTACTCATTCTACAACTAAGTACAGCGAGGGATGTGAGTAAATAGGCTTTTCCGAGGACTCAACTTTTAGTCAACCAGAGTCTGAGTCGGACTTTGGACCAACAAGTGTCATACTACAAAACCACAAAGCTGGTAGGATTAATGAAAACAAATTACATAATATTTAAAATTCACAGTGTCTGACCTGCATCATGGCAGTATTTTTAATTAATTACTGTTTCATAATCAATACTGCCGTCCAATAAAATAAAACATTAAAAAATAATTCAGCCAGGGAACTTTTACACCACAAATCAAAAGACGACCTCAACTTGTGAAAAAAAAATTCCCAAACCAGATATTTCCAAGGAATCACTGAGACAATACTTTCTGACAAGTTGTACGACATTGTAATCCAGCGATTTACTCATTGAATGGTGCGGCTATGTGGTCGTGTGGTATGACACTCGCTTTCAGATCGGAAGGTCCGGGGTTCAAGCCTCGCTCGGCGCATAGGTGAGTCCTTGGAGAAGGCTTTTTACTCACATTATCTCACCGTACTCAGTTGTAAAATGAGTACCTGGCCGTTAAGAGTGATGTTTCTGTCCGAAAAAAATTGACATATCGCCTAACAGGCGTCATGTCCCGTCCTCAGTGTTATATGTGGATGTTGGCCAGGAACCCCTTGTAAAGCGCTTTGAGTACGTTGGATATTGCGCTATATAAAAGCTCATTAATTTTTTTTTGGGGGGGTCAAATATAAAAAAAAGATCTTTTTTATCTTTTACATACGGCGGGCAAAAATTGATCTCGAGATAACATTCGCGTAAATCTCCACACTTGCACGTTTATATGTCTAACATCTTAATCAATCGCAAATGTCATGTTATTTATCATAAAATATATAGTATTTTTGTGTTGAGCTGAGATTTTTTCAATAAAATAATAAGGCCATAACCTGTAAATAATGCGAAGCAGAAGTCGTGACGTCATACATTCCACTTTACCTTGGAAGTGTGTAACCAGTTTGACATACGGAGAACTAACAATGAATGGGTTATATATTGTTGATCCATAAAGTGGGATAAGTTTTAACTAGGAGGATGGTAGACATATTCTTATGGTTATGGGGCGTAAAAGAGCAAGAATGGATGATCTTTATTGACGACAATCGTTCATTTAGGCTATCAATTAGATGCCATCATCTGAAATCAGATCAGTTTCTCAGGTCCTCCAGTGGACTGATTTCACACTTCCAAGGAGATTGAAACAAGTGGCTTGACATATTAAATTGAGCTTTTATATAACGCAATATCCGCTAAAATTTGCTCAAAGCGCTTTACAAGGGGTCCCTGGTCAACAGCAACATTTAACATGTACGACGGGACATGACGCCTGTTAGGCGATATTACAATTTTTCGGACAAAGGCAACGCTGTTAACGACCACGTACTCATTTTACACCTGAGTACGGTGAGAGAATGCGAGTAAAGAACCTTTTCCAAGGACTCAACAATGCGCCGAGCGCGAGGCTCGAACCCAGGACCTTATGATCCGAAGGCGAGTGTCATACCACTAGACCACATAGCGTCACGACATGACACAAGTGTTGTTCTCTATTACACGTTATTACAATTCCATCGTCAAAACCAATGGATAACTATATACATAATAAAAATTAAATCCCAGTATGAAAACTTATAAATATATATGCATAACATTAAAAAAATATATTCACGTTTCTAATTGACTGACCTTGACCGTTCGGTACTGGACGGTAAACCAGACGAGAATGAATAGAAAGGACATGATGAGAACAGAAATGGCCAAAATGACCGACCTCATGATCCAGTTCAAGGTCAGGATGCAAGGTGAAGGGTCAATGCATACGTCACATCCTACAGCACAAGGCAGACACTCGAAGTCGTCATTATACCGATTTTGAACACCCTTGATGGAATAAAAGGAATATCATCATTAATAAATATAATGATAATTATGATGACGATGATGATGCTGCTGCTGATGGTGATGTTAATGATGATGATGATGATGATGATGATGATGATGACGACGACGATGATGATGACATGATGTGAAAGATGAAAAATGACGATAACGATAATTATGATGATGATGACGATGATATGACAATGAAAATGACAATAATAATAATAATAATAATAATAATAATAATAATAATAATAATAATAATAATAATAATAATAATAATAATAATAATAATAATCATCATCATCATCATAATCATAACAATGAATAATAATAATAATAATAATAATAATAATAATAATAATAATAATAATAATAATAATAATAATATAATAATAATAATTATAATAATAATAATAATAATCCAGAACATCTCACACACCCAATTTCCCGATCACGGCTGGATGGATGTTGAGGATATTAAATGTAAAATCCCATTCCCAACGGCATACCATCTTGTTGCCTGAACCCTGGCTCAACTCCTCGATCGACTTAATAACGTCGTTTTGTGAGTTCCAGAGCCATACCGCGACACTATAGCTCCACATTAATAATAAACCCAAATTTAGAAATTAGGGAGCAGGCACAGAAATAAGATAATGACCTGAAAAAGTGTGTAGAAACTGTGTATGTCTGGCACTGTTTCATACACACTTTTTCAGATCTTCAATAATAAATGCACTTAATCGGCTAAACAATGATATTATGCGATTTGACGATGGCAATACAGATGGCCAAGGTGTGCATTGAGAGCGGACAATAACCGATTGCTTCATTCAGCACGAAGGAAGGGAGGAGAGAGGGATAGAGATAGATAGATGGATAGATGAAAGAGAGAGAGAGAGAGAGAGAGAGAGAGAGAGAGAGAGAGAGAGAGAGAGAGAGAGAGAGAGAGAGAGAGAGAGAGAGAGCGAGAGAGAGAGACTTTAACAATAAACGTAGAAGAAGAGAGGAAAGCTGTTAGCTTGACCTGACACGAGATGAGAACAAGACAGGTGTGCACACAAATGTTACCATTCGCCTCAAAACAATATGTTGCCGTGCCGTGATGCACTAGCCAGACCACAGACTGGCTGTTTAAAGTCAAGATGGTCAATAATGATATGGAATTTTTTTTGGTCATTTTAAGATAAATATAGGTTATTGATTGACCTCAATAATACAACATAACTACTCATTCCCAGTCTTATACCCTTGACCATAAATATAAATTCTATCTTTTGTGAAGTGAAATAATAAATGAAGAATATTGTCAAAATTGAATTAATAGATATTAAAAGTCTGATATAACTACTTTTTAGTTTGTGTTTTGTCACCATAATAATTTGGTAACGGCATATTTACGAGATAAGGCATAAGGCAAGGGTTGCGATAGGCGTCTAAGTTTACCTTTCTCTTCTTTTCGTATTCGTCTTCCACGACAGTTCCCTTGAAGTATTTCTCCGTGGCCGTAAGGTTGGGATAGTAGAATCCATCCTGACAAACACACTTGTAGGAACCTCGACGGAATCCAAGCCCGCTGATTGGCTCACACTGAAGACAGAAAATAAAATCTATGAAAATTGAATACGGACGACGTCATACCACTGTAAAATGTCGTTTTTCTCAAGTCAAACAAATTTTATAATTTCGCCTAACAGGCGTCATGTCCCGTTCTAAATGTTACGTGTTGCTGTTGGCCAGTGACCCTTTGTAAAGCGCTTTGAGCACGTTTAGTGGATATTGCGCTATATAAAATCTCAAGTTTTTTTTGTTTTGTTTTTTTTTAAACTATGCCGATTGAAACTGTGGACTGTAAAAGTAATCATCATCAATTTTCACCATCAGCATTCGTTTGACATGTCAACTTTTGTAAATTGATAAGTCTCAATTAATTAATATATAATATTCAAACATATCCAATGTCATAGAGTTAAAATTGGCTTTGATAATGTTTGTAAACCACGAATCCGTCGTTATCAAACATTATCAAAGTCAATCTTTACACAATTAATGGAATTCAATTTTTGTTGGTCTCAAACTTTAGATGATTCCAAATTGCTACAGTTCTCTGAATTACGTATTTTCCTTAGATACGAATTACAGATAAGTGGGAAGAACAACTATGATTGGAAATACATTGACTCATGCCATTCAAGTCTTTGATCCAATTCTACAAGACCTAAAGGTTCCATCGTGTTTATGACCAAAATGTCGTGTTTGTTTTTCTGACTGTTTATGTTGACAGTAAGTTGGAGTTCACTAATCGAATTTGAAGAAATCCTCCTAACGCCAATGAAGTCGTGCCCTCTCCTTGTGGATCTATTCTAAAGCTTGTTATTTTGTTTTTATGTTCATTTTTTAAATGATATAAATTGATGCACTATCGTGTCGTGGGGATTATTTTATGTCCTCGCCAAATTCAACTATTTGATAGTATCACAGCATTGCTCTGGTTTGATTTTGTTTTGGTTTTCAATTCTTGGCTATTTATCATAATTTTTAAAAAAAATTATTTTGCTTTACTCAAGATGCGACGCAGAGGAAATAATTATTAAAAAAAAAAACACTTACAAAAATAGCAGCGGGAGCGAGGACGAGAGACGCATGCGCACAACCAACACGACGTTCTCTCTCTAATAACTTTTCCGCCGGTGACGTCACAGACTATGGGTGACGTCCAATCAAGGGACGGTACTCTTCCGCTAATCTCATTCCCAATAGAAGAGCTGGGGCGGGTAGGGCTCTATAAGGGTCTTGCGAACACCGTTTCTTTAATGTTGCCGTCTTTCGAGTAGCGAGCCGCTCGCTTTGGCTCACATCCCCTCTCTCTGGTCTGTGCTTCGGCTTGCTTAAGTTCGCTGCCATGGCACAAACGAGACCGAGATGTCTAGTTTTAATGATCTAGATATTTCGTTTCATTACCTAGATGTCTCGTTTTGTGTACGCATACACATGCGCACTTTGTGTATAGCAAAGCGAACCATTTGCCAGTCAGAAAAAATAGAAACAGCAAAGCCATGTTTGAAAAAAAAAATAATAAAAAAATAAAATTAAAAAAATACTCCGACAACAAAAACCGTTTAAAGGTTAATTTCAATCTTACTTGGACCTTGGACTTCGCGAAGTCCCAGGTTTGAGAGTTTTTGCGAAGATGAGGGTCATTTAAATCGATCGATTTTTGAAGGACGAGTTTTCTGGCCCGAAACGTTGCGTGTTTGGTATTTTGTTCATTTTTGAAGCTGTTATATTAAGTTTTGTTTATTATTTTTTACACTCCACAGCTTCTAGCAGCCTAGTATCACTTTGACTAAAATATAATATACTGCCTTCAACTTTGTTTTTTTAAAATTATCATTATAAGTATTGTTGCTAAGGTTAGGGTGAAAATCTAACAATCATCCAATTCTTTTCTCATTTCCTATTAATTTTTGTGTGAATTAGCCTTGTTCGGTTTTGCGTCAGAAGTCCCCTGGTTACTGGGTATTTTCAGATGTAGCGATAATTGATATTCAAAATACTAGTACGTATCTCACTTTGAAAGGTCTCATAATACGAAACTATTACTGTCTTTTCGATTCTATTGGACTCGCACAAAAGCTAGCTTCTTCTGCTTCCTTAAAACTTTACATATTTCGTTGAAATATTTTACTTCTTCAGTTTCCAGACGGCTGCAACATGTAAGAGTAAGTACGACAAAACAATCCCAACCCCCCCCCCCACCCCCAGCAATTTTGACATTAAAATCAATGTCCTTGATCCTGTCCATTCCAACATATATATTACGTGCTTGAATCTGTGGGTCACTTATTGAATCGGGTTATCAGACTGGAAACAATAATTTCATTAGCATGATCCTCGACCAAGTCATGTTGAAATTCTAAGGTTTCTGTACTCTCTCTCTCTCTCTGTCTCTCTCTCTCTCTCTATCTATCTCTCTCTCCTCCCTTCCTCTCTCACTCTCACTCTCTCTCTCTCTATCTCTCTCTCTCCTCCCTTCCTCTCTCACTTTCTCTCTCTCTCTCTCTCTCTCTCTCTCTCTCTCTCTCTCTCTCTCTCTCTCTCTTAGTCACTCATTCTTCCTCCTCTCTCTATATATCTCTCTCTGTCTATCAATATTTATATGCATACTCTCTCTCTCTCTCTCTCTCTCTCTCTCTCTCTCTCTCTCTCTCTCTCCCTCTCTCTTTCTCTTTACCCCAACAGTGTGATTTAGGTTTATTTTGGTATTTGAAAACTTGTTTATCAATTTAGAGCCCAACTTCCTCAATCTCATATAAATTTGTAAACGAAGGGTTCTGTCATTATTATTTACTTTCTCATTTTGGCATATTATTTTTCACTTCCTCATTTTCACATTTCCCGACACGAATCCCAAGCGACATAACAGAATAGATGATGTATTACTCCGCGCAATGACACGCCTTTGCCCATGGTACTACGGTTGGAGAGATTTGATTGGTTGGTTTCCAAAGGGCGGGAAATGACGTGTGGGTAAAGTTCGGAAACCTAAATGACACAGGCGGTTGGTTATGGGTCTAATTTAGTTACAATGCCGTCATCTGTGATATACGATGGCTTTTTAAAAAGTATTTTATTATGGCGTGTAAGACTGATTTCCTTGTCACAAAAACATTTTAAAAAGCCAGAATTTGTTAAAGTGAAGTTTACGAAGCATTCAAGGAAATAATGATTTTTTTTTTTACTGGTGTTGGTTGTTTACAGATTCTGACCTCTATTAATTAAAAAACTTTCTACACGTAGCTACTTATTTACAATTTGATAACCCAAATTGTTTTGGGCTCATTGTTATGGAATAGATAGGGGCAGCGTGGCTCAGCGATACGGTCTTTGCTTCGTATCCGAAAGGTACCGAGTTCGATCACCCGCCGCTTTCGCTGGCTGTGTGGCCTTAAGCAAGTCACCTCGCTCTAGCTCAATTTGCGACACTGCATTGCGGCCGACGCCTGGGTTATTCCAGTCTTCCCTTGGAATAGACAATTGAGACAAATTTCCCCTATGGGATGAATAAAGGGAATTTAATTTTAGTATCATTTATTTATTATACTCTCCAACCAACTTAAAATATTGACATTAAGACAATGTCACAACAAGCCCACAATTTCGTTCGGATTTCAGACTTGACTTTAAGTATTGCGTGCACTTTGATTGTGTCCTTATACCTAAACAACACATAGGAATTAATACTGAGACAACAAAGAAAATAATAATTCTACAGAACAAGAATTGCTTCAGAGAGAAATTTGCTTTGACGCCAAAAAAAGAAAAAACCCCAAAAAAACCCCCAAAAATCTCCCAAAACAAACAAACAAACAAAAAACAAAACAAAAAAAAACCCCAAAGAGACATACAACTTTAATGGCCACTTTACTGAATGAATGCATTTGATTCTTAATTTAGTCCCTTGATTGTTGAAAAAATAATCATTACAAGCACTGAAACCGTAGCCATCGTTTACTTCAAGGCTGACAACTTCCAAAAAATTACGTCAAAAGACAAGTCTTTGGTCACAAAAGAAAACAAATAGTGAACTGTATTCAAAAGGTCAACGAATGGAATCACTTGTTTCCTTGAGCTCTACTAACAACAACTCACTAGGCGCTACACAAACCTTTAAAATGACGTCAAACTCTAAGTCCTAGAGGGTTCTAGTGTCAGGCTATAGATAGTTCAAAGATGACGTCACTCAGGTCTTTGTTATTGTTTTTTGCCATCCGCGTTTATGAGTAATGTTCACTGAACTGTATTTACCTGACTATAGATAGAATGCGCTTGGCCAAGGAGTTCACAACATTGCCATCCGGAAGTATAACGGACCAACACACAAACTCTGTGTAACCATGAACTCTTATAGTCTGATTAATACAGTTTAGTGAGAACAACTCACAAACACGGATGGCAAAAGCAATAACAAAGACCAGAGTGACGTCATCCTCGTTCTATCTATAAACGTTCATGGATACACACAGTTTCGTGTGTTGGTCCGTTATACCCCGGATGGCAATGTTATGAGCTTCTTAGCCAAGCGCATACTATCTATAGATAGTATGCAGATGACGTCACTCAGGCCTTTGTTATTGTTTTTGCCATCCGCGTTTGTGAGTTGTTCTCACTAAACTGTATTAACCAGACTATAAAAGTTCATGGTTACACAGAGTTTGTGTGTTGGTCCGTTATACTTCCGGATGGCAATGTTGTGAACTCCTTGGCCAAGCGCATTCTATCTATAAGTTAACGATGGCTACGCTGAACTATCATCTAAGCATTGAGGCGTGTTGACATAATAGACACCAAGATTACCATCCTATCGGACAAACCTCATAATGGCAGTGATTGGTAAACATAGCAAACTTCACAGGTTCTACTATTGATGGTGTCTGAGTAAAAAGCATACACTGTTCTACCGCTTGATCAATAGAACCAACTGTAAACTCAAACATTTACCATATGATCGAGAAAATCGTGTGATAACTAGTCACCCATTTTGGTGGTATAAAAACAATAACTGATCAGAGAGAGGTCGATTTCATTCACGATGTTGTTTATAAACAACCGACCATGTTTGCCCAAAAACGAATTCCATGTTTTGATTGATCAAAAATCTACCGCTTAATTGGCTGTGATTTGTGAGTTTCGTTCACAAGTCGAAACCATCAAGACTTGAGAACTGTTCTTTACGTCTAAGTTGTCAAAAAAAATTGGGCAGAGAAGTTGTGACGTCACACATTCTACTTTTCCGGTTCCAAAAAACCTGGAAGTGTGTATGTAACTAGTCCTTCGGAGAATTAATAATGAATAGATTACATATTGAATCATAAGGGGGCATAACTATTTTGTAGCAGGATCTATAGGCAGATTCTTATAATCACGGGACATTAAGAGCGAGGATCAATGATCTTTATTGACGACCAGCATTTATTTCGACCAAAAAAATAAAAGGGCCATCGCTATGAAACCAGACGATCAATTACACAAAGTATTATTTAGTCCTCCGGAAGAGAGGTTTTACACTTTCAATGAGATTGGAACCTGCTTTTTGACGTCACATCATTTTGTCTCCTATGGTGTTGATCGTGATACAAATGCATTCACCTAATAGCCGATACATCGCCATTCCCTTAGCATAAAGCAATAATGAGCATGGTCAATGACCAGATGGTTGACAACCAAAGCAACAATTTAGCATGCGTTACATATCCAAGTACAAGGCAATGTACAAACAATGCAATGCTTGAATTCAGTGAATTAATTCTGGTCATAAATCCAAATATTAAAACAGCGCTCAGTCGTAAGCTTGCTTACCATCACAATAGCCCGGTTGTAAAATGACAAAACGATTATTATAGTTTTGCCCAGCAAACATTTAGTTCAAAAATCGATCGATTAACAACATCGCCAACATGTCAAAAGTCCCTTACTCATAATTCATTAAAGCGTCGGGTTTGAAATTTTTCGACGAGTCAGGGTCATCTAAATCGATTGGCCTTTGAATAAAAATGTTTTCACGCTATAAGTACTTTATAAAAGTGTTTTTATCAGGTTATGACAGAATTAAAAAATATTAAAAGCAAAAAAGCATTAAGCAAGACGAGGAGTGGGAAGCGGTATAGAGGAGTTTGAGGAAGAGAGAGAGAGAGAGAGAGAGAGAGAGAGAGAGAGAGAGAGAGAGAGAGAGAGAGAGAGAGAGAGAGAGAGAGAGAGAGAGAGATAGTATAGAAATGAAGAAGACTGTAGTAAAGAAAATATTGAAAAAGTACCGAACGGTGCGTTGCAATTGTAGATAAAGGGACATGTGCCTATCCAGTGTTCTATTTTCGTCTTACTCGACACTGTCATGTGACAAGACCAAGACAAGGACGTGAGGATTGAAAGGTCACGTGGTTGTTTGTGGCTGGCTGATGACATTTCATTACTGACGGGATTAATTTCCCGCGCACTGTAGGTATGAGATTCAATCCTATTTATTTATTTCTCATAATTTTTCTTCTACCGCCACGAACAAGCTTCCAAACATTTAGAGTATAGATCCAAATATTTACTTCAGTCACAAAAATTAAGAACTTTCGAACCCACCATCAAAACAGAGTTATAGAAGCCCCACAATTCATTCTTACATGACGTTGATTGTTTATGTGAAAAAGGATATAGATATAATTTTGTTCTTTCGTGCTTAGGGGAAATTGTTCTGTTATTTGGGGGCTATCTCGAGAAGAGAAAGAATCAGCCGCAGTGTAGCGCCTCGAAGTGGGAAAATCAAAAACAAAAAATAAAAACCCGCCTCAATAGTATGTTTGACCTCCAGCGTGTTTGTGCAAACAATGCAGGAGATGGAGGGAAGGGGAGGGGGGGGGGGGGGGCAGGAGATTTGAAATGTAATCAATTTCATAGGTTTCATTGAGGAAAACGTTTATTTATTTGCAGGTCTGATAACCCAAATTGTTATGGGCTCATAGTTGTAATGAAAATACCCTCAAATCAACACAATACAACACTGTTAG
>NC_088366.1:33850004-33862504 GCF_034508935.2 Berghia stephanieae
GGGGCCAAAAGGGAATTTGGGGGTAATCAACCTTAAATAATGCACCTCGTACAATGATCAAACCGATTTTTTTGTTGCTAAATGCTCTACTTCTAAATGTAATAAATACCCTGTGAAATTTGAATTAAGTTTCAAATTTTTTTAGAAAACATCATTACGTTTCGGGTTTCCCCCGATCAAAAAAAACGGACAATAAACAATACGACGAATGATATAAATACAAATGTTTTTTATTTATTCGAGCATTATTTTAAATTTTGGTAACTTTTTCCAATCTACTTTTTGGGCTTTTAATTTTTTGACCTTTCAGTGTTTGAAAAATCTTTTACACTTTATTTTAAAATTTCCCTCCCCCCAGACTTTCCGACTTTTTCGTACATGTACGATTATTAGTTTTTTTGACTTTACAGAGAAAACATTTCCTGAAATGTTGATATTTTCTGTTATGTTTTTTGAATTCCCCTTTGATTTTAAACGTTTTTATTTAGAAATACGTTTTAATATAAATTAAGACAAAAAAAACTTTATGTCGAATATATTTTAAATTCTCTCTCTCTCTTCTCTCTCCCTCTCTCCTTCTCTCTTCTAGTTTTTTTTTTATCTATCTATCTTCGACTATCTATTACTATTTTTTTTTTTTGCTATCTATCTATCTTTGCGTCTTGAGGGGAAAAGTTTTAAAAAAACCATACATGTTACATATTGAACTGATCCCCATTATTATAACCAGGAACAAAAAACCCCCCGGGGGCCGAAAGAAAAAACCGCCAAAAAACCCAAAAGCAAAATTTTTTATTTTCTAAAGAAATATGTAATGCTTTTGGGTCTTGTAAAATGAAATCCCTTTTTGGGCGAAGGTCAGGGGTTCGAGCCTCGCTCGGCGCAAGTTTAGTCCGGAAAAGCCTTTTTCCACATTCTCTCACCGACTCAGGTTAAAATGAGTCCTGGCCGTTAAAAGCTTGTCTCTGTCCAAAAATTTTTAATACGCCAACGGGCATTCCGCCACTGTTAAGTGTTCTTTTGGCCGGGACCCCTTTTTAAAAGGGGTTTTTACACATTTGGGTGATATGGCACTATATAAAAAGCTCATTTTTGCCTTTTTTTCTCGCGGGGCCAGAACAAAAAGCAAAAATTGTTTAAAAAAGTTCAATAAGGGGAAAAAACAGATTTTTCAAATTAAAAATTGGTTGGTTTTTTTTTTGTTTTTTTAAAAAAGTTTTTAAAAAAAAAAAACATAATAAATTTAAAAATGACGGGATTGGGGGTTGAAAAATGGTTCTCTACCTTTTTTCAAATCTTTTTTTTTAAATTTTTATATAATTCAAATTCTAAACACTTTAAAAAATAAAAGGGAAAAAAGGAACACAATACGAAATTTAAAATTTTTTTGGCATTTTAGGAAAATTTTGGGGGCAGTTTTTCCTGGCAGAACAAATTACTGTCCGTCTCCGTATGAAAGAGTGGGATTCGGGGAGTTACCTCATACTTCAACTGTACCCAATTGCTACCTACGCACAATAAATTTCAACACAAAACATCTTTTTCGTTTTGCCCAAAAAAAAACCCCCAAAAAAAAAATTTTTTCTATAATCAATAATAAAAAACCTTGAGTTTGAAAAAAAAAAAAAAAAAAGAAACTGAATTTTGGGGTAAAGACCCTTTGAAAATTGGGTTTAAATTTTAAACAATTAATTTTTTTCGAAAATTTTTTTTTTTTTTCCCAAAAGTGTTTTGACTAATAAAAATTTTAATTGATGATTTGATATAAACTTTTTTTCGTTTTCCCTGTGTAAAAAATACAGCAAATACAAACAAAAACCTGAAAATTTACCAAAATTTTTTTTAAAAATTCCAAAAAATCGTAAAAGTCTAAAATAAAAATTTGGCCTGTCTCCCAAAAGGGGGTTATGTCGAGAGAAAATAAAAAAAAAGAATTTTTAGTTTAAACCCCTTTTTCCTTACCACCTTTTTTAAATTTTTCCCAAAGTCACACCCACCCAAAACAAAAAAAACATTTCTTCCAAACAAAAACATAAGCACATTCTAACATAATATTTTTTGAAAATAGAGCCTTTTCAGAATGTCAATTTTTTAACAGCAAAAAGAAAAAACTATAGTTGCATCGAACAAAGTACATTTTTTAATGTGGGAAGGAAAAATTCAATTTAGGGTTTTTCAAAATCTGGGGTCTTTGATTTTTTTTCCCCCCTAATTTCCTTTACTGTCGCCCCTGTCTTCAAGCAAAAAGAAAAAAAAGATAATTAATTTAAAATTTCCCAAATTGAACATAAACCGAGTCTTGTACTTAAAAAAAATTTTAAAATTTTTTTTTCCCTTTTTTCCCGCCAAGGGGGGTTAACCAGGTCACTCCCAAAACCCGAAAGTAGGTTTTAAGGGTTTTTAGAGTTTTTGCCAAATTAAATTAAAATGATAAATATTTAAGGCCTTTTCCCCCGGCCAACTTTTTAAATATTTTTTTTCCGGACGATCAAGGGGTTAAAATGTCTTTTTAAAAGCGGGGTACCCGATCCTTTTAAGGTCTGGGGAAAAAAACAACTGGGAAAACGCGTAAAATTTTTTCCCTTCATTTCTAGAATTTTTGTCCCGACTGTTTGTTACAGGAGGTCATATTTTTTTGTTTTTCACCCCCTTTTCAACTCTTTTTTCCTTTGGTTGGCAAAGCCGATGTAATGTCTTGTGCTAGCAAATCCAAAAAAATTGCTTTTTTTGGGTTTTTGCTTTTTGTCCTGGATGAAAATTTCCATTATTTTTACTACATTTTATTTCAATTTTTTTCACAAAAAAAAAAAAAAATTCACTTTTAAAATCGCGATAAATTACCCTCACTCGCAAAAAACCCCAAAACCCAAACCCTTGAAGTTTTTGCAATCCCAATCTTGATTTTTTTTTAAAAAATAAGGCATTTTAACGTAATTATTTGAAGGGCGAGATTCCCCACCAATTTTTTTTTAAAAATTTTTTTTTCAGGATGGGATTTTACGGGGTTTGGGGTTTTTTATTCCCCCCTGAAACCAAAAGGGCCCAAAAAATCGGGGGTTTTTCCGTACAAAGATGATCCAAAACTAAAAACAAGAAAGCAATCAATTGCATTTTAAAATTTTTTTTCATCTAAAAAAAAGACATTTTTTTTATCCCTAAACCTTTGTGAGGCAATAAATTCTGTTGAATAAATCAGCAAAACTATCTACTTTTACGCAGACACAAAACTCGAATTATTAGGGGCCATCGCGAGAGGTTTTTCTATAACTAATTTTTTAATCCTCAAAATTTTTAAGCCCGCACCCAACTCGTCCCCAACTCGGGAAAAAAAACGAATCTAAATATTATTTATTTCATTTCACTTTTTTTAAAGCTTGTTCTTTTATTAAATTTTTTGTCTAAATTTTTCATCGTTTTTGGGCGAACTAACAAAAAAATGAAAAAAAACCCTAGAAAAAATAACCCTAATCATCTCCATTATTCCTCAATAAAAACTGAGGGAGTAAAACGTCTAAGTTTTTTGATAACAACAATACGTAAAATTTAAAAATTAATAAAATTAAAGTATTTATATATAAAATATTAAACATCCCCAGATAAGATAATCGTTTTTAAAACCTAAAATTGTCACAAAGTTTCAATTCTTTCAAAAAAAAAAACTTTTTTTTAAAACTTACCGTTATTTTTACTTTTGAAAAGTAAAAGCAACAAAATTTGAATCTAACTCTTGTTAGTTTTTTCTTTTAATGTTGCAACTCAACTGTCTTTGTCATGATTAAAGAATAAAAACCCACAGCCTTTTAAACGACCCTTCCAGTTCTTTTTTTGTTTTTTCCCAAATGACAAACAAAAAAAGGCGGTGTTATGGGAAGCATGGGGAAACGGTAAAAAACTAACCAAAGGGGGGCAAATAAAAAACAAACGAAATTGCACGCCCTCTTGAAAAAAAAAAGGGTTTCTCGTCTGCTTTTAAAGGTCCTATTTTAGTACGCCCACTGAGGTTGGTATTTTTGTATTACATTTAAAAGGTTTTTCATTAACTCCGGTGTATTTTTCCTATTTGATGGATTTTATAAACGTACGCATACACCCGTACATACATACATACATACATACATATATACACATACGCACACACACACACAGAGAGAGACACACACACACATCACACACACACAGATATCTCTCTCTCTCTCTCCTCTCTTCTCTCCATCTCTCTCTCCTCTCTCTTTTTTTTTTTTTTCTTTCTTTCTTTCTTTCTTCTCTCTCCCTCTCTCTTCTTCCTCTCTCTCTCTCTCGCTCTCTCTCTCTCCCTCTCTCCTTCTCCTCTCTCTCTCTCCAAGTGTCTCTTTTGGATCGTAGTAGATGAGAAGGGCAAATAGACTAATAGAATCCCATCCCCCGTTTGCCTCAGTACGATTCGATCCACGAGTTTGATAGATTAAACAGAAAATTGCTTTGTGCCTGTTCAGATTTGCCGTTAAAGCTACAAAAAATGGGATAATATGCTCAAATCGATTACAAAGGGTCCTTGACCAACAGCAACACGCAACATGTAAACGAGAAACGACGCCTGTTTGGCGATAGTACAAACTTTTCCCCGACAGAGAAAGCGCTGTTAACGGCCAGGTACTCATTTTAAGAAGTGTGCCTGAGTTCGGTAAGAGTATGTGAATAAAGAGTCTTTTCCAATTACTAAACTATGCGCCGAGCGAGGCTCGAACCCAGGACTTTCCTATCCGAAAGCGAGTGTCATTCCACACGACCACATAGCCGCACTATATGCATCTGAAGATAATTATTTACTTCTTGTCCTACTATGTCGACATGACATCATCGTGAGTGTGGATATCCGAGGACGGATACGATCGCTTTTCCTACATCTCTTCTACTTTTGTCTAAAACTGTTTAAATGGGGAGAAAAAAATACATTTGAAGAGTTGTCTATAGCTCACTTCAATACAACCGCAAAATGGTGCTACAGATAGTATGCGCTTGGCTCAGAAGCTCACAACATTTCCATCCGGAAGCATAACGGACCGACACACAATGTGTAATCTTGGTCGTTTATAGTCTGGTTAATACAGTTTAATGAGAATAACTCATAATCGCGGATGGCAACAAACAATAACAAAGACCTGAGTGACGTCAACTTCGTTCTATCTACAAATGTCGCATCTTAAACCTGCCTTCTCAAGCTTTTACTCAATATATTGTTTCTGTCCATCAATGGGTAATTTTAGTTTATTACATTTGGTTATTATTTCAAATCAGCAGGCCATACATAATCACTTTCTTTCATAAATACAAGTCGAATGTAAGGCATGCGTTTTGTATGGACAACCCTTACAATTCCTGCTATACCCATCAGGGAATACCTTTCTTTAGTTACTCTAGGGAGGAACATATTTATAGAGAGTGCATTCTTTTTAGACCGTACCAGTTAGCCGGGTCTTTATCTCATCAATTTTAACGTTTAACCCTCTCCTCACCAACCAGAGGAAAATCGTCACAGTCGTTACGATACAACCAACATTTTTCTCATTTTGATTTCTTTTGTAGAACATGAAATTTTATGAAAAATGCGATATTACAAATTTTCCCCGACAGAGACACGGCTATTAACAGTCAAGTAATCTTTTTACACCTGAGAACGGTGAGAGGATGTGAATATAGATCCTATTGCAATGACTCAACTATGCGCCGAGCGAGGTTCGAACTCAGGACCTTCCGATCAGAGTATGAGTATTATACCACACGACCACATAGCCACACATTTCTTGGCATATAGACTTTAGTTTCCCTTTCCCCCATCTGATTTAGCCCGATATAACACGTTTTGGGGGGATTGATAACAATTTCATCTTCGTTTTGTTTTTGTTTGTTTTGTTTTTTTGTTGTTTTTTGTTTGTTTTTTTTTAAAATATAAATTAAGAGTTCTAAACTAGTATCTTTTTAAAATGTTATTTTCTTTCCTCAGGTACAGTCCAATGGCGTTACAATGAGACGACCAACGGACCCATGGAGAATGATAGTGTCATTTCTATGACATACGAGGACGTCATTGGACGGTTCCATATTTCGACTGTGGGGGAGGCTATATCTGGATGATGACCTATACCGTACCTTTCTTTGGCTATTCTAACGGGACGTTCAAATTCAAGTAAGTGTGCCTAGCGTGGAGATCAATAACAATAATAAACCAGGAATAGCAGTTTAAATTTGATTTACAAAGAGAGATTATGTGTACGAGAGAGAGAGGGGGAGTACGTGGGGAGGAAAGTATTGGACTAACACATAGCGGGAAAGAGGAAAAAGGGATGCCCAAAGACTAGATAGTGGGTTAAGGTAAAGGATGGTATGAAAGAACTGGGCCTGGTGGAAGATGATGCCATGAACCGAGATGCATGGAGATGTGGCATTCATTATGGCAACCCTGCAAAATGCGGGATAGGTTGAAAGAAGAAGAAGGAGAAGAAGAAGAAGAAGAAGAAGAAGAAGAAGAAGAAAAGAAGAAGAGAAGAAGAAGAAGAAGAAGAAGAAGAAGAAGAAGAAGAAGTTTTGGGTATTTTCTTTGTCAACAAAACACGATAATGATACACTTAAAATGAGTGAGAGATAAGAGGATAGTTTTGTTAAGGCGAATAAACAAAACGTTGAAGGAGCATCATTGCTTCTATTCCATTTTATTATTGTTATTTATTTATTCGAGCTTCTAGCAACAACATTTGAGGTATAGAACTTGTGTTGTTTTTATATGTTCCTTGAACGTAAACATGTTTTGTGTTGGTTTCTTGACCAAGATACGAAGAGGTCAGTTTGTTCCGATTATATAAGATTGAAATCTGAAGCGTCCTAGATGGCAATGTGATCAAATGACGCATGCCCAAAGATGAGTTAAAAAATATCCCGCCATATGCAGACCATTCTGGATACCCGAAAACAGCGGGGCTACTTTATTAGTTCTGATAATACGCTTCAACATGTCGTAACCTCACTTCCCTCGTAATGACGCATTGTAACTTAGTAACAGGCTCTAAACTGTCGGAACAATGGTGGATGCCCTTATGAAATATTTCTCCGACGAGCATAAAAGCGTATCCAGAGAGGGGAAAAAAAACATTATAAGTCTGAACATGTTTTGACTTTTACACACTCTGATCACAAGACATATGGAAAGTTCTAGCCAGCATGAAGAATTAAAAGTACTGATTTTCTTTGTTTAGAACCACGATGCCCGCCGTTTCTGGGCGATGTGACATCAGACTATTGAATCCAATTTGATGGTACATGACCTACTTCAAAAAGAAGAAGAAGAGGAAAGAGATGATGATGAATATAAAATTCATAAATTTCAAATTTGATCCCCCCCCCCCCCTCACCCCACCCCTTCTTTCCCCTCTCTCTCTCTCTCTCTCTCTCTCTCTCTCTCTCTCTCTCTCTCTCTCTCTCTCTCACACACACACACACACACACACACACTCTCTCTCTGTGTATGTGTGTCAGTGTGTGTGTGTGCGTGGGTGTGTGTAGATAAGTATTTGTGTGTGTATGTGTGTGTGTGTATGTTGTCTTGTGTCTGTCTATATTTACCTTCTCCGAATCTAAGCGTATTGATTTACCTAAAATTTCTTGACTAAGTCTTTAAAATTTGATTTTAAGCACAGAGTTGGCTTTGCTATAATTCCAGACTGTCGATACTGGTCACAATTTTGTAGAAAATTGTCTTTAAACACATCCTCCTAAGATATCTTAAAACACAAATTATATTCGAATAAATAAAAATGCCATCAATTGTGAAGCTTTAATCATCAAAAACTTGAATTTAGAATCGCTCTGAAACGAAAACATTTAGATGGATCTAGGAATCATAACAAGTAATTACTTTCAGGGTTGTTAGTTTTTTTTTTATTTTCTATCTTTTTTCTCCTTTACCTTTCTTTATGAAAATAGCAAAGCCAGTTGATTTTGTAAAAAGTCGTGCAAACATCAGGACGAGTTTGAAAAGGTTCGGAGTTTATTTGATTGAAGTGGTCGTTAAGTAGAGGCGATGGTCGAGCCAAAGCCGAGTTAATGTAGAGTGAATTATCCACTCGACTCCGTAAATCGGCTAGTCGGTTCTGGAATGATCCGGGCTATTAGGTCTCTATTCACTTGTTATTGAAGCCCGTCAGACTGTGATCTCTTGACCCAGACAGCTATGATGACGATGATGAAGATGATGATGTTGGTGATGGTGATGGTGACGGTGATGGCGATAGTGATGGTGTAATGGTAATGGTGCTGATGGTAATGGTGTAATATTATAAATTGTGGTGGTGGATGTGGTGGCTGTGGTTGGAGTAGAAACGGTGGTGATGATTATGAAGAATGTTGATGGAAATGGACAAACTGACCTCTTCGTATCTTGGTCAAATGGAATGGTAATGATGATGATGATGATGATGATGATGATGATGATGATGATGATGATGATGATGATGATGATGATCATGATGATGATGATGATGATCATGGTGATGATGATGATCATGATGATGATGATAATCATCATCTGTATCATCATCGCCATCATCATCATCATCATTATCATCTGAAACTTAATTATTGTTTTTCAACTATTTTTGTAGCTCTCGTCTTATCGCATCCGGCTTGTGACCTGTAGGTCTATGGTTCGAGACCTTTTTGTCGGCGGTGCACAGCTCAACCTTTAGAAACAAGTTTTCACAAAAATTTGTGACTCACCGAGTGAAAATAGTATTATGTCGGGATGATTAAATTAATAGCCAGAAATACCAGGCTCGTGTTTAGTTTATATGTATTTTTGATGATAATGAATACAGTATTTTAGAGCAATAGAAAATAATATATCATAATGTTGATCAGTTTTAACTTTTTTTAGCATCATGCGCATCCCGATATAATAGCGTTTTGAGACGACGGGTCACATTTTGTCACTATACCCTGGCCACAAATCTGTAAAAAACGTTATGTCTGTGGAATAAGATAAATTAAACCCAAATTATACTAACGCATTACAAGCGTAATGTCATAACCTGTATGTCAAGTATCGCTCCTTTGCTTGGGAACTTGATGGATAAACTACCAGGTCTTGATAATCCAACGCAATAAGATTCAATAGTCTGATGTCAAGTCCGCCCAGCAACCACCAGCTTGGTTCTAAACAAAGAAAATCGGTACTTTTTTATTCTTCATGCTGGCTAGAACTTTTTCACATGTCATGTGATCAGAATGTATAGAAGTCAAAACATGAACAGATTTATAATGTTTTTCTCCTCTGGACACACTTTTATGCTCGTCGGAGACGTATTTCATAAGGACGTCCGCCATTGTCCCGATAGTTTAGAACCAATTACTAAGTTACTATGCGAGGGAAGTGACGCCACGACTGTTGATTCTATTACGGGTCAGATTTAACGTTGTAGTGACAGACTTTTTCGTCGTGTGGATAGTATTTCCTTTACAATATTAAGACCAAAACAATTTGGGTTATCAGACCTCTAAATAAGAACACGTCACTTGGGACTCTTTGTAAAGTGGTTTGTGGATTTTGAGGAGGCTATTACATGAACTATATATAAATCTCACGTTTTAAACCAAAAAAATCATCTAATGGATTAAAGTTTGAACATGATTGAGACATTTCCCTTTCTGTGTGGGGTTTTGCAATTTGTTGAATATATTATTATTGAAGAGCTGAGTTAAAATGGCACGTAACTTAAAGGTTTTTTTTATGTTTTAAACCCATGATCCTACCAGTTTTATGTTTTTGGCTTCGATAGTCGCCCATCAAGAATCAAAATCTTAGGTCACGATTAATTATTAACCTTTGAGTTAACTTTAAATACTTTAAAAGTGATAGTTTGCTTTTTAAGTCTAAATGTTTTATTTATTTTTGACAGAATCGGTTAATCTTGACAGTGTTGTTCAGTCAGTCTGGTGATATCTGGGTGGTTAGAATTTGGGGTGAAATGTGTTTCGACAAATGTCACAAAGTTTGGGGTTTTTTTTCATTTGAAGGCTTGTAAAGAAGAAGAAGAAGAAGAAGAAGAAGAAGAAGAAGAAGAAGAAGAAAAAGAAGAAGAAGGAGGAGGAGGAGGAAGAGGAGGAGGAGGAGGAGGAGGAGGATGTAGATTCTTAATTGAAAGACAGACTAACTTTAGAATAATAGCACTCGTGTGAAAAGTAACTCGCTCTTATTTAATTTGACTTACTGTCATTTGACTTCGCAGCTTCAGCCGTTCCTCTAATTCTTGCGTTGAAGATTCTCCAATAGACTCTGTCATGTGCCTTTTCTCGGATGTTTGATAGCGTGGCCAATGATGTTAATTCTGGTTTCGTCGTGAACTTGTTTCAAATATCTATCGAGAGTTAGAGGTTGGCCGTCTCCTATTTACATCGCTGAAAATACTTAATTCATATATTTTTTTAATCTTTGAGAGCGCCCACTGTCTTGTTTTCCTGCATTCTTTTAAGATAACTGTCTTAAGACGTCAAACGTAAATTGACCATCCCATACAAGCTCTGACTTGTGACGTCATAATATAGCAGATATCCCTGTGATGTAGAGAAACATGATATGTTTGTTTTGGGTCAATGGTCAAGACGATGTTATCAACCAGCTTTCTAGTTGTGATATAACATAATAAGATAGGTCAATTGCTATCCGCGATGTAGGACATCTTCCAGTAAGGGAGATAAGAATTCAAATAGTGCCGGAATTTATTTTGAATTGTTGCATAATAAATTGGGGTTATCTTTTATATTGTTTTGATTTTTTGTTGTTGTGTATCTTATTGTGTTTTTTTTTTTCTGTTTTAGGGGGACGGATTGTCTGTTATCGTGGTTTGTTTGTTTTGTTTTGTTTATTTATTTTTTTTTTGGGGGGGGGGGGTTGTTTGTTTTGTTTTGTTTTTTTTTGTTTGTTTTTTTTTTTTTTTTTAGGGTTTCTTTTCTGGAAGGCGGGGGGGGGGGGGGGGAGGGGGGTTGGGGGTTGTTGTCCTTTTTTTGCTTCCTTTTGTGCATTTGTTAACAATTTTTTAAGGAAAAGAACGAAACAAAAATGAATAAAATATTATTAGTCGGTATAAGATATGTACCTCGTTGGTACTGGGGTTGTCTTAGCCGAAAATTAATTCCAATCGCCTACAATATCTCGTCCTTGTTTTCAGTATTGTTGATAGCTTGAGACTCTTGTAAATCACTTTATGTACACTTAGTTGATACTACGAGTCAATTTTTTCAAAAACGATTCTCAACTTGCTAGAAAACCCCAGACTTGTTAAATTTGCGATTAAAAAAAAAAATAATAAACAGGTTGAGAGCCATTACATAGTTTTTTTTAAAACTAATTTGAGATTTTCTAGAGCGCAATTTTCACTACACTTGCTCAAAGCGCTAAACAAGGGGTCCCTGGCCAACAACACCGTTTAACCTTTAGTTCGGGACATGTCGCCTGTTAGGCGATATTACATTTTTTTCTGACAGAGACAACTCAGTTAACGACCAGGTCATTTTACACCTGAGCACGGTGAGAGAATGTGAGTAAAAAACCTTCTCCAAGGACTCTACTATGCGCCGAGCGAGGCTCGAAGCCAGGAATACCGGTCAGAAAGCGAGTATCATACCACTAGACCGCATAAAGCACAGACCGGCCATTATTTATGTTGTAAGGTATCTTGCCGTGATTTTTTTTCAGAACACTTCTGGAGTGATATGGTCTTGAATATGCGTTTAACCATAAAAATGATTGCATCGTCACACTTTAACGCAGGTATGAACGGGTACCTGGGTATGAAAAGCGACGGATACTAATATACTCTTCATAAAAAAGCGCGTTGTAGCTTTAACTTCGTAGGGTGGCCATTTGGTATCAGGAGTATATAAAGGACATTGTAACAATGTTTGAAGGGAAGATCTCTTAATTTACGTTCAAAATTTAAAGACTATGCAAGAGTGTTTGTATCAGTGAGTAAAACTCTTACGCGAACTTGACCTCCGTGGTTACTAGTTACATTGACCATCAGCTCTCAATTAATTCTAGCCGCCTAAGAAAGATAATTTGGAAATCTTGATAGGACAGGAAATAAAATGTCACTTCCTAATGTATTCACCATTATGGAATATATTATAAATAATGATGATAATGACAATGATTATAACAATAAAATCAATAATAATAATAAAAGTAATAATAATAATAATAATAATAATAATAATAATAATAATAATAATAATAATAATAATAATAATAATAATAATAATAACAACAATAATAATAATAATAATAATAATAATAATGTTACCAATAATAATAATAATATATAATAATAATATAATAATAATGATAATAATATAATAGTAATATAATAATATAATAATAATAATAATAAATAATAAATATAAATATAATAATAATAATAATAATAATAATAAACTAATAATAATAATAATAATAATAATAATAATAATAATAATAA
>NC_088366.1:33865593-33871824 GCF_034508935.2 Berghia stephanieae
GAGAGAGAGAGAGAGAGAGAGAGAGAGAGAGAGAGAGAGAGAGAGAGAGAGGAATGGTATAACATTATGTTTTCTATGTAAACATTTAATTTTAATGCATTGTTTCTAATTATTTCTCATTAACAGTAATAGAAAAAAACTCAGAGTAATATTCATGAATCAGGGGTAAGTATATTTTATTGTATTGCATGAATTAACCTAATCATCTTGTTCCATTCAGTCAACCAATTTAAATTGATTCAACTCGCAAACCTGTCAATCCCAGGTTGTTGCGCTTTTGACAAGATGAGGGTCATTTTAATCCATCGATATTGAAGGACGAGTTTTATGGTCAAAATTTTATGGCACTATATCAGTATAGTGACATATCATTGTTTTCCTTTTTCCTCAAAAGTTAATTAATTCTTAGTAGAATTCAGTTAGATGATGCAAATCTTCTATCTTAAAAAAAAATATGCTTATTTCAAGTTTGAATAACAGCTCAAGATTTCGAAGAAAGCCGCCATTTAATCTTGACAGCGATGATTTAAAAACACAAAATGTTCGATTTCCTTTCGCCATTTCATTCTCTTCCACCACCATCTCCCCCTCTTCCTTCGCCCTTTCCCTTCTCTTCTTCTTCTCCTCCTCCTCCTCTTCCTCCACCTCCCCCTCTTTATTCTCCTTACATTCCTTTCTTTCTTTCTTTCTTTCTTTCTTTCTCTCTTTCTTTCTTTCTTTCTTTCTTTCTTTCTTTCTTTCTTTCTTTCTTTCTTTCTTTCTTTCTTTCTTTCTTCTTCTTCTTCTTCTTCTTCTTCTTCTTCTTCTTCTTCTTCTTCTTCTTCTTCTTCTTCGTCTTCTTTTTCTCTTCATCTTCCTGCTCCTCCTCTTCCTCCTCTCCCTCCTCCTCTTCTTCCTTCTCCTCCTCCTCCTCCTCCTCCTCCTCCTTCTCCTCTTCCTCCTCCTCCTCCTTCTTCTTTTTCCTCTTCTTCTTCTTTTTCTTCTTCTTTTTCAACATTCTATTCGGTTCTTCTTCTTTAATCCCAAACTTGCCAACAGACCTTTCTTTCGAAGCCTCTGATCATTGCACGGCTAGTATTGATTTTGATGATGGCGATATTGATGATGGCAATATTGATGATGGCAATATTGATGATGGCAATATTGATGATGACGATATTGATGCTGGCAATATTGATGATGGCGATATTGATGGTGGCGATATTGATGATGGCAATATTGATGATGGCGATATTGATGATGGCGATATTGATGATGGCAATATTGATGATGGCGATATTGATGATGGCAATATTGATGATGGCGATATTGGTGATGGCGATATTGATGATGGCGATATTGATGATGGCAATATTGATGATGGCAATATTGATGATGGCGATATTGGTGATGGCAATATTGATGATGGCGATAATTATCAATAGGAAGGTCTGACTCACTACGCACACAGCGCGAGGAGTAGCTACATTGGTACACTACAAAATCGAAAAAAAGAATGAGTATGATACAAAAATAGAGGAATTAGATGAATATTACAAGACCACAAATATTCCAAAGGGGGAAATCTATTTTATTTCTTCACACATCGTGTCATTGGCAACGTTGTAAAATGTGCTCAATATGACCCACATATTAAAAAGTGTTCACAGTTTTCGAAATATCCAACAACATGATAGGTCATTTTGGTGAGCGTCTCCCATGGATAAGTTTGCAACTTTCATTAACAAAGCAGGGCGTTATTAAGATTATATTATTATTATTATTATTATTCATGATTTATTACGAAATAGCCAATTATATTGGAGAGAAACACATCATGTGATCGATGACTCCGTTGAATGAGTATCTGAATATAGATCACTCCATTTAAAGATTGAACTTTAGTCCCCTGACGTACTTTTCCTGTTTCCACTTTCTGTTTCTTGAAACCCGCTCATTAACACCCATTAGAAACATCGTCACATTTGTTACGATGCAACCAACAGTTTTCTTTTTCTGATTTCATTTTGTTTTAGTTACAGCTGTAACTTGACACTGTGTTGAAGCAGAGCTTATTGTTCTGAACGAAATATAGAATATTAATTCTCGTTACTATTCTGTTTGAAAAATCTATTTTTATGTTGTGTGAGAATGAAGTGTCGGGTAAAATTCTGAAAATAACTTAAAATAGGCAAAATCGTTCCTGTTAGTAATCGGTGGATAAGATGACATTTAGTGTAAAAGGCATGGCAGCGCTACCTGGGACACCCGGCTGTCTTCTCGCTTTTGCCTTGAGCAAGAAAAAATAGCTCATTTGCTCACTTTGCACCGGGGACTGCGAATGACGCCGAGTTACCTCGGTCTTTTCTCAAAATAGACATTATAATTATAGACAATTTACCCCAGGGTATAATTTTAAAAAAGGAATTAGGCTTTCTTTTATGTAATAAGCCAGAATCATAATGTCCGTAGAGTTTCAGTCGTAATTGCTTGCTACCGTTAGGATACGATGTCAGTCTACAGCGAAATCCTTTGAGTTCTATCTAGCTGACACAGCTACCAAAATAAAGTCACTGCTTAGTCTATAAAGTTTTAACTTAACTGTGACACAATGTGAGTTATTAGAAAAAAAATGCTTTCATTGATGAAATTGAGTTTTATATCGTTATTTGAAGGACGAGTTTTTCTGGCCAAATTCTTTAATTTGTGTCTTTAATTCGTAAGGCAGGTAACTGGTTTAAAAAATCTAAAATATTTTATTGATACCTTCGGAACCATTAATATAAGTCCAAGGAACCGGAGTTTGTCCCGGTTTATATATCGTGAAACGGACAATAAATATTGCTTGCTACCCTTTGGATAGGACACTTGCGAAGTAATTTCCGCCAGATCTAACAGACTCAGCTAATAAATTACCGGTGGGTGGACAGAGGGGGGGGGGGGGGGGGGGGTTGGTTCAGAAAAAAAAATCGGTTCTTTTGCTTGTGAGGCGATTGTTCTAACAACTGAGCTCTATGGAACCCCCATTATTGATGCATTGCCAGATAAATACAAGAAAATTCCAAAGACACAGAATCATCTGAAAGATAAGAAATCTACACCTAAAGATCAATTTCAGGGCTTTGCGGTTGTCCGACAAATAGTGATGTCCTTGCAATTGTAAGAATTCTCAACTTGTTCTGTTTGTAGAGGTTTTACGATACTTGCAACACACACTAGTAATTTGTTATTGCATTTCCACCATTACATTTCCAAGTAACTTTTTTATTTATCATTCAGACTTTCATTAATTTTTAGGTGGCACAAGTTACTTTATGTACTTATTGTTTATTTTTAAAACTGTGATATATTTTTAGTCTCCACCGTTGCCTCAATACGGCTAAGACTGCACTAATACTAATTCCACGGTAATCGGCTTGACTTGTCCTACTCTTGGCAAAGCTTCTGCCGAATCACTAACAACATACTATTTTGATTTGGTCAGAACATTTTTTATTTTTAAAAAAAATGAGCTTTTATATAGCGCGATATCCACTAAACGTGCTCAAACGCTTTACAACGTGTCCGTGGCCAACAGCAACATTTAACATGAAGGACGGGACATGACGCCTGTTAGGCGATGTTACAATTTTTTTTCGGACAGAGGCAACGCTGTTAATGACCAATTACTCATTTTACACCTGAGTACGGTGAGAGAATGTGAGTAAAGAGCCTTCTCCAAGGACTCAACTATGCGCCGAGCGAGGCTCGAACCAGGACCTTCCGTTCCAAAAGCGAGTGTCATACCACTAGACCACATAGCCGCATTATAAGTATGGATCCGTCATGTATAACCTCCTCCCCCCCCCCCCCCCCCCCCTCCACCCCACCCTCTTTTTTTTTTAAACTACGGTTTGTTAAAAGGTCTTTTCTCAGACATTTATTATGAGATTTTAATAAATATCAGGTTGAGGGTCATCTTATTCAAACAGCATTTGACGTAAAGTATGTGTTTTGAAAGAGTACAGAGGATGGCAGGATACCAGGATATGTTCTTGCGAAGCAGTTTGTTTGCTATGCTGCCGTACTCTGGAAAAACACATGTTTAAAAATTTGGCCAGAAAACTCACTCTTCAAATATCGATCGATTTAAATGACTCTCATCATGGCAAAAACTCTCAAACCCGTGACTTCACCGAAGTTCCGGGTTCCCGGGTTTGGGAGTTTTTGCCAAGATGGGAGTCATTTAAATCGATCGATATTACAAGGACGAGTTTTCTGGCCAAATTTTTAAAATATGTGTTTTTCCAGAGTACGACAGTATGACTTTTACCTTGACAACGATGCTGCTGTGATATTCTTTATAAGGACTAGTAGATATTTTGGAGTGTATGTCTTGACAGTGTAATATCGGGTAGACTTATGACGGACACACAGACTGACACACAAACACACAGACAGGTAGATAGATAGATAGAAGGCCACAGGGGAAAATCGGTCAAAGTCGGAATACATATATATATATATATATATATATGTGTGTGTGTGTGTGTGTGTGTGTGTGTGTGTAAAGATATATTATAGTCAATGCTGCAAAGAAGTACCATAATAAAAATAGTTTGATAATTTATTGTTTCGTTTTATCAAATACAAATAAAAAACTCACCAAAAATGTCTCTAGAAAAATGTTTTTAAAAAGAATAGATTAAACATAAACAAAAAAAAAAAAAAAAAAAAGAAAAAAAAATGCAGACAAAGAAGAAAAAAGAATAACAAAAAATAAAACTGACAAACAAGCAAAAAACCCAACAGAAACAAAACACACAAATTAAAATTTCAAAAAAAGAAGAAGCAAAAAACAAAAAACAAAACACAAAACACCCCCCCCCCCCCGAAAAAAAACAACAAACAAATAAAAACAAAATAAAACAGCACATGAATCATGAATCAATGAAATTTACATCAACATTTCACAAAATTAATCATTAAATTCATCATTCATTAAGATCTATAATTGTTAAAGACGTGTCAAAGATGACTAATATTGAAATTGAAGTAGGAATGGCCGGCGTGTCATGCTATTTTTGAAAGCATTCTAAGCCCACCCAATTCCATTTTGCCTGTAGCAGGGTATGCAGTCAATCTTCCGCACCACTGAGAGAAATGGGTTATAATTCTATCAATGAATTATTGGTCTAGAAACGAAATTGTCTGTAAAGCACAATTTAATGAAAAACAACCCTAAGTATTCATTTCAAGTCTGAGGCCTGCATCTCCTTAGGCAATTTTTTTTTCAATATATAAGGAAATATAACTTTATTTCTCGATCATGTACTTCTAAACCCAAGCCAAACTTCCAATCCTTGTCCAATCTATATTATTATCTCTGTATTATGAACAAAATCCCTCTACAAATTTCATTCTATTTAAATATCAAATTTACAATCAGTCATCTATTGACGTAAATAAGTCAAGCGACGTCGAGTTTGTTTGATGATCTGTTGGGTAAAAATAATTGAATCTGTAAAAAAAACCCCAGAGTTTATATTGGAGTGATAAGGGCTTGATAATACCATCCCACTAGACTGGGGTGAGATAATAGAAGGAACGAAGTTGACGTCATTCAGCTCTTTGTTACTATTTTTAGCCAGCCATTTTCATGAATAGTTCTTACTAAATTACATCAGTCAGACTATAAACGTTCACGGTAACACAAGTTGTGTGTGTTGGTTTGTTATATCCGGCTGGCGAATATTGTGAATTTTAGATCTAAGCCCAGAGCATCATTAACTGACTGTAGGCTACCAGGGATGTTGTAAGAGAGCCTGTATGAAAGAATATCGTGTTGTATAGTATGTATCGGTATATATTGGATATTTGTCACCATTTAGCCTACTCTGTCGTACTTTGAAAAACCAACAACACATATTTAAGATACAGGTCAGAAAACCTGCCATTCAACTATCGATCGATTAAAATGATCTTCACATTGGGGAAAACTTTGAAACCTGGGACTTCATGGAAGAGTTTTTGGCAAGATGAAGTCAATTCGATTGATTATTGTACTGTTTTGTTTTGTCTTTTTGTTTTTTTTTGTTTGTTTTGTTTGTTTGTTTGTATCTTGTTTTGTTTTATGTTTTGTTTTTTGTTCCATCTTCTTTGTTTGTTGTTTTAATTTTTATCCTTTGTATTTTATTGAATTGTGAGTTTTCTGGTCATAATTTTGAATACTATTATTTTCCAGACTATGAGAATACTGACTTTAATGTTTAC